>NC_071334.1:53082730-53388465 GCF_027744825.2 Synchiropus splendidus | reverse complement strand
GATAGATAGATAGATAGATAGATAGATAGATAGACAGACAGATAGATAGATAGATAGATAGATAGGTAGATAGATAGATAGATAGATAGATAGATAGATAGATAGATAGGTAGATAGATAGATAGATAGATAGATAGATAGATAGGTAGATAGATAGATAGATAGATAGGTTGATAGATAGATAGATAGATAGATAGATAGATAGATAGATAGATAGATAGGTAGATAGATAGATAGATAGATAGGTAGATAGATAGATAGATAGATAGATAGATAGATAGATAGATAGATAGATAGATAGATAGATAGATAGATAGGTAGATAGATAGATAGATAGATAGTTGGATAGATAGATAGTAAAATGCTGCAGTAAAATCAATAAACCTGTTGAAACAGACATGATAGCTTTGCTGACAGGAGATCTGAGAAACGTCCAAATACTAGAGAGCCACTGGAGAAAAACCAGATATGTAAACAGAGGGAATACACCACACCAACCCATACACTCGCTTTTGGTTAGACATATTTCATAGATAAAACCAGATTTCTTTTCATTTGACTTTGTTTATCTTTAAAGTGTTCAAGTTAAACATATTCATTTAAATCATATTTAAAGGATTTGAAGAGCCCTCAATGTACGTATGGTCATCAAGGCACAACGGCAAAACGGAAGCTGTCCACTATCATTATTCGGGATGGGACTTCATAAAAAATGTTACTAAGATGAACTAATCACGATTAGAAACATTATTGTATTTGACACCAGAATGATCAAATTTAAGTTGAATCTTTCTTGCACACGTAACCTAAGGGTGAAAGAGCTCCATTGATGTGAAGTGCACCAGACAACCTGTTTAGTGCTTCTATCTTGAAGTGTTTTTTTTTTTTTTTTCATTCGTCATCGCGATCCCTCATACTCTCCTCCATCTTCAATGTGTTGGTTATGACACTGTGTGATGTAGCGCACATGGAATTGGTGCACTACAATGTTCACAGGGAAACACATTACATTTTTTTTCTTTCTTAAAGTCCCAGCCCGAATGAATGTACACAACACATGGATTTTGAGTGAATTATATAACTAGGTGGGATATATGATATGCCTAATTCTATCTTTCAGAAGAGTCGCTGAACTGCAGAGCAATCCATCTTGATTCTCCTGTGAAAACAGTGCTTTGCAGCATCATCCAAGTCGAGCCCTGATAGAAAAAGGTCACAATTCTAGTTGTTTACTACAAGAGCTGCTAATAATGTCCTTTTTCCTGTAAATGCATGAACATTAAATAACAGCTTTTTATTCACCCTGAAGACCTGCGAAGACTTTCCTTAAATTCCCTGTGGGTGTCCCAGTTAAAGGTAAAGACTGATTGGCTATTTCCATGAGTTCAAACGGCTGCATAACTTCACCGCCTCAGATGTTCTTCAGCTGCGGCTATTAAACTGAAACTCTTGACCGGTTTGTAAACGGACTCCTCTCATCATGGGAGCGATTTCTGTATTGTTTGGTGGCAGATAAATATTTAGAATTGGCTTGTTGTTAACGATTTTTTTCAGCAACTGCACTTCATCCACTCTAGCGTGTACCACACAGCTGGATTTTACTATGTGGATACAACACGTTTTAGGAGATGTTGAGACAATCCAGCTGCTCTCCTGGACCCTGATGCCACACTTGAAATCATTATCACGATAAAGGAAATGATGCATGTTTGCTGAACTGGGGCTGAACTAGATGAGTCCTACCGGAGTAAAACCAAACAAACATCCAAGGGAAGAATTCCCCGAGGAATCATTCAGAAGAGCCTGTTTATGTGGAAGATGGAAAAGGAATCTCCACAACACGTCTCCAGTGAATTTTGAGACATTATACGACAAAATATCGGAAAAGACATTTAGTTGTTGACTTGTTTTCCTAGTTGTTTTCCTAGTTGATCTTCATACACACACAACCACTGTTCTGAAAAATAGAGAGAGTGGGAATAAGGGCCAGAAATCATCCGAACTGTTTTTCACTCTGCTCCTTTTCAATCACTGTGAATAAATATGGACTGTAATGTATGCAATGTAGCAGTACTAAAGCCATTCTATTATAGTTATACAAATGTATTTGGCATTTACCGTGTATTAGAGTGATTCAAATAAGCATTTGTTCATTCATAAAATAAAGCAGAAATCTCCAATAATTTTCAAGACATTTATTTCAAGGGATGGAAGAACAAAACGTGATTTCAAATGAAGTATGGAAACAGTATTCGGGACATTTGATGGTTTGGAGGCGTGGAGACAGTGAGATTTCATGTCATGTTACATGAATACTTTATCTGGTGAGTGAGTTTTGTATAAAAAACACAAATAAAAATTCGGATGTTTAGTGTATATTTTTGATATTGAACACATAGTGCACAAGTGTGCATCGATTTGACGCTTCCAGAGCAAATCACTAGTAAAATATACATGATACATAATTTAAATAAGCGATCGACATAAATCAATTATTAATAATTCAAAATCAATAATTATTTCGTAACTCCAGTGTATCGCTTTAAAGTGGCTTGGGAATCGACTTTCATTTAGTTTGGTACGAAGAGCCAGAATAAAAATAAAAAATGACAGTGTATCACCACCAGATGGCGCTCAAGGACAGTAAACCGTGAAATGCTAGAATACTCTGGTGAACAGACCTCAAAGAATAAAAAGGACTAAAACGGAGCACCGTATCTGATATGTATCATGTCAGTAGAGATAATGAGTGCGTAAATAAGCATGCAACAAGCATTAAAGTAAATTAATAATCATAATTTTTCCGAGCTTCTTTTTTTTAATGCGTTGGCTCGGCCTCGAAAGTAACAAAATTGGTTAGTGAATATCCATTAAAATACTTTGTCAGTCTGAGTCACACGTGAATGTTTACATTCTCTCTCTGTAGTTCTGAAGACATTTGTCAAAAACCGCCAGGAAGAAATCCGCGTCCTCCATCGTCACACACATGGGGGGTTTGATTCGGAATGTCTGTAACGGAAACATAGCGTCATTGATTCTTGTGGTTGTCGGAGTAAAGCATTTCCCACCCGAGTACAGATGAATTCGATCATTTTCCACCTGCAGCTGTGTTTTGTATCAAATGACCGCAACTTGAAACTTGTTCATATTAAGATATTAAAGAAGTTTAATGTGCATTTCATCATTCTGGTTTTAATAAATTGATTTGTATAATGCATTCAATACATGATTCTGTTTTTTTTTTTTTTTTTTTTTTTTTTGTTAAAATGTGTGTGTCAGAGGTAATACGTTTTAAGGCGGAATTATTACAACCATCAATCTGCCTGTACCTGACCATAAACGCCTCCTTTCCCAATGAGGATTCCCATGTCTTTGACATCCTCAAATATGTCAGCCATCGCCTGAGGATGAAGCGGCTCTCTGCTCACCTGTGGAATCCACATGGTTAAATAATGAAACACAAGACTTCGGCAAAATCTTGGTGCTTCTACTGCGACTGACAAAAATGCTGGTTAGCAGACATTACTACTTGTAAAGCTCACAGACAAACACCATGTGAACAAGAACTGCTTTTCATAATCAAATACCGATTTATAAACGTCACAAAGCTCATCAAGGTAATATAAAACACATCAGCTAATATTTCGATTGGAAACATTTATATCCTGAATAAATACTAAAGTAAATAAGTATTCTCAGAAACAGGACAGTTTGAATTTCTTGGTAGCAGAGGGTCGCAGCTAATGGTTAACTGGGGCGCAGATGGACGACGACCTCTGGGAGGTTACACAACAGCTCACCTTGTCTTTGACCATTTCCACACCGATCTGCAGGCCCTTCCCGCGGACATCTCCGATGATCTCGTACTTGTCTCTGAGCTTCGCCAACTCGGTCAGCAAGTAGGTGCCCACCTTGTGACTGTTCTGCTGCAGACCCTCTTCTTTAATCGTCTGGTCGGCACAAAACGGTCACTGAAAACGATCACTGAAGTATACACTTTAAAAAGAAAGATGTTTTTATAGCCTGCTGGAGCATAATCACAAGACAACAGAGGAATGTTTAATGGGGTCAGTGCCCGGGTTTCAAGGAACTGAAAAAGCAGCTTGACCTGCTCTGAACAGCAAGGCTGTCCCTTCCACTTGACAACAATGGCACAGCAAACCTTTGCTTCAGCTAACACCTGCTCTTATTTAGATAGGGGTCACCTTGGACACACACACAGATACATTTGTATTGCTGTCCCCGTGGGGACATAAACCTAACACATGGCTAAACTTAACCAGGACTCAGAACCAAACTTAAAGCTTATTATAATGACCCAGTTATTTTGAAGTTTTCATCTTCAAACTGAGGTTTGGACCTGTGGGCACCAAAAAAAAAGGTACCTACGAGGATAGTGTGTTGTCAGGAATTGGTCCCCACGAGGCAGTATAAACAAGCCCCCACTCACACACAAACATGTTTGTCTTCCTATCTCAGTGAGGACCGTCATTGACATCCATTGCCATCTCCCCTTTCCCCAGCCTCTCCTCTTAAACCTAACCGTCTAAAACAAATGGCTAACCATGGTCAACCTTTACTCTGAACCCAAAAAAAACAAATTATAATAACCGGGCTATTTTGTAGTTTTAACCCTCAAGAGACTTGCCAAAGTGAGGACTCAGTCTGTTGACTCAAAACTCATACAAAAGGTATGTGCATATAACAGTAAAGTTCTCATTGGTGAGATCTATAAAGTCGACCTTATCTTATCTTATACAGTTTCTCACAAAGACAGAAGTAAAAGATCACAAACACACACACACACACACATTTGTATCTCTATCCTTGTGGGGACCGCTCATTGCTTTCCCCAGCCTCTCTAACCCTCTCTAACTCGAACCATCCAAAACAAATAGCTAACCTTAACCATGACTATGAACCAAGCAATTATAATAACCTGGTTATTTCAACATTTTCACCCTCAAATTGTGACGCAGAGCCAGGCGCAGGCGTTTTGTCAAGAATTGGTCTCCAAAAGAACATGTTCATATAACCAAGCAGACACCAACTGACTGAACAACACAAAAGTGTTTTCCACAAAGCCAAAAATGGAATGATGAAGTCTCACATCAAGCACAGATGAAGCAACAGCACAGGCGACTGGGTTTCCTCCAAAGGTATTGAAGTGCACCCCTTTGGCAAAGGAAGCTGCTATTTCTGAGAAACACATAAACACAAACAATGAACACTTCTTTGCCTGCACTATGTTCCCCTAAATGTAGGCTGAGTGAAAGGAGAAGCTGGAAGTGCCATGGCAACCTAAAGAGGAGGCTTCATTCTGGCTCTACATCCGTGGTCTGATTCATAATCACATGTGTGTCAGGCTCTCATGGAACCTAAAGTGCTGCTGTGGAGACAGGTTTCTAAAGAGCATAGGCAGGGTCTCCATCAAGAATCTTTGGTTCTAGAAGTACCCTCATGAAAAAAATAAATAATATAAAGTAAGAAGAGTGGCGGCTTCAGATCCAAGTGCTGAACTTCTGAGTCTGTTATGAGTGAGAGGAATGACAGATGCAAAACTGTTGAGTTTTACAAACCTGTAAAAACTATGAAAACTATAATAAACAGCCTGCCAAAGGTTGTCATGCTCACATCAGGAGCGACTGAGGAATGAATAACTCCTTCTCAGATGGACTTCTCCTGCCTAGACTGTGACTTTTGACAGCAACAGAATGAACCTTTGAAGAGCAGCAGACCTCTGTGGTCACATCATCACTTGGCCTCTGTCACTTCCAGGCTTCCACTTCCTCAGGATTCAGCTCACCAGGAGTGGTGACGACGGCTCCCATAGGGAAACCATTTCCAATGCCCTTTGCCATGGTGACCATATCAGGGATGACGTCATGTCCTTGGAAGCCCCAGTAATGACTTCCCGTGCGTCCAAATCCAGTCTGAACCTGCCAGAAGACACGTCCGCATTATGACTGATGCTCTGTGGTGAAATCAAATCACACAAAGTTAAGCTCAACCATGAAAGTCCACCTCATCGGCGATGCAGACCCCTCCTCTTTCTCTGACAAGGCTGTAAGCCTCTTTGAGGAAATTCTTGGGGTATTGTACGGCTCCTCCAACTCCCTAGACAGAAACACACCTCATGATTAGACGCACCGACTCCGAGTCGGAGCTCAGAGAACGCTAACTCATGGATACCTGAATTGGTTCTCCGAAAAAAGCTGCAATGCGACTTGGGACACTGGTGGCGAATGTTTCCTTCAGCTGGGAGATGTATTGCTCATTTGCCATACAAGAACCTGAAGACCACAAAGCAGTGACAGTGTAATAAACCTCTGTGGGAAGTGCATCTGTAACATGGTTTTCATTTTATGATGTGTTGCTATGTCAGTTCAAAAGGGGCGAATGATCAACAAATGGGACCTTTGAACGGTTTATGATCTTGACTTAAATCATATAGAATCGTTTTAACTCGTTTTTTTTCTGACTCACTTTCTAATGTCAAAGTAAGATTGAAGAAAAACTCAATATTAACATTGTTAATATTAACAATGAAAAAGATTAAAATGTGAATGAAAGAATTTAAATAGCACAAAGTAGAATACATGACTCAGAAGCATTGAAATAGAAATCTAGAGACATATGTGTGCACAGCATAGGTTCAAAAATATTCCAAATCCCAAGCTAAGGGACACATGGCAGCAGAGGGTAAATGACTGACCAGAGAGTGCTGTTCTTGTGTACCTTGGGCGCAGCTACACTCTCGGATGGTCTGTACCGGAGAGTCTCGACAGTGGCTCCCCCCCCACGGACCTCTGAACACATCAGGGCACATGGTCTGTTCAGTGGGCAGAAGCAGAGTCAAAACCACGTATCTCTCCGCCTTAAACAAGTCAGACTCAGAAAGTCGTGTGCTTCGAGTCAGTCTAGCATGAAGCTCTAACAGCCAGTGATCAATGATGGAAACACAGCTGATCTAAAACATACATTTGTGCAGCCCAAGCCACCGGCAATGGGGTACTTGTACGCTGCGTTTGAGGTCAGGCCCATCGCCTGCGGACTTCCTCCATGATATGAGCCCCTGTAAGACAAAAGAGAGTGTCAATGCTCTTTTGCCTGCAAGCAAATGTATTGTAATTCACAAGAACATGGTGCGGCTCCAGCACCCCACTGAGGGCAAGTTATGTTGCTGCATAGAGCAAATGAAGAAAACCTCAACAGAACCAGACTTAAAGGACTTAAAGGACAGAAGATAACATAAAAAGGGAAGCGTGAAGAAAAGCTTCCCAAATCATATTCATTATGCTGTATTCCAGCTACCTCGGAAGTTGGAAGTCCAAGCAGGGATCTTGATAAATATGCATTCCGTATACGACAAGAAAACCCACAGGACGAAGAATGTGTGGAATGTGTTTGTTTCCTTTGGTGTGTTTTTTTTTTCATTTTTAACTTCTGTTTTTATTTTCAGCAAACCGCCTTGAATTGGAAACTCAGGATGGTGAGAATTCCCCCACTTTCTGGGAATTTCCCAGTTCCGAAGGTAACTGGAACGCAGCACAAGTGTGTCTGTTTGCACCTGGTCACCGATCACATGCACAGGGTAGGTTTCTGTATTGACTTGTAACCACCATTTATTACCTGAGTCATGACATGGGAGACAAGCTCTGTACCTGAATGTGATGATGTCAAAATTCCCGGTGTGAAATCGAGCCATTAGCATTGCAAGGTCATTGGCTTCTGAGCCACTGTTGGTCAGATAAATCACCTAAACAGGAGGAAAGATACATTCACATTCTGATGTCAGTCAATGCCAAGAAGAGATTATTTGAAAAGAAATAGCAACCTTAAGTGGGTCGGGTAGGTAAGAGGCCAGTTTTTCAGAATACTCGTGCAGCGAAGGATACACGTAAATGCTGGTGGTGTGCCAAAGTTTCTTCAACTGCTGCTCTGCTGCTGCAGTTACTTTGCTGCGTGAACAACATTACTTTATCGCCAGGAAATTAAAGGAGGAAGTAAAACAATGTTTGAAAACAGTCTTACGGATGGCAGTGACCCACACTGACAGTTGCAACGCCAGCAAATAAGTCCAAATATCTTCTACCATCCACATCCCACAGCCACTGCTTGTATCCCTGATGGATGAACACTGGCTTCTTGTAATAGGTGACCTTCATGGTCATCGGGTTGCAGTTCAGTCTGCGGATCTCCATTATCCGCTCTTTGGACATTCCCTGGACCAAAAAAAAACAACAACAAAAAACTCTTGAACAGCGGGGCGCAACATGTGTTTAGTCAGGCCTCGTACCTGATATTGCTCAGGTGTAAAGTTGCACGGAGGCATCTGTGGGGGGTCTGCAGGAGAAGTTTTTATTTTCTGACATTGCACACCTGAGAGATAAAGACATGAATGAGAGCAAAGTCCACTTTCTGGAGTGCGACATATTGTAACGGCAAGCTCCTTAGAAACAGCTTTAGAGGAGAATGGAATGCAACATTGTAGTTTCCTCAGTAGCCAATTGGTCACCTTGAAATATGTCAAATGAAACTCCAGAGACATGTCTATAGTTGTTAACTTGTTAACCTGTGAAAATATATTCCAGACTGTTAATCTAGACTAGGGGTCTTAAACCTGTGGTCTGCGGGCCATTTGCAGCCCTCAGGGTGCAGTTTTGCAGGACCGCGAGTGAGGATCAATTTTAACCACGTAGTGGCCCCCACAGGGCCCCTGTTGGTCCAAATTGAGAGGCTTAGAAAACGCTGCATAAGTGAATTCCAATGGACGACATTTAGGCATGGAAGCACCTTTATTACAGTGCGAAACTCAAATGCAATTCATGTTGCTACCATTATAACCACATCTGATTTTAACATTACGACTCAATGACATCCATATGGAAGGGTAAAGGCTTTTAACAGAAGGCCAGTGAAACCATTCAGACCCACAGTGCACACCTCAAGACCACGTCTGATGTCAGGAATTGATCTGCTCTGTAGCTCTTCAAGAGGTTCAGCGGAATTACCAGCAAATATTCATTTCATGCGAATAAAAAGCAATATCAGAAGAGGCAAAATGACCAATCGCATGGAGGAAAACCACAAGACTGTCGGCCCCAGCCTCACTGAGACTGTGCCTCAGGAGGCCCCCAGTCAGTCGAGTTTGAGACCCCGGCTCTATACATAAAGGGATGCGACAGCTATAACTTAAAGTATTAGAAGTCTTTGCTTTGAGGGAAGGTGGAGAGTGGGGGGTGGAAGAAGGGTGGGACCTTCAGCAGAGGGGCAGGTCATTGGGAAAAATGCTGAGTTGAGGTCACCACATTCTCCCCATTGATGCACTTAACTGACAAAAATGTGTCGAAATCCCATTTCCACTAAATCCCACTCATTTCCATTCCCATGGCTTATACAAACTCCAAACAGAGGTTAACTCAAAACATGTTTTTCATCCAGACAATCAAACAGCAGGGTGACGTGGCGGCGAATCCAGCTCCAGGACTCTCTCCGTGGAAACTCACCCGCAGCAGAGTGGAAGTTCCTCAGAGAGCTGCGCGAGGGTCCGCGGAGCCCAGCGACGCGAGCTGCGGACACCAGCTTGTACATGCTGGACATTGGCGACGCCCTCCAGTATGAATGTCAGGACGCTTGTCGCCCACTTCTGCAGACTTTAAACTTTGTCCAGAAAGTTTTTCCTTATATCTGGGGCGGAAAAGTGACCAGCCAATCAAGTGAAGTCGCGTCACACGCAGCTTGACCGTCATTTGCGATTGAATAATGTAGAATTATAATAAAGTGGCTACGATATATGCAATTTCGAGCGAAATGTTAGACAGAGATGTCACCAAATCTACTGGGATGTTTTCATAACTTTTCGTGTCACAGGATTAGATGAAACAATGCTGAGAAGATAGAAGAATTTTTAAAAAAAAATATCACCTGCTGATCTGTGCACACTGCGTGCAACAATATCCCAAGTATGAATTATGTGAACTCATAACACGTGGTGGTTTTCCATAGACACAGTATGGTATTTTGATGGACGTTTCAACAGAGATCTTTTGTTTGTGATTGGTGATTATATTCGTTTTAATCGTGGTTATTCCAGAGTTTGCAATGTTTACATTCACTTGACTGAGTAGATATTTTATGTTTTTAAAAAGTTCCCTTTCAGCATGATGATGGGTTGAGTCATCTTTTGTGGTTGTTTCAGAAAGTGTCCTCTAGAGGGCACTGTCTAGCAAAAAGTCTCGCTCAACAGGCTCAAGCGGCACCGCGTTCTCTTCCACGACCCTGTACTTGGGCATATGCTTCTTTAGCCACGCGTGTGGGAAGCTCAGCATCCGGGGAGATGAGTCCGTGACAGATTGTTGAGGTGATGCTGGCGTCATCGTGGGTCCAGTCTTTTGTGGTTATTTTGCGATCATAATGCAAGAGACAATTCAGTTAAGCAACAAACATAAATCCAGTCGTGGTGTGGTTTTCACAGGTTTGGATATAGCTGTATAATCTGCAAGTAAATTTGTAATTTATCATAAATGTATCACATGAGACAGGGAGAAAAACATGAATTTTAATCATTTAAATGACAACATACATAAGCACCAGACATTCCATCAGGGTTTGTATATTGAAACAAGATCCACGTTCATTTTAAAAACACACTTCCTACCACAGTACGTGACAGCTTTTTATACTAAAGTAGGTTTTTTTATGTGACAATTTATAGCAAGACAAACCCACATTAGTCTCTAAGACAAATATTGGCAAATAATTTTTTTCCACCACAACAAAATTGATTTCCATACAGAGACATTTGGACAAAATTATGTGAGTAAGTAAATCAGAATTCTATGGTTTCATTTATTTATAAGGTTTATTTATTTTAATGTGAATAATTTTGGGGGATTAAATATCACAAATGAAAAAATAGTACATTACATACATGTCATTTTGATTTAATATCAGATTATGAATTCAACATTAACTCTCTCTCTCTCTCTCTCTCTCTCTCTCTCTCTCTCTCTCTCTCTCTCTCTCTCTCTCTCTCTCTCTCTCTCTCTCTCTCTCTCTCTCTCTCTCTCTCTCTCTCTCTCTCTCTCTCTCTCTCTCTCTCTCTCTCTCTCTCTCTCTCTCTCTCTCTCTCTCTCTCTCTCTCTCTCTCTCTCTCTCTCTCTATATATATATATATATATATATATATATATATATATATATATATATATACATACACAACACATAATATACAGGTCACTTTCAGTAAATCGCCGAACATAGAAAACAATGCAGTCTTCGTTTTGCAGTATGAGCACACACTCTCTATACGTGTGCTTTTACATTACGAACATGTCACTCATTTGCCAAAATGTCAAACAGAAATAAATATTTTCATTCATTCTATTCATAATATTATGATGTATTATGACAAAATTTTTTAACTCAAAACTATTGTATTATTTAATCACGAGCAGATCATTCATTTGATGAGAAGGCAAAAATATTAATAACATTTAAAAAAGCAGCACAAGTAATCCAGATCTTTTGAATTTCAGGTTTAAATCAAGTCTTGGAGAGTTACAGACTTCAGTGTCAGCATCAAGGCGCTCTGCTATGTAAGAGGAACAAACATAGTAGCTGCATCTACATAGCCACTCGCTGTAACCGCTCCCTTCTCCTGGCTTGGCAATGTAGTACACGCAGATGCTGCAGACTTCCGTGTCACGTTGTCTGCAGCTTCATTTAGGGACAGTGACATGTGGGCATCCTCTTCTGTCGAACTCGTTTGGAGTAGGAGCACATGATCGCCGTCCACGCGCTTTACTTTACTGTAGTCCTTCTCTTGCGCCTCTAGAGGGCACTGTCTACCAGAAAAGTCTCGCTCAACAGGCTGAAGCAGCACCACGTTCTCTTCCATGACCCGCTGTACTTCCACATATGCTTCTTTAGCCATCGGCGTGGGTAGCTCAGCATCCGGGGAGATGAGTCTGTGACAGATTCTTGAGGTGATGCTGGCGTCGCTGTGGGTCTGATGGAACTGCTTGTGTGATTCGGAGCAGAAGTGCCAGTACTCCGGTCCCTCCTGGCTGCTTTGACAGACTATTGAGGGAATAGAGGACGCCAAGCCAGGCTGCAACAAGCTGTCAGAGAGGGAGTGCTGTTTGGACATCTCCAGTGTGCTGGACAGTGGAGTTGGAGAGAACACAGATGGCCAAGTTTTCACTCTTCCACTCGACATGTCGGGACTAGCAGTTCCATCATCAGCAAAGGCATTCTCATCCCAGCCTTTCTCTTGCTCCATTCCTCTAATCCCTTCATCCTGATTAAGCTCCCTCCTTGTCCCCTCACACTTGTCCATCAGCAGCGTGTGGCTGTCACAGCTTCCGTGGCCAGAATCGCTGTCTGATGGATCGTCCGATTTGGGGCGGCCTCCATGGGGACACTTAGTCGTCTCCGCTATCAGCTCCTGTTCCTTAGGCACGTCAACCTCTAGGTACTCCACCACCAGCTCATCGTAGTCGGACAAAGTGGTGGGAGGGAAGTCACACACCACCAGAGTACTGAAGATGTTGTCCGAGTCACCACCCTGAGATCAAACACCAGAAATGACTTTGCGGAACACAAACCTTTTTTTTTCCCTAGTTGTTCCTATATATTCAGGATATAAAAACATATACTTTCATTCATTTGACTCACTACAAAACACTTCATTTACCTTCATAAGATGCTCATCAAATCCTTTGATTTTAGGACCTGGAACCGGTGGCAGAAAAAAATGCTTCAGGCTTCACATGCAAGAGAGAAAAGGAAGCGAATTTAAGGACTCAGCAAAACAGCCAAAAATCACTTGTCACAAAGAGCAAAAGATCATCAAAACATCAGAATAAGCATTATAAAAGTGAAGTATATGAACGGCAGGGATGATTGTTTACTCTTCTAATGTGTGATATAAAATCTAATTTCACGGGTGATAACTGAAATGTATTCATTCTCAACAGCAGGTTAATATAAATGAATACATGAAAAGTGCTGATTATTAAAAAAAAGTTTGTTATTGACTCTGCCAAGCAGCTCGTGCCACCCATTGTGGAAGCAAAACAGCGACTCAGTTTGGTGAAATTCAAGTTTCTCAGGGACAGGAGGCTAGAAACGTCAGTTGGGATTAATTTTGACCAAGATTACACAGAGACAGAACCAAGCAAGTGGCAATGAGGAAGAATTTCCTGGAAATGACAGCATGCATTCTCTCCTGCAAAGCTGAGAGTTGAATTCCCTGATGGTAATGTAATGTAGGAAAATGAACAAGAATAATGAGTAATGACAAGAGTTGAGTTACATGTTCAGAAACCTTCTGAAGTTGACAAGTAATGACACGGTCAGAAAGATAAAAGATTCACGCATAATCTTAAAGTATCAGTAATTGTGCTCTTACTGTATCGAACATTTAGTTACAAGACTCTGAAAATCAAAATTGATTTAAATGAGGAAAAAAAATACATAAAAAAGCAGCAGAAATGACAAGACTTGCTCTTCTTCCCGCTCCTTTTCGATCCTTCTGGTTGAGATGAAAGAATTCTCATTGTATTTTTGATGAGAAACTGAAATAAACTACAACTAATTCAACTACTTTGTAGACCCAGAAACAAAAACATATGCTCAATTTAGTCATGTAATGTATACCTTGTATATGTGCTATCACTTTAACATTGGCAGGTACAACTAACACTGTAGCTCCTAAAAATGTATCTATTCTGATGCGACATTTATGAGTGAGAGTTCAACCACAGCTCTCAAAATGGAGTACACTTAACTCCAACACTGTTTCACAAAGAAACAAAAGCCTATGGCAGTGTGAACTGGACTGGATGTGGAGGAGCCATGATTTACCTGCTGCTGTTCATGTGAAACAAACAGGTGACGAGGCAGAAGGTAAAGGCCACAATTACAATTATTGGGACCCACATTGATTTCTCCGGACGGGAATCTGTAAAAGACGAGGAAGCAACTCTTTATCCAGTATATTTAGCATTATCATTGCAGCTTGTAGCAAGGCATCACTCCACTGCTGAACTGAAAGCTATTGAAGTTACTACAAAATGAACTGGACATCTGAACTTGGTCTTACATTCAGGAAAGAGAATGCTGGAGGCGGAGCTCCATTCACTCCAGAAGCCATGATCGGGTTTACAGCGCACCTGAACCAGGTAGCTGCCACCTGATCTCAAGCCAAAAATGCTGTAGAACTTCTGCTGGCCGGCAGAGTGCATCTGTAAACACAGGACAGGAATGACATCACAAAGGTGACTTTGCGCACAATGGATGGGACATAAATGTTAGACGAAATGTTCCCTCACAGACAGGAAAGGAGACTGGAACAGACCAGTTTTTTATGGATATGATAACTTGGAAAAGTGTGTAGCGAATACATAGACATTTTTTAATACCTCCCAGTCAATGTCTTCCTCCAACTTGATGCGTATCTCATAAACTAGCGTGATCCATCCTGAGCGAGTATCGGCTTTTAGTGGCGGTTCCCATGACACTCTGAGGAAGGGCAGGCTTTTGTCCTCCAGTATAGAAAATGACACCTTCTCCGGTGGATTTGGCTGCACTGTGGCAAGAATAAAACAAGGAGTAGTGAGACTTCTGACACGCTTCTTTACAAAATAGATAACATCTTGCTTCCAGTATGCCTGTGAGGCATGGCCATGACAACGGTCAAAGAAACCTTTAGATAACAATAGGAATGTCAGGATAAAGATGTGCCGTGCAACATTGTTACGTTTCATCACCATCTTCCACAGACTCCTGAGAGAGTGAGGGGACAAAACTCAAATTGATCCTTATTCACAAGAAGACAGGACAGCGCTAATCCAGTAGAGCATGTAATATTCATGTGTTCCTATACAGCATTAGTCACATCAGCACAGACATGTTTGAGTTCCTCGCCCAACACAGTTTGATGTAGTGAACACACTAATCTTCACTGACAGTACAGCAGAATATTTTTTATGTGAAGAATAATAAGAAAAGAAGCACACGGTCAACCCCTCACCTATATAGACCACATCAATGTCGACTGGATCTGAAGAGGTGCTCCCAAGAGCGTTTGTTGCCACAACAGTGATGTTATAGTTGATCCAGAGGGACGTGTCCTTCTTGTTGAAGAAGCAGGAGAACTCGCCCGCAGTGTGGTAGTCGGGGCACTCTATGACTTTATCCGAGCTGAAAGACAAGTCAAGGAATTGTTTCAGTGCACTGACACAACTTTGGTTTCTGAGCAACATGTTTTTTTTATGTCGCAATTCTTTAGAGGTTGAGAGCAGACGACATGGACATGAAACACAAGCCATCTATCAGAGTATTGTAAAGCAAGGACTATTATAGCCAAATGGTTACCGGCAAATAAAGTAATTTAGATAGGGAACAGGATCAAGATCTTTCGGTTTCAAACTCAAAACCGGGAAGACATCCAGACGGGAGTGCGACCTTGATGCTGAGGGTCAAACTCAATCAAACAGGATAATAATAATTCAAACGGCTAACTCTTTTAACTATAAATGTCAAAGAAACTGCCAGTGTTGCAGTGTTTTTTTTTCTAATAAGCAGCATAATGAAGACACCGTCAATAATGACAGCATTAACCTGATGGCCTGGTGTGCCTGCTGAAGGGCTTTATTTTTCCAAAACAAAGGCAAACCTCAAAGTCCCTGGTTGAAAGCGAAAAATGACACGCGACTGCTCAGGGTTGAAACCAGCCAGAACGCAGAGTTCACTGCAAAGTCTAAAAGAAGAAACAGTCACTTACAGTAGTCAGAATTTTAATGTTGTTTTAGCATAACAAAAAGTACTTAAGTCCTGATCTTAGTGGGGATATAGAAACGTTCTCCACATGTTGTTCCACCTTGTTTGCTAGACATTACTTCCTGGTCAGTCTATTCATTATCTTCCCATTATCTTGGTCACCTTACCACTATCTACAGCAGCAGCTAGCTCATCATCATCCTCAAATCTCTGGACATGAAGACATCAATCTTCCGCCTGGGTAAGTGGTGGAAGTCAGGGGAGAAGGTCTGGAGAGCCGCATGGGCGAGGGAAGAGTTTGTATGTCTCTTCCACAAAGGGCAGTGAATAAACAACTGCAGCCACCGGTTTGATCCTACATGGGATCAGTGTTGTGCAGTGTACTAGCCAGCTGGAAAAAATGTGCGAGGCTCAAAATGTGCGATTCCCCATCGCAAGTATCAGGACGAAAGGGATTTAAGATTTATAGATTATATTACATATTATATGTATGATATTACAAAATGGAACTCTCCAGTTGCTATGAGGATTTTACTCAACAAACAAGCCAGGCATTTAGAGTTTTCAGGAACGTGACACTTTGACTTGTACAACAGGACATGTAGGATCTTTGAGATAAAATTGAGATCCACAGGACTCATACCAAAACTAGGGCTATGCGAGAGACCACATCTACATCTACGCTGAGAACTGCCGGGTCCAAAACAGAAAATAGGAAATTTAAAAAAAGCTCAGTACCAATTTGTAAAATGTGTATAGAAGAGAATGCAAAGACAGGAATTTCAACAATTAAGTCATAAACAAGACTCAGACTTAAAAAAATCAGGAAAAGTGTGACCAGAGCCAAGGCATTAGTTACAATTACAATAGTCTTCAGAGCTTTTGACAATAGACAGATAAACCCCCCCCCCAAAAAAAAACACTCAAAGCGCCATCTGGCCCTTCCTCTATTATGTGGATTTTTAAATTTGTGACTATTAATCTCTGAAGTAAATCAACTCATCATCTCTCGTGGGAATTATTTAGGTTATCTACCATGCCAGCCATCATCACGTGGTTTCAACTGTTAGGTGAATCTGTAGTCATAGAAAAGTAACAGACAGTCATTAATGGAATTGTTAAGCAGTTTATCTATTTCATAATACAATCCCTGATCTGTTGGCTTGGCTTTGACCCCATTTACCTTTTGGAGTGCACTGCATCCTGCCCCAATACCACAGTTCAGTGGGAAGATTACAGGCCTGTAGGGATGAAATGATGGTTCATCTGAACCCCCAGGGAAAAAAGCATGACTTCAATCATGACTGGTGAATTAAGTGGAATAATAACCTGTCTAGGAATGAATCATTAGAAATGCTGCAACTCTTTAATTTATTCTGCCCTCATCTAAATATCTCTAAATACCAAAAAAACAACTGAACCAAAATTGATTATAGTCCAAAATGTTACATGCGACTGGGTTCTATTTTCACTCAGCCAGAGCTGACTGAGGCAAATTGAGAAAAGGATTCCCTGACAAGTGAAGGGCTTCCTCATGGAGAGAGCCGGCTAGGTTTCATGGCCAAGTGCCACATCTTACAGGATTTGTATAATTAGCTTCAGGGTTTTTCACTAAACTGTCTAATCTAATCTGAACACAGGTACACAACAAGAGGTCACGCATGTGCACGTATCCTTCGTTAAACCAACCAACATATTTATGTGTAAATATCAGGACTTGTTGGGGGAGAATAGTTACTTCTTAAATTTCAAAACACTGCTTTACACAACACATCTTTTTTATGCCATGTATATATTTGGCACAGATTATGGGGAGCCACATCATTAATGCAACAGTACATCATATTTTGACATAAATATATTATTATGACATTTTCTGTGATGGTCGGCTTCATAGTGAACAGTTTAAAATCCCAGAGTCTGGCTCAATAGCTATTAGTATAAAAAGATGGACAATGTATAAATTCCCGAGGAAGCTGACAACAGGGGTGGTCATTTGGCCGCCACAGCCAACCATGTGACCATCAGACAGATTTAGAGCGGCGATCATTCATTGAAGGGTCCAGGAAGAGAAAACAGGAACCTGCCCGAGCAAGAGCCCAGAGCAGAGTGGATATGGGAGTTACATTCACACCATGAATAGCTTAGATGCTGAAATGACAGTGTTTGTACTGGACTTGTAAGTCATTCTTTGTGTTTCTTTGCTGTGTTATCAAATGGTGGGATCATATTTTTGAGATGCTAACAAACGTGTCAGTGTCCACTTCTCATTTTTTTGGGTTTATTATAGTATATTGTAGATGTAGATGTAGCCAGCAAACAGGTTAGCTCTTACATCTACTTGTATTTATCAGACAGAAAAGAGAGTTGAACCGATTCAGTGCCATTATTCTATGTTCGACGTTCTATCACAACTGTGTGAGAGATGACCAGCCTCAACATCTCCACATCCCGGAAAACGGTCCTACAACTTTCCGCTGTTTCGCCATGGTCCACCTTCATAAACAAATAGACGTGAGCTGAGGGACCGGAGACCCAGCTTTACGACAGTTTGCAATTACACTCTTTTACCAGCGGCACTGACAAAGACGAATAGTCTTAGGGTGCTTTCACACTGTCTAGAGACAAAGCTCTTTCAGCTCAGAAGTCCGAGATGTGAACACAAGCGAGATGGGTTTTGGCTGCGGTCTAGATCCTGGCTGGACACCTGCACTTTGTCTCAGGTAACTCTCAGCAGGTGGTGAGCTTCTCACCTCAGGCAACTCAGTGCTAGATGCCGGAAACTATGTGTACAGCGCAACTCCACACAAACATGATAAATGCCCGGCAGTAAAGGGTCTGATCGCTGTGTGGGCGCACCACATGGCTCAAAAACAACTTCTCAAACTCCCTGAACACTGAGGTGTGCAGGTGAACTCAGGCCACCCGAGACAGAACCCGCAGTGTGAAAAGCCCCTAAAACTCAATGTTGAGTATCAATGCATATCAGCATTGATAAGAAGTAGCGGCAAGCTATTTTATCAGTGCACATTTGGTGCAATAGAAAGATGTTTTTCCCCACAAGCATGTTAAAATTTCCAAAGAAGCTGATGCATAAGGTGAGTAGAAGGCTCAGCACATGAGTGAACATTAAAAGGTACCTAAAGACTCTGTGTATATAAGAATAACCTCTGATAGCCACTTACTTCTCTCTGCTGTAGTACAGCGCATATGTGGTAGGCAGTCCTCCATCATCACCTGGCTTCCACCAACAAGTAAAGGTCTCTTTTTCTGGAGACCGACAGCTGGTCAGGGCAGGCTTCCCCGGCAGAGTGTAGCCTATAGATGAGGTATGAGATCCAGTTTTCATTTGGTTCTTGAATTCAGCAAGCAAGTTAGAATATAAATGATACTCACGTGCGCCCACTACAGTGCAGAGGAAGAAGATGACAACTGTTTGTGGGACAGACCTCTTCATCATGGCACCGCAAGCCTCAGCTGGTAGATGGAGGAAATAAAAGTCACGATCAGTCAGATTAAAAAAAGCCATTCGTGTATTCATATTTCAGACACGTGCCATGGCACCATGGTCTAAAATACACAATGATTTTTAAATCTTGAATTTGCAATTCTCATGTAGTAATGACAGTACAAGGCTAAAATTTAAATCCTAAAAACGTCTGGCAAACCAAGACTGGGTATAGCCTGAGCAAATACAATATAAACATTCTCTTTACATGATAAGTACCTTGGTGTTTAAACGTCCAGGCACAGTATCTAATCTTTCTGCAATATTTGAACAAGGAAATCACACACTCTCATTTTCAAAGGATTAAATCAAATCACTCTCTCTGTTTCTGTCTACCTCTACCAGCTGGTGCATTGAGCCGATTGCATAACAGCCGTTGGAGCATTTGTCACAGTTTCAGCGGCAGAGGCACTAAAGGATGCTGCGTGTTGGCTCAGCCATTAACAGTGCATGTTAAATGAAAAAAAAAAAAAAAACTCATTTCTATAGACGAGCAGATGTGAAGCACTATTAACCTCGATCCTTAAATGTACTATTAACGCGAATATGAGAGCAATGCTTATTTTCAACAGCAAGTACGAGGTTTGATTAGGATTGAACTTTTAAAGACTTTTTGGGAAAGTTCTAATATAACACATGTAGTAATATGATAATACTAAATTGATAAAATGCTAGAAAAACAATTAAAATTGAACCATTTAAAATTAGGTCTCAACTTTGAAAGTCGTGAAT
Organism: Synchiropus splendidus; assembly: GCF_027744825.2. Taxonomy (NCBI): domain Eukaryota; kingdom Metazoa; phylum Chordata; class Actinopteri; order Syngnathiformes; family Callionymidae; genus Synchiropus; species Synchiropus splendidus. The sequence continues at coordinate 53,368,436 of NC_071334.1, read as the reverse complement.
ACTTCCCTTAGTATCACTAATAGACTATATTTGCTTACATTTATTTAGGCGAGAAAATGCAATTGTTGAAATCCTGGAATCTACCGAAACATTAGTTGAAAACAGTTATTTGCCTCTTTGTAACTAAATTAAGTCACACTAGTTAAACTGTGTAATCTAGGATAAATAAAGATTCATAATAAGGACTCCACCACTGATAATACAAAAATAATATCTTGAAATCTTGTTGTAACCTCCATACTGCCTTGTATAAAAACTAATGAATGTATTCTCAACTTAAATGCAGCATAGAGGAGACCTTTAGGTAAATTGTTACTAACCTTTCTAGTCGTAACTAACGCAGTTAAGCGCTAACACAGTAGCTCTTTTAAGCTATTAGTGTGGAGCAGAACAATGCCACAGCAAATTAAACCTATATATTTTCTGTTGAAAATAATATTGACTCGATGACAGGAATCAAAATTCACTTCTACCCTGTTTCCTCAAGCAAAAAAATGCATGTGTTCTGGATGAAAGTCAATTAAGAATGCTGCAACTTTTTCATTTCATAAGATGAATTAGTGAGACTAAAACCACAGCTTTCAATCTTGTGTAACTGACATAGAAAAAAAGGCTAAAATGAAAAAGACAAAAGACCTTGGTTGCTGACTCATCAGTTCATCCAGGAAATAATCTACATTCTTAGACAGCAAGCATGAAAACGGCAAACAAGTAGGCTGACCTCACATGATATGACCACGATATAACGTCATAAAGTGTCTGACCTCGATTCTTTGGTGCCTTCATTTCAGTAACGTCACTATCTGATAATTGGCATTAAGATGGAGGCTCTGGATTAGCTTCCCACTGCATATAGCATCTTACATAACCACTGTCCAAACTGAGTAAGCAGCTCAGCCCTTTATACGGCAGCTAACCGTGAACATCACCTCCCTGATGCCTCACTTTAAAAGCCGTCACTTTTTAAAAAAACATTCCCATTTGTTTCCTATAGGTCATCGAGTTCAGCTTCTGTTGACAAGCAAAGCAGTCAGGGTTTTTAATGACACACACACACACACACACACACCCCTTCACGTCCGCACACCCGCCTACAGGGAACATGTCATGTTTAAAAGAGTATTTCAATTATTAAAAAGGATTGCAGTTCATTAAAAATACAAGAGTGAAATCCTTTTCATGAGTATTCAGTGCGAAATTGTTGTTTTCTTCCATTATTCATTCAACGCGAGAGTCAGCAACAAAAGGACACCAGCTTTTCTGTAATGGTGAGGACAAAATAGGGGACAGATAACATCATAAGTAGTATAAGTTTGTGTTGAAGAGTCTCAATATATTTATCATTTAAGTGGTGAATGTCTAGACAACTTTTTATATTTCTTTGAAGTTATTATGAAGGACAAAATACTTAGAAATAGTAAAATAACTAACGTAACTTCCAGACTAGAGAGTGCACTGGAACATAAGCTGCAGGTGCAGTGGTGCAGTCTACCCCGTAATATACGCAAGATCACTTAGGAAAAAAGTTTGAAAATGAAGTCCAGCATCAAGACTGCTTAATGATGAAAACATACTCAGCGACGTTCTGAGCGTGCATCATGCCGCCAATATAATTAAGACTCGGCACATCGGACCAATGAACCACAGTTGTTTTATTTACCTCTATGTGCTTAATGTGCTGTTTTTGACCATGTGTTTACTCCCGGCCACTTCTCTGCTGTTCACAGAGCGTCACACTGCAGATAAGACCGACTTGGGAGGGGAACTCTGTTAACAGCGGGGTGTAACACACATGGGGGAAAATAGCGCATATCTTGGTAGCATGACACTTGTTGGCCCATAAAAATCCATATATTTGTAACATCATCGTTTAAAATGCAGGATTCACAGCGTGAGAAAAAAGTAGTGGGTTATAGTCCACAAAGATGACAAAGGGAATAAAATAAAAAAGCCATAAATGAAAAGTAAATTGCTAAAAATATTTAAAAGAAAAATGTCCCGATCAGCTGTAGAGTCACTTTGACTTCACTTTGACTTCATAAGGGCCAAATATAGCCCCAATGGGGCATTTTGATAGACAGACTATAACTCTCAAAATATGAAAAATCCTTCTTTTAAGAAACCTAGTTGCTATCATAAATGTTGCTATTCTGTCATACTGATTTCAAATGACACAAAGATCTTGCATTTGACGGCGCATATTGGCTTTCACGTTCAGTAGCAATGTCAAATCCCACCTTCCGACTCATTTTACATGACCTGCAAGAGCTTCAAACACACACATATGGCTGAAACTGAATTTAAAGTTTGTGTATCATTCACAGCAAACTAGATAACGCATATTGATATCATAACCGACAACAATGATGTTGCTTTAATGTACAGGCTGAATTAAATATAAAAAATAAATAAATAAACCAAGGTGATGTAACTCAGATCAATCTAGTGAGCCACACAGGTTCCTAAAAATGGACCTAACTTTGCAAACATTATTGGGTCAGTTAACAGATGAGCTACTTGGATGAGTCTTTAACTGGTAAATGGTGGTTATTGAAAGACAGGAGAACATAAAACAACATTTGGAGACACAATAATTAATGGATTTTTCAGAAACATAGAACACCCTTGATATTAATCTTTCTTTTTTTTAGCAGTGTGTAGCACATTCCTTAGAGAATAAAGATTAAAATGGCTGCCTATTTTGTCAAGCAGCCAGTAAAAATCATTTAGCTTTTCTATTTCAGAAAGAGATCAATTATCAAAAGTATCTCCTACTGTAGCAACAACATGTTTCAGAACCTAAGCAATTAAGGGGAACATTCAAATAGAAATCTCAAGTACATGAAACCTTGCGCATGGTCAAGTGCTGTTGACTAAGAGCCTGTATTCATGAGCAAGAACACGGTGGTTATTTGCGGGATGTTGTTTTTTAAATATAATACTGGAAAAAAACAAGAAAAAAATCGAATTAAAAAGTGAAAACTGTAAAATGCATTTGTTTGTATTTCTTTGTTATTTTATATCCTTCAGTCTTTCAGTGACCAGCCTTCATATTGCTCTGAAATTTGCCTTGTGCTGAATTCAGACCCTGTCCACACTTCAAGCAAGTCATTTTGAATCAAACAACAAACAAATTAGATGACACGGTCTGAAACCAAACCATAAATGTTAGGTGTTAAAAAAAGCCATATTTAATTTAACTATGTGCGGAAAGATTGATCTGCTTTTCCTGGCAACAGTGTTGTCTGACCTACATGCTCTCATGTGGAGAGCAACACTCTTTCTGCTATTCAAACAGACATTTACAGATCCCATTTTGCAACAGAGCCCGGGTGACATTAGCCTGCATGAAGAAATAACAGCAAGTAAATTCCAGAATGACATGGTTATGGTGAAAGTCATCTCATGGTCCAGGGGAGAGAAATGGTCTTGTTCCAGACCTCTATGTGCTGAGACCACAGATAATATGGGGAGAAGGTTGAATGAATTTGGATTCCAGTCTCTAGATTTTGTCATATTAATGTGTAACTTTAAATTATATCTTCACCAATTTAGCTCACATTAAAGCATCATCTTCTGTATGACATGCGTCTGAACCTTTGATCTGATGGCACCAGGCTTCCCAGCAGAGCTCGATAAACCAGTCGAGCACCCACACCTGCATGTTTCTGAGAATTTTTCATGAGGGCTCTGAAAAACAGAGACCGGAGTGCAGAGGAAATATCATCTGCTATCAAAATGGCAAACCTGAGTCACAAGCAGGTGAGTCAAAAAGAAGGTACATTTACAGGTCCTGGCCATTACACTGAGCTCAAGCCATGGTTTAAACGTTTTTGGGATGCTTCTTGATCGAGTTTTAAACTCTAAAACTTTATCTAAATGCAATATTCCAACAGATTAAATAACATTCATATTTATTTCAGCATTTTAAAATGTGTAAAATATCTACTGAGGAATTTCACTTTGAGGCAGTGCCTCTTAGTCAAAAAAGTGCAACACTAAACTTTCAACAATTTCACTGAACTGTAAGACACATAAGAGACAGTCCAGAGTGTGTATAATCCATGAGGCATAGGATCATTATTGCACTAGCACCATCAATATAACAATGGTGATCTGCTTTTAGTTTGGTTTTGTTTGTGCGTCTACATCCATTGTCTTCTACTCTCCCTCTGCAAGAGTGTCAGCAATGGCACACAGCAGGAGCTCATCTGCAATCAACCACCAGGTTCTACTCAGTGTCCAGGACCAGGTAACTTCCTCTCCTTCAATTATTCAGATACTTTACTACTGCATTTGATGTTGGACTTGCATGCATTTACCTGCTCTGCCCCAGAGTGTTTTACCTTAAGACCTTTGGCCATCGGAGATATTGTCTCATTGTTTATTTTCTTTGCACCGTCACAGTCTCTTTGTCATGCTTGCAATTCTGTTAACTTCCTTTCTTGAAAGATTTATCAACTGTGAGGCAACACTTGCTAAAACAAAAAAAAGTGCGGTCAACTACGTTGTTGAAGACAAATAATGGACGAAAACTCCCTATATTGAGACTAAAAGGGTCTCTGTGACTAAAAACAAACCCATACATGTGGTATTCATATGACAAATGTATTGACAATTTTTGACAGTGAACTTCATCATTCACAGCTTTTGCTCATCATCTTGTTCATCACATTTCATGAAAATGTAAAATGGATATTAAACAATAGCAGGTGAAACATCATCAAACTCCGTCTTCAACTTTTATCATCCAACACTAAAGTATTCTCCTCTAAAAAATTGTATATATATATATATATATATATATATATATATATATATATATATATATATATATATGACAATACAATGGCATTTCCACAGTAAAACAGTCCTTTGATGGCTGTACATCATTTTATGTAGCACAATATACTTTCATGACGTCCCAAGCTCATGTGCAAACCTTTTTATGGCCTGTCTGATGATCACACAAACCTTTACCGCCGTCCATTCAGAACCACTCCACACACCTGATAAGAAGTAATAAAGAGACAACTGACAGTGGGAAAAGTAAGCAAGCATCAGTTCCCAAATATAGTAATCCCATATTGAACTGATCAGATTGGTGCTGTAAATGGCACCATGCTTCTTTCACCTCACTTGCAGCCAACATGCAGAGGATGCATGTCAATGCCAATCCCGTTACAGCACTAACACTAATAATAGACCACTTTCAATATAGGAGCGACCACACGTTGCCAGTGTTTTATCAAACCTGCCATCTCATGATGCGGTAAAGTGCATGTGAGTAGATATCAACTCATTCACAAAGACAGCACATAACGTAACTACGACTGACATCACTTTCCAGATGGACATTTGGCTATTTTTTTTGAATGTGTGAGATTGTGCACGCACTCGTTTGAATTATTCATCATTATCTAACGATGTATTCAGACCAACAAACGTGTAAGAGACATATTTATACTGCAGAGATTGACTTACCGGCACTTATATGTAGCGTCTCACCCAATTCCGCGTTCGTGTAATATTCTCCGAGAGTGTCGCTTTTGTTGTTGTTTTCCCGAAAAGTAAAGTGTTATTTCAGGAACTGAGGAAACGCCAGCTATTGACGCAGTCGGGTCTGAGCGACACCTTGAAAATCCGCCTGGATGATCCCGTGGGGGCGGTGCTGGTGAGAAAGGACCCGCCCACCGAAGTTGTTTTACCACATCCTACACCTGCGTGATGCTATCATTCTACTACTTTTATTTATATCTACTAGCCACTTAGATACTCAGTAGTATTCAGTATTTAAATATCAGTCTCATGGTTGTCGAACAATCACGACATAATGTCGAGCGGAACACAAACTCCTTACGCGGTCGAAACGAACCTCTAGCGCTGTTTGTAACCACTGTGTACAATAATGGCAGCTTCAAGGTCTTTGCATTATTTTTGTCCAACTCCTGTATGCCATGCCCTCAGTCGTCTTCTTTAGTTCATTTATTGCAAAAATTGGGCTAGATTGGGTGTCTCAGAAGTAAGTATATAAGTTATTGGGTGTTGCTAAGGAAGGAGTCTGTCAGAGTCCTTAAATGAACAAGAGAGTCATTCCTATGTCACTGAGCTGTAAACGCCTCTTACTGCTCAGCACCAGCCTGTTCTTTTGTGAGCACATCGGTGTGTTCTGTTTCTAAGCAAGTTGAATGTCTTGACAACCTCAGCATCCCTGGTGATGCTCATATTAACCTGTGTGTCCCTTTTGGAATGGTACGTACTCACCTTTTCGTTGTGAATTCCTTTCCAAAGGCAATGGCCGTAGTGTTCTGCATCACTGTCTCCATGTCCATCATCGCCCTCTCAGCCACAGCCTTGAGAGGGCGATGATGCTCTGCTCAATTCCTGGCCTCTTCAGGATAGTAATGACTCCAGGTTGGGCATGGCACAATCACCTCTGACCCCCATCCATTCATGACAGCAGGTGTCGTGTCACCATAGAGGTGGCTCTCCAGCATCACAAGCAAAATCCATGTTGCATTTAATGAGGATAAAAATCCCCTTTCTGACTCTCTGATCGACCAACCAGTCCCACTGGGGTAAGGGCTTTATTCAACATAGCTGGAAGTCAAGAACATCATGTGCAAAAGTCCTATTGGGACCGTTATGTCACCAAACCAAATATATTCAGCATTGAACATCCAGTTAAAAACATCCATTATTCCAAAGAACTGTGTCACATTGGTTAGTTATTCCCGTTGTCTTCATCACCATGAATGCTAAATACATTTATTATTGCATGTTATCATATCAATCATTTACTATTTGGTTAAAATGTGTCAATGTGATACCATAGTTTCCTGTTATAAGAGTTTCCCGACTCCTCCTAAATTAATGTTTTAAATTGATTTCCATTCCTATATGTCAATTAGAACATTTCTAGGTTCAAATCCATGTTTGAACAACTAGTCCCTCCCCATGTCAGCTCTGCTTAGAAGCAATAACGTTATATAATATAGCCATCTGCGCACTGTTGATTTGTCCCACACTGATGAATGAGCAGTGTGAATAACCATGCAGCTTCACTGGAATTTATCTTTCTCTCCACACCTATCATTAATCATTTTAATTTATTAATGAATGCATTTAACAACTGACGTTGCAAAATGTGATTTGAATTTGAGACAAATAACAAAATGAACAAATTCGAAAGTAATTTAAATATAGAGAAGCAGTCTTTTTGCACCCTTTTTGGGGAAGTGTTGAAATGGTTGCAGCTTGTTCCCTTGTGTCACTGTGACTTCGACAGTTGATCTGAAATCGTTTGTCCCAAACACACACTCACAGGCTTTAATGGCATTTGAGTGACGCTTAGTGGTCATTTGAGACATTACAACAATACGTGAGCGGTGTCTTCCGTTTACTATGCTGTAATTCACGAACACAACTACTTACGACTACTACTGCCATTACTACTGCTAATAATAATTTGAAATTGATAGCGGCTAGAGTTTGACAGTAAAATTGTGATTTTTGTAAGTGCAATTTTTTGGGGTGTGTGGTTTCAAACCAATTCCCAAGCGAAAGTCTATATTTGCCACAAGAAGCCACATTTTTCAATTATAATGAATTTGGTATATTAGTGAAACTAATGATGGACCCATACATACATTTAAACAACAAATTGTTGTTTATTTTGCATCAGTTTGGCACAATAAATCACGATGGTGGCTCTATTCAAGTTTTTATATCACCTTATTTAAACTTAAGCTCTTTTAATGTCTTGAAAAATATTTCTATAAGAATTTCAATTTAATAAGAATTTCAAGTACATTCAGAGTAGTGGAAACCCTGGCCATTGTGTAGTGAAAAACATCCCTGAACAAAAGCAAACAGATGCTTTTGTTTGCTTTTGTTCAGGGATTCCTCCATGTTTGTTGTTGTTGTTATCATCCCAGCTGCCACGTGTCTTGTGCATCAGTGTGAGCCTTCTGGATGAATAACGTGAAGTTCCACATTCATCTGCGGGACAGAATCTCTCACCGTAGTGTATCCTGCGTCTGCCCTCGGTTGCCTTCAGTTGTCTCAATCATCTCAGCGAGGAGCCACACCAGAGGCGCCCTGACAATATGCCGAGCCGCCTCTACTGGCTCCTCCACTGTTGCCCAGGAGCAGTAGTTCTGGTTGAAGCTCTCATGGTGGACAGAGCTTCTCAGGCTGCATGCATGTTGGTCTTTCCATATGTTCACATTTCGACAATATTTATCTTCCAACGTTATTTTTGTAGGTAAGATTGTCACCGATGCATTACGGTTATTGTATGACCGAAGACTGTCTTGTAAGCGAGTAAATAAAAACGATTGCATATGACGTAAGAGAGTCATAAAAGACCTTTGTGACGTTCGCTCTGCTTGTCATGAAATCTCCTTTTGTATTGGGATAAATGGATAGGCCTGGGGCTTGTATTTAGTTGATTGGGAAATAATCTTTTAAAAATGTTTTTGGCAGATCTTTACATTGAGATCACGCATGTTTACACCGGGCACTCTACTGTATGATGGGCTGTCAAAAGACCCGCCCACTATACGACCACTCAATTGGTCTGACAAAATACGGTCCATTCTATCGCAAAACAGGGCCTGGAAATATTGCTTATGTATGACGGAGATGGGTGCATTTAAATAGCAAATTTCCAAGGCTTCCAAAATCCAAAGAATAGTTTAAAAAACACATGCACTACTACACTCCCACCGCAGCAGCGATTGGTTAGTGAGATGGTTTGGGAGAATAGTCTCCTACTTGATTGGTTAATATTGCCGGCAATCATTCCCTATTGCCACCTAATTGGCTGAGCGATCAAGAGGAAGTCAAGTGTCACAACGTTTCGAAGGATAAGCCCAGAGTTGACAAAAGCGATCTGTCTATATCGGAACATATTGGACACCGTTTGTATTCAGGACATATGCTGTGGAGACCCTATTAGCGGTGAATAAAGTCCACAGCAACGAACCACGATATACTGTGGAAGGCTTTAGTCTCACCGTGGACCTGACCACCATCGCACGACACAGAGAAGTGGGACTTTATTGTTCGAGGCTAGCTCAAGCTAGCTCTGCCACAACCTACTGCTTTTGTGTCTGCAGCCGGGAAAACAGTCTATATGGCTGCGAATTGCGAGCCAATATATGGACTTTCAGAAGACGAGGTAAGGTGTATTTTAAGTCACTGTTTAAGACGTGACCAGAATAGGCGCCGTTTCACAGTTAACGTCAACGGGTGATGACAGCCAAGCTAACAAGCCCTCACCCACATTCCTTAGCAACGTTCATGGTCAGGCATCTGTCAGTCCCGAAAACATGAATGTCAGAAACCGCGGCTATATCACCGTACTACACGGTAGTCCACCAATTCATTTAAACGTGTGATTATCTGATGTTACGCGATATGCGTGGTAGCCGGATTTCTGTGTCGGTTTGATGTTTACAAATACCCACAATATCACGAAGACTGGGCGTCCAATATTAAGACAAAATCATGCAGTCAAAATGAATAGAAAATAATCTTCTTATAATAGGTATGAATTAAAATTGAGCTTGTTAATGGACTAGCCTATGGTGTTGTACAACATATTTGGACTGTCCGTATTCTATTGGGACTTGAGTGTCTATCTGAAAGACTTCCTGGACTGTCCTGAAGAATTCAAAGATCAAAGCCTATAAATTTCCTTGCCAGCCACCTAAACCCTCTGCGCTGCATTGCCCTATGTGGTCTCATCAATAATGAAGTCTGAGGTTATGTTATCCTGGTTGTTGTACGTGCCAATCCTATAGTCAAACATTAGGACCTGAAGTGGCACAACACAGTCACAAGTTGTAAACTGAAGCTGAAAGCATATATGCCACTATCCATTATGACTCAACAAATCATTCATACTGTATCTGTGGAAACTGGGGTGTGTCTGTTGTTGATTTTTGATCCCCGGCTTGAATTACCCGCCTTATTACGACTCATTTGACTGTGTCAATGCTAGTGTAATGTTGTTAATTCATTCACGAGTTAACCTATAAAATCCCAAGCTCTTGTTAATAAGAAGACAATGTAAAGGGGTCATGTACATGGGTCTAGATACTTCCACCAACTCGAAGTATGCCTATGTAAATGCGACCTTGTCAGACACATTACTAGGCTCAACCTGTGTGACTTAAGGATGTGTGCCTCACAGTACTGCTTGATCTTTACTGTGACCTTTCCAAAGCACACCTGTAGAGACACAATTAGTATATCAATAGTTACAATAAGATAATCTGTTTGCGAATGCTGCAGTGAGCAAGTTCAGGTGAACTCATTCTAATGTGTGATTAGACTACAAATACTCAAGGCTACAAAATATGACCATTTATTGAATAAGGAAATTCACCACTGTATCTGGATATAAATCAACACACTTGTAACATTTATTTAACCTGTTTTATATCTATTCTATATGACTGTTCATTTTTCAGACTTTTACTAGCCTCCACTCAGTAAAAGCTTAAGGCCTACTGGGTTTCCACATTCCTCGAGACTATGCTGTCCCAAAGGCTTTGGGCTAAACAGTAATGTTACACCTCCTGATCAGAGAAATGGCTGAAGGAAATGGCTGCTTTGTCCTGGCCCTCAACCTCACCCTTCTCCATCCGTGTGTTCTTGTAGTCATTGCTGCATCCTCTTACAAGTTTATTCCTTATTCCAACACATTCACAGGAGGTCCAATTGACCGTTATTGAGTATGTTGTTGTCATGTGTCTCTCAATCTTGTCTCTGGTTGTCCTCATGTGAAATCTCATTCTGTCTTTGCAGCATGAAACAAGACTGCTACGGGTTAAGGTCATCGCAGGAATTGATCTGGCTAAGAAAGACATCATTGGAGCCAGGTATGCTCATTTTTGAGCTTCTCAAACATTCTTCTGTTACAGGTGAGGGGTTCAGGTGAGTTTGATGAGTGTTGCGACTGCACAGCAAGAAGCTCCCAACATGAATCTGATTGGAGATGAAATGTTAAGTTGTCTGTGTTGAAAGGTTATTGGCAGATTTGGAACACATTTTCAGGAAACCTATGAAATGGGTCAAGGAACAAATTATTGAACTTTTAATATATAAACTATGTGTATGTGACTCAGGCTAGATCTATATAACTCTTTGGTCATGCTAGTGTGCGTAGGTTTGTTTGGAGAACTCGCTGAATGCTTTTTAGGTCTCAGTATGATCCCTCTTCTCTAGTGTTTATTCCCTAGTAACTCATTTCTTCTCCCAGTCGAAACATTAAGGTTATTAGTGACTTATTATTATTATTATTATTTTTCAGATAGAAATGTATTTCAGGGTGCTTTTGACCACCTGCTCTCATGTCGTTTGAGGTGTGTTATCTATCCAAATGCAAAAAAAGAAGTGGCCATGTTTAAGTGACCACGTAATGTTAATTTAAATTTTCTTTGTCCATCTCTTGCTTATCAAAGTTGCAGATAATGATGCATTACACAGTTTTGTCACACTAAATTTGATTGTGATATTGAATATGATTGAAAATTGAGCCTGTTTTGCAATAAGTCATTGCAGATTAGGCAATAGATAACAGGCTGCTGATGAAGACTATCATTGCTGGCTTAATAGTTACCACAAAAACCATGTTTCTTAAAGCAATATGCACAAGGCGAACACAACAGTATCTTCTACATTGTTTTGTGCAATAATTAAAAAAATACAATGTTCTGGAAATATATTAATGGTGACGCAATGATTATGCAAGGCACATATATCTATACAGCAGTAGCTTAGTGATATTCTATCAGCTGTAACTCTTTTGTCTGCAGAACTGTTTAAATAACCATAACTATTCTATAACGTTGAACCACCTGAATGAAACTTTTACTGAAGTGGTGAAGCTTTGATCAATGATTACATTATGTATCTTGTCCTTTGTTGATATGATGTCTGTTTCTTAGCTTTTGGTAACACATTATATGTCATAAAGTCTCAAGTAAGATAATTGTCATTTCCTACTGTTTAATGTGTTTTGGTTTTAGGTTAAATGCATGTGAGGTTGAACACATTTTTTTGTCCTATATTTAGCTGGCTGCAGGTGCGTGGCTCTTTGTAGTATGCAATCACCTGCCCTGCTGTAATTAAGGGGGTAGGATGTTAATATTATACACTGTGACCATGGTTCACTGCTTTATTACGTGTGCTCAATGTCATCATTACATTTTCTGTGACAATATTATTATAATATAAAATATAATATATAATTTATTTATAAAGCACTGTATTTATAAAGACTGTAAAATTAGAGTAATACAAACATTGAAAATAATAAATACATGGAATTAAGACACGAAAGTAGAACCGTTAAGGCTAAACAAACTAAAATTACTTATAACATCAGCTGAGTGGTTGTATAAAAGCCAAAGAGTAAAAGTGCGTTTTAAGAATTGTTTTTAAAATGGACAGCGATGATGCTTGTCTAACATGAAGAGGGAGGGCATTCCATAGCTTGAGGCCACAGACTGAGAAAGCCCGGTCTCCTCTCATCGTCCTCTTTGTTTGCAGTTGGTCTGCTGACCTTAAGGACTGCAGAGGAACATAGGGGATTAAAAACTACGTACGGAGGGGGCAAGACCATTTAAAAACAAAAAGAAGAATTTTAAAATCAAGGTAAAATGGGATTATTATTGTCATGTGAAGAAAACAGGAAACATACGGGGGTGCACTGAAATTAAAATTTGTGGCGAAAGCTGAATAATACAGAATATCAAATGTGGTTAACGTTTTACAATTTCTTAAAGATTAAAGTTTAAAAAGATTCTTCAGCCTATGCTTTGAGGGAGAAAAAAAGGTTCCATGACACTGATAGTTTGATAGTTTTAGATGGTTTGGGTGAGCACTTGTCGCAAACTGCAATTCAACTCTCACCCTTCGACTGGAATGCACGACTTGAGTTTGGCAAACAACAGACTTATGATGTTGCTGTTACGTTCAAGTCCAAATGTCATTTAAGACATGGCAGTGCGCCATGCTCGGTAAAATGCGGTGGAAACCCCAGTGGTTGTGACGGAGAGACGAAGCAGATGATGGTCTTGAAACAAGAGCGCAGAAATGTTGACACAAAGTGAACATTACCATCTTGGAATAAGATGTGATAATAACGATCGCATTCGCAGTAGAGTCAACTAGTGATGACTTTATGAGGCTTCATGAAATGGTGTCCTTTTGTCAGAGCCTACTAGATCGCACTCTCTAGTCTGAAATCTTTGGATTTGTACAAGAACCACAACAAAACCTTACACCATTTTTAAACAGAGCCCGTCACCTGTTGAGCTCTGAAAATTAGGAGCACTGCTTCATAAAGCCAAAACAGCCCATCATTCCCGATCACTCCAAACAATATATATCTGTTTGAATAATGCTGTCAATGTGTATGTATATTATTATTATTAAGAGACATATGGAATTGTGTACACTAGTTTTGTTATTAGTCCCCAGCTGCTACATAATTAAGCGTTTGGGTATGAGAAAGCAGAGAATGTTGGACATGCCGAGCCTGTGAGAGTCCCTTGTATGCCAGTGTGCATGTGTTTGCATCCTGATGCCCTGCTGGCAGGATAGTTCTGTCTGACTCACAAGAAAACTGAAATGAAGAAGAACTGAATGAGGTCTCTCTGTGAGTATCTACCGCATGGGACAGTTGTGACTTGGCAGCATGTCACATCTCAATACTACTGTCCTGTCTTCCATATGCTTGACCAGTTCTTGTGCCAGTCCTGCTATTTTTGATTGATGTTATTCATTTTAATACAAGTTAATACAATTATTTTCATGTTAACTGAGATAAATTCATTATTAATCAAAATAGACTTCCAAGTTATTTTTGTATAGACTGTTGCCATACCAAGCTTATGCATTCCTCAACAGGATTTAGGGGACGAACACAAGGAGTCTTAGTGCAGCTTAGGCACAGTGAAACCTTTGTGATTGCTTAGTCATAGCATCTCACTGAGCCACTCTGAACTTAGTCCCAATTTGAGACAGGACTCTGCTTTGAAACAATTAATTTTCATGCTGTGCAGTTTTTAGAATTGATCTATCGGTTCAGCTCTCTTCCTATAAGCTGAGATTTCTCTCTATTAACTCAGGGTTTCCACTGGTCACATTCGTAGGTAAGAAACAAGTCAGATGCGTGAATGTGCTTATTTCAAGAAAACACCCAATAAGTCTGATGACGTTAGTAGTTGAGCTGTTGATCTGTGCTTCCTGCGCTAACCATTATGGTGCTTCAACTATCACTTGTAAGGGAAAAACAACACAATTTGAAGTGGTTGTTATAAGGGATGCTCCGATCGATCGGTCACCGATCATAATGGGCCAATCTCAGCGAGAACTGTGGAAAGTCCGTAGTGGAAACCGTCATTAAAGCAGTGCTCTCTCTGTCTTTTAAGTCCCGCTACAAGTGGCCAGTATGTCAATATTTCATGGACATAGCAGAGTCTTAAGAGATTCATCAAAGTGCTACGTCTCACATCGAATTAAATGTTTAGATCGGTACTTGGCATCTGCAAGTACAGATTTATCAGTACTCGTACTCGTGGTATTGGGATGTCCCTAAAAAGAATTCACAAAAATGAAGAAAAAATACAATTCCCTAAGATAAAACAGAATTTAGCAAAATACAGAACAGATCCCCAGTTAAGGCCCTTGCACAGTAAACCAAGTTTGAGTTAAAAGGAAAGGAACTAAGACAGATGCACTCATGGCTCCCCAGTATGTGTATTTGTGTAGTGCTTTTATTTTGTGAAGCACTTTGTGTTGTGTTTAAAGAGTGTAAATAGTCTTGTGAGCTGTCTGACAGTTAAATTTGGATTTTGAAATATTAAAAATTGGCATTGTCAAATTTTATGAGTAGTATCTGCAGTTAGAGGTGGGCGTGAAATTAGCTTAAAGTCGCATGATAAAGGGTGTGAAAAAGCATGAAATGAGATTTGCTGATACCTGCAGAAACCCTTTAACAGCCATTGACAAATCTAATTTTTGTCTCTACAGTGATCAAATTCTTTTACCTTTGTTTAAATACCTGAATGGAATGGAATGTTTTTTTAGGTATCAGTATGATCCCTCTTCTCTAGTGTTTTTTTCCCTAGTAACTAATTTCTTCTCCCAGTCGAAACATTAAGGCTATTAGTGACTTATTATTATTATTATTATTTTTCAGATAGAAATGTATTTCAGGGTGCTTTTGACCACCTGCTCTCATGTTGATTGAGGTGTGTTATCTATCCAAATGCAAAAAAAGAAGTGGCCATGATTTCGTTTTCATAACTGCAACATTTTCTTCTGTTAAAAACAAAAACAAAAAAATTGACAACAATAGTATCCAGATGTTCATGTTTACAGTGCAACAAATACAGTACAGTACGAATACAGTTGGATTCACATAACTAGTTAAGCCCAACGGCTCTATTTTTAAAACTATCATTCTATATCTAAATTTTGGGTACTTCACTCACTATGTGTCCTTTTTCAATTTTTTAAAAATTATTGTAAAACCTACAGTTCCTCACTCTAAAACATATATTATAATGTCATGTAAATGCTTAATGCACGTTATAATCACTCACCAAATCGTAGCAAATCCAATTTACTGGTTCAAACCAGAAAGAAACGGTGTCCTCTAGCTGAAGCTGTGCTGTTCCAAAATGAAGACTCCTTGATACTGAATATCAGTTTATCAGTCTGTATTTTGTTTTTGTGTGTCTGCAGTGATCCCTATGTCAAACTTTCTCTCTATGTTGCGGATGAGAACAGAGAGCTTGCTTTAGTCCAAACCAAAACTATCAAAAAGGTGAGTTCTGACATCTTTTGTTACTTTTCTTGTTTGTGTCTTCGAATAGACTACATAGACCATGCCCTAGTCCCCTAGTGACCTATTTTTGGGGATAGGGAAGCTAATATTGTCCATTCTGACTACACCTCAGGGATAGCATTTTCATTTGACATTTTATACATTTCAAATTACATAAAAAAATGAACAATAAGGTTTTTGACGTAGTCCATAAACAGCCATGACTACTTAAAAAAAAAAAATACCACAGATGTAGTACTACTGTAGTCAATCCTCTACTGTGGACATTTTTGCTATCGTACATATTATAAGATTGTTCATCTTATTTTACTGGCAGCCAAAGCTCTGCCATAATCTGGCAAAGCCTCCATGCAGGCAGGCATATGCCGCTAGTGGCCATACTTGCCTTATGGGTTATAAATAGCTGACAATGCACTGCTATGTGGAGCAGAAAAAAGAAGCTTCACTACTTGACTCTGTAAGCTTTCTGTTTCTATAAGTGGGACACCTTTGAGGCGCTTTGTTGTTATTGCAGCCATAGATTTCATTTGTATGAAGGAACATACCTTCTGGGAGAAGCGCAACACACAAAATACTAAAATGGGCACACAAATTATTAGCTCAGCCTTCATATTTTTTTGTGATTTCCAGAGTACAAAATATTAGTATTTATTGAAGTGCTAGATTTGAGATTTGTCAAAGGTTTTGAGGTACTTTGGGTTCATTTGCAATTCTGGTGTCCCTGCAATTGTTTTTACTGGGACGATATTTCTTCACTCATGTGATGGTTTTATTAATCAGAGAGTCTTCGTTCGCATTTTAGTGTTTCTAATCACTGATGGAATTTTAATGAGAAAGTGCTACATACTTCTCAGACCAATAAAATAAGTACTGTGTGAGGTTTGTGTTTGTTTAACATCTGCCTGTTTGTGCCTCAACATGTTTTAATTATATGATAACACTTGGTTTCAGACTCTAAATCCGAAATGGAATGAGGAGTTCTATTTCAGGGTGAGTATATTTGAAATTTTTACTTCAATTTTTACCGATGCTTTCTTAGTATGAACTAAGGAGGTCTGAAAAGTGAAGTACTTGTGACTTTAGAACTGCACCTAGTACTGCTCTATTGAGAGCAACACTGTGTTACCAAGATATGTACATGCTCTGACTCAGCTGAAGCTCTGTCCACATTTCTTCAGAGCCATTGTGTCATCACCTTCCACGCCATTGAAACAGAGCATTGACAAGTTATGATGCAAAATGTTTGTGCAGCTTCTGGCCACTTCTTAGCCCTGCCTCAAATAAGCATTTTAAACTCCTCAGTATCTAGCGCTCTAACAACAATATCTGTTTATACATTTATAACAAATCAGAAATAGGAAGTAGGGTAGACATTTAAACTACCCAAACTAATATAGCTCTTCATTTATATTGAATTGAATTTGCATCAAAATATTAACCTCAACTGGTTACGTGTGGGGACGTTTACACTGGTATGTTGATATATTGCATTATTTCAGCTGATGCATTATTTGTCATCTCCCCACTTCAGGTTTGCCCTCAGAATCACAGGCTACTCTTCGAGGTGTTTGATGAAAACAGATTGGTAAGATTCAATCAACAATACCACTAATTCTTTTAAATGTCATTCCTATTTTGCAATAGTAATGCAAATACTTTATCTATTCATGAGTATATAATTTCCATTTCCCCCCTCAATTCAGTTTTTTCTTTTAAATGTTGATGCACATGACATGATGTTGCAGAAACTTGATGTTAATTGGTCATGATGGAGCTGATCTTCACCAACATGCTTTGTTTCATTCGAAATGCCTTCTTTTCTGCGCCTTTACTGTTCATATTGTTTCATGCACATTTAATGCAATGGTCCGTTATCTCTCTCTGAAAGAGACAGTGCTTTTCACAACCTGTGAAATACAGCCAGTTGTACCACTTCAGTTGCCATGACAACTCTTCACAAGTGTTGCGCTAATTAAAAGCAGCACAAGTTGACATTTATTTTTCAATGTTGACAGTTGCGCAATGTTTGTTTGACGAATCTTTAGGGGATGGCCAAGTCTGCGCAACGCTTTCCTCTTGTTGAGTTCTTTTTTGTTTTTTTAAAGTTGTTTTTCAAATAATTGCTCTCTTGGTAGATTGTTGGTCACCCTAATTTAAGCGTAATCTATTCTGATGTATTATATCTATATGGGTCGTATTTCAGTGGTGTGGCATACATGCCTTTACATACTACATAACTCTCCACATTCAAAGGTAAAATCTACTTTTTATGGTTGTATAATCAATCTGCTGCAGCAAGAAGGCACGGCACGCGTTTGGAAGCTTGTCCTTATATGTCCCCGGAGCTGCATGCCTTGTAGTTCCACTAAATCTTGCCAGCGGTTGAACTGTTCAAAGAACTGTTTAGGCTACAGTTGTAATTAAGTTTCTGTATGTCTACATAAGATTGTTTTTAATGACCTCTAATGATGTGTTGTTTCAATATTCTTGATATTTTGGAATTTGATATAGGGGGTGATGCTAATAATAGTTCAGGAAAACACATGTCCTTGGATTTTGATTGCATGCAAAGATGACGGTGGAGGGAAAACTGTTATCCCAGGGTTCTACCCTGCATTTTTCCCAGCGTTGGCTGTGTCTCCAATAGGGGTGGGACCAGCATTGTGCCGTTTTTTGACGACAGGGAACACAAAAACATAATCGATTCTACATCCTTCACGATTCTACATCCTCCTTTCTATAGGTCCTACTGCAAAAGACTTAGTCCTACTTCTGACGGTGAAAAAGCACTGACATTGAAGTCATATTTCACTACATTTTGCCAAAAAAAGCTGAGAGAGCGAAATCCCAGTGTAGGGGGCCCTGATACTCCTAATGCGCTGGGGAGAACCCTGCATCTACTTTCGTGTATGTTCGTATCACCATTGTTATGTCAATTTAGTCAGTATTCTTTGTATATGTTAACTTTTATCCCATGTAGAAGTCTTTTAATTGCAAAAGATATTCTGTTGTTTCATTGCACAATCAGCATCAGAGCAATGATAACCTCATGAGGCATTATAACTACAAAATAAAGGAAAATGGTTTGAGGAGTGCAAAATACAATAAGAGAGTGCATGTATCCCCTAGAACAGTACTGCACTTTGTTTGAAACAGACGTGTTATGTCATTTTGTTAGCTGGGCATTCTGCCATTGCCCCACACATTGGCATTTTGTTTCTTTAATATGGAACATCCTCCATAACATTTCACACAAACATTTATTGACTGGGCCCAAGACTGTAGGCTGTGTGCTTTAGCCAAATGCACTGTTTACAGTTTCTCCCCGTCTTAGCTTTTGCTGCCACAAGTGACTGTCTCCTGATACCCATGTATTCTCAATGTTTTTCTTTTTATTCTCTCATACTATACAGAAGCATTCAGTTCATAGCTAAGTGAAACAAAAAACAAAAACAAACTGCCATAGACTAACTGTTGACTAAACATCATGGGAATACAAACGACAGCACTTTGTACAGATTGGTGTGATCAAGTTTTTGGTATGATGCAATGTGAGCCTGGAAAGGACACTGTGCCAGAAAGGTTCTTAGATTACCTAAGCATGGCAAAGTGCTTGCCTCAGGAAATGTTGAGGTCATTTAGATTAAAGTTTACTAAATAAAGCATTTATTGTGTTCTAGTCGGTTACTTAACTGTATAAAAACAGTTTATTTACACTTACGAATTTAGAAATATCATGTTCTTATTCATACCCTCATTTTAGTTACCTGCAGGTAAGTATGGTCGGCACAGTTCAGGGACCTTTATTTTCAAATGACACGCTTTGGAATTGACAGTTAATACAGCAAAATCTACTCTCTCTATCTTACGAACTTTACTTTGTTTAACCTCATCAGCACTCACTTTGGTTTGCTTAGTACTGTAATTAAACACATACTAGCCCCATAGTTTTTTTTTCTCTGCATTTTTTTAATGTAAAAATGGGACCTATAATGGTCATTGTAGCCTTGAGAACTTTGCTATTCTACACACCAGATCTGAAATGTTAACCAGATTTTCATGTTTGGTTACCTTAGTTAATTTTACCATATATTTTTTTAATGTTTATCCTCTTTTTGTCTTTGTCAAACGTTTCAGAACTCAGTATCTATTAATGTAACTGCATCACGTTCAACAGTTGCTTCGCTCAAAACA
The DNA here is from genome assembly GCF_027744825.2 of Synchiropus splendidus. Lineage (NCBI taxonomy): Eukaryota > Metazoa > Chordata > Actinopteri > Syngnathiformes > Callionymidae > Synchiropus > Synchiropus splendidus. Next base: position 53,348,371 of record NC_071334.1, on the reverse strand, counting down.
CACGCAGGGCAAAAAACACATGAAGTAGGAAAACATTCAAATGATTATTGTTTTAGATGCATGTGTCATACACTCACATTTTACCTTGTGTTTTAGCCATTAACATTATGAGTGGACTGGTTAGCACTAAAGTTCAGTATAGACTAGCACTGAGTGGTAAATCCATTTGTTGTCACATGACAGACGGGTAACCTCACTGTCACCCAGGAAACCAGGAGTGCCCGCTGATCTTATCCAATCATGTCAGGAATGCTGACCGTCACTCGGCTGAGTCTATTTCTGCTGCCTGTCGCTAGTGCTTGTTGTGCTAACATACTAGTAAAAAGGGAACCCTCTTCTGCTCCTCTTTGTTTTGTTTAGTCTCCGCAACACTCCTCTCTCACTCCAACTCCATGTCGACGAGTTCTGCTTTCTTAGTGCAGTCCTTTTGTGTGGTGTGACTTAGCTTCCACTTCTTATGTGGAAAAAGAAAGTTGAGGAAGAGTCTCATCGAGTGTGGGAGGGTAGATGGGGGTTGTGGGAGGGTGGGGATCAGTCATCAAGCCAGCCAAAGAAAAGAAGTGAGCGACACTGTGAGACAGTAGCCAGAAGGGAGAACAGCCAGTCAGAGAAGGAGCAAAAGGAGAACGAAGGCTGTGGGATCGGAGGTGAGAATGGCTCGCCTGCGCTTGTACTTTGGTTCTGGCCGGAGTAACACTGCCCCTGAAATACTGGAAGGAGACTCTGAAGAGCTGCAGGATGGCACTGGGCTGGCCTCATTGCTTCATGATCAGCGAAATCTGCTACAGAGGACATCGTTAGATGACCACGTTCCTCCAAATTTTTCTGGTTCACGCTCCGACTCCTCGCTAAAGCGCAGCTCTTCCATGTTCATACCACAGCTTGCTGCTTATGTTGAGCCGCGGGCCACAAAGAGTTCCTCTGTGCAAATTTCTCTTCAGCGCTCGGATGGATCAACTAACGGAGTTTCCACTGGAAGTACTGATGGTGTGCCCCCACCTAGTTACACTCCACCAGGGCCAGCGCCTGCCTATCCAGAGCCACTGGATCCTGACGAAGGCCCAAGGCAGCCACCTCCTCCTTACTATAGCCCACAGTCTTTGAACTCAACGCAGTTTTCAGTGCAGCCAATTCACAGGGTAATTAGTATTGACTCTAGTTGTGATGCTTCAAATAGTGGTAGCCAATCCGGTATTAGTGTTGGCGGTATTCGTATCCAGAGGAAGTCTTGTGATGGTGCCGACATCCGTCATCTCAGAATCCTCCCGTATGGGGCTTCAGGCTGGACAGTGCAGCAACCGAGCAACCTTGACCAGTGCTCTCATCATGACAGTGGAACTCAGCGGCTAGTTTTTCAGCTACAGCAAAATCAGAACCAGGATCAGAGACGATTTGGACAACAAACTAATGCATCACAGCAGGAGGGCACCAATGTCAGGCTTTTTGGTTCCGTTGGAAATCGGATGGACAATCACTCAAGAGTGCAACCACAGAGGAGCTTGTCACATCAAATGCTTCTGCTTGAAAATGAACAGAAAACTACAGATGCTGTGAAAGAGCCTGTCAAGGTTGATTTGAAACAACAGAGACTTAATGCTAGGAGTCCAACTAATGGCTACACTTTTAAAATCAGTGGTGATAACCCCAAAAGGCAGCCCTGTTTCAAAATCTTCTTTAACCAGCATGGAGATTCAGCACAAAAGGAAGGTTTCAAGGTTTCAACAAGAAATGGTTCAAAGGTAAACATTTTAAGTGGCTATCTTTTGAAAACTTTTCACTGAAAATATAGTTTCCACAGGCGTTAGGTTTTGTGCTTCTCTGATAGAATATGATAGTGTTTTACTCAGGGAAGATTTTCCTTGGATTTATAGTTGTGTTTATAAATTTGGAGCTGAAATTACATGCATTTTCCCTGATGTTAATATCAATCTTATTCAATGTGCACTTGTAACTTTGTTTTACTGGACTGGAATTCTACACAAAGTGGCCACTTTATTGGAAGATAGATAGAAGTTTGTGCCTGAATGATTAATTCTTCCCTTATGGCCTTCTGTGTTACTGGAACATGACACTAGGGTTGGTAATTCCCTAAACCGCAGCCATTGTTTTTAGGTCTTGTTTGTTTCTATCTTTAGTGCCTTCCCACTTTCATTGCCTTTCTTTTTAGAATAACCAGGCAAAATCTCATCTTCAGCTGGTGAGTTGTCTGGGTTGGACGCCAGTTGGCTAGTCCTAGTGCTAGTGAGGCACTTAGGTTTTGCCCCTAGATATATTATATAAATCAAAGAAATTGAACTGGTCTTTGTCTTTCGTTAACTTTTTCCGATTCAATTTATGCTTACGCTAGACATGACTATTCCACACTGAAACTCGGGAAAACACTCCTTAAGAACTGTTTTCTTTGTGCATCATACACCTGAGATTAATTTTGAAGAGAAATAACTTGAAACTTTGAACTTTTGAAGTTGAAAAGATTACCAAATCATTGTAATATGTGTGTTAAATAACCACCTTGCCCCTTGTTAACCGCTTTCATGAGATCATAAATAACTGTGGCTACCTCAGTAACTTTTCTCTTGACCAGAACTTGTCATTGTGTCTATACATTTTTCATTCATTCCTTATATTCCTTGCAGGCCAAATGCAGTTTTCGGTCTGCCATTTGGAGAGATCACAGAGAGGGAGAGAGAGATCATTAATATACATAATCATTAGCAATGCTTCTACACCTATCTGACATTAGTGTCACATCAAAACAGGAGTTAATTTTGTTTGCTGTGCCTTAGACGCTATCCAGCTTCCTCTTGTTCATTAATAACAACCTCCCACCCTGCCTGAGTGTAACCCGGCCTCAGGAGGCAGCTGCAGGCTCAACCATGACCCTTTGATGACTCTGCACTTATAGCCCACTGCAAATAAATACCTCTCCACTTTTTCAAGACAAAAGAAGTCTAATTTCTATAACACATTATCACGCTTAAATACACAACATTTATTTTAAAAAGTACACATTACTTTCAACAGGACATTTTTAGTTTTGAAAAGTGTTTTTGTTTATTATCTGTACATTTTATGGTGCACTGTTACTATCTGTATATTGAGGTGACATATAGGTGATGTTTTTTAAGTTTTCTAGTTCCTGCAAGAGAATTTCCTGGCTTTCTCCTAGTCAAAAACGTGTATGTTTCACTATTAGTTTGGTTTTTGCAATTTATATTATTTGTCATACAATAGTCATACATTCCTGCAGTGCCTTTTTCATGCTAATAAAATTTTAATGTAAAAAAAAAAGACGCAGACCAAAATAATTAAGAGAAATCATGCAGTCGCCTAAAATCACCCCTTGAAAAAGCCAGTTCACCTTATTCTGAACATTATCTCACTGGTCTTCTTCAATTCACAGAAAGTGCTAAAGGAACAGAACAAACTTGCTCTTCAAAACACTGTCTGCCAACCCCCAGCATTATTTTTGTTTAAACAAATTGTGTTCCGCATGCAGGCTTCAACCAAGAATGGGCTTTTCCATCTCGGACAGGTAAACATTGCCCCCAATTGAGGCAACTGCTGTTCAGCTCAATCATGTGTCAGCATTCCTCCTATCCTCTTACACTGCTTTTTGAGTATGGCAAAAGGGTGGATGTATGTACGGGAACAAATCTTTCCTGGTTCTTCTCCTGTTGTTAAACCGACCCCTTCCTTTTGCCGCCTGTTGTGACTCTTCATCTTTTTGATGCTTTTCCACGCTGGGTTAATTGGGGTTTCTTTTTAGGGGGTGAAAAATCTCAAGTCTTTCACTTGAATGCTTGTTAGAAGTCTTTTGGTCATTGGCTGAGAGAATCATAAGAAATAAAGCATCTCTCTCTCTATATATATATATATATATATATATATATATACACACACAAGGGTTCATAAAAGACTTGGGATTAATGTTGAATTGGGTTTTAACTGACACAATGGAATACCATTCTTGTCTTTGATGGTCTTCTTCAAGTTACCTCAAAACTTCCCTTTCTTTCCCTTATTGGATGGAATGTGTATATTGTGAGTTTAGAGTTGCACGATTAAAGGAAAGTCATAAATGTAGAAGCCTTTGGTAGAAGCCTTTAATGGCCAATGTTTGTTTGGTCATGCCCAGCGCACAGCTTAATTCTTTAACATGCGAGAGGTTTCACTTTGTGTTTAATAATGTACAATGATTTGGAAATTGAAAAGATACTAATAAGACAATAGGTTAAATACTGAAAGAGTACATTTGAGTTAATTAAAATCGATTGATGGTTAGATAAGTAAAATGTCTATTTCTGCTTCTCCATGACAATATCTAGCCATTGGTGTTCTTACTTGTGCAGGTGCTTCATGAATACAATAATGTAATATTGTTGTATATCCCCTGAAAAACACATATATACTTGTGCAGCCCACGCTATCAACATAAAAACAGTTTCGTGGCAAATTGCAACGATAATGCTTGAATTGTTTTTCTTTGTCTACATAGACCAGAGATGACTTCCTTGGACAAGTCGATGTCCCTCTCAGTCATTTGCCGGTGAGTCAAATTCTTTTCTCCACTCAGCAGTTGCTTATCTTTCATTTTCTCTGATGACTTCACCTCTGTTAATTCGAGCACAAAGAGTGTGTTGCTGTCCCATGTGAGAATGTTGTTGCCTGCATTTTCCTGTTGTGATAAGATGTTGCCCTGCCCATTCAAATAGAAGGAGTTGGGCCCTCCATGCGGGGTTACTTAACTTTCAGAACTATGTGTTAGTATTATCTATCTGTATTTGATTTGGACTCAGCCTCTGTTGGGCAGCTGAATGGATTGTTGCGTAATTTTGTTCTGTTAAAGTTGTGTCACTTATGGGGTTTAAGAAGGTTAATTAGCAATTAGCAATAGCAAAACCCAAGAGATCCTAAAGCAGATAAAAGCTAATGCTGAGTCAAGGCTAATGGATTGGATTTTTTTTTTTTTGGGGCCAGGAGTTCATTAATGTTTTAATCCCACAGTTGGTGATGTTTTTAGAATATTTTGTCTGCCCTGATCAGTTTCTCTGTAGAACATATTCAGGAGTAATGTGTTTGTTACTCATTGCATCAACAGCGATGCTTGATTATTAAATCGCCGGTATTTCAAAGCTTGATTGAGTTGTGATATATTTGTGTGACTGAAAAATGTTTCCTGTTTGTAATATCAACATTACAAGTTGATTGCAACACTGTCTATGAATCGAAGAGTAGAATCTCTCGCTCATGTTTTGGTCATGCGTGATGCATTGTGGACTCATAACTCATCTTAAATTGCAGACTGAGGACCCTGCCTTGGAACGTCCTTACACATTCAAAGACTTCTTGTTGCGCCCAAGAAGGTCAGTCGTCTTAACTGGGGGTGATTGTTGACTACAACTTTGTGAAGGTTAAAAGCTTTCCAATGGTGTGCGAGATAAGAACCTTTTCTCCTAGTGTTACCTTACACAGTGAAGAATGATAGAGGCCATCTGGTTTTAACAAGTTGTTTAAACATTACCCTTATCCGATGTCATCCTCTAGCCACAAGTCCAGGGTGAAAGGTTACCTACGACTGAAAATGGCGTATCTGCCCAAACAAGGAGGACATGAGGACGAAGCTGGAGAAATTAGGGAGGAGGCTGAGGTAAGGCCTCGTGGCTTTATGGAGCTGTTTTTAACTGCTCTCCCACAATTACCTAAGATGTGGTTTGAAATGGTGTTGAATGGTTTTACTTAAAAACATTCCCGCTTTTACTTTTATTTCTTTCAAAAGTGGTTTTCATTCTCCCACTGAAGAAATGGTGCTGACAAAATCATTTTTGTTTCTTCAAGAATTCAGACAGCAGTTACCGCCAGAATCAAGTGAATGTCTTTTCTAGGTCAGCATCTGGTAAAACCATTTGTTACAGTGCCCCTAATTCTGGGAAACAGAATTTTCTCTTCTTCAACCCACTTTGTGATGTTGGGATCAAATGAGCCAGACTACTTGTGAATGTATAAATAATCAGAGACACGTGTTTGTAATATTTGCATCCGCCTTTCAGCGCAATGAGCGGTTCAATTATAAGGTGACATTTCGCAGTCAAATGTTGCTGTCTTTTAGTTTACGATGTTCCACCCTTTGCCATGTATTTTCCCCTGCACAAAGTGGCATTTATCGCACGTCTCACTGATGAATCATGGATTTGTCGTTCCCATCTCTCACTTCACTTTTGTGAAGCTTGTTAGGAGAGTCGTGCATCTACACTTTTCAGCATCTACACTTTATTAAAAGTGCACTTTAATTTATTTATTTTGTCCATTTTCAAGGGATGGGATGAATCTGCTGACTCTGGTTCCCAGCGACCTCAACAGCTCTTGCCACCATTGCCTCCTGGCTGGGAAGAAAAAGTGGACAACTTAGGACGCACCTACTACGTCAACCACAACAATCGCACCACACAATGGAAAAGGCCCACAAACATGTATGTGTAATTATATATGTTTTTGAAACCTGAAGTGTACAGTTTGTCCCAATGTAACACTTGCACCAGTGTTACTGTTGACTGTTTGGCATAACAAATGTTTTCTCTTAGGGATGTTATTTCAGAGACCGAAAGTGATAATCGTCAACGGCAGATCCATCAAGAAGCTCATCGTGTTTTTCGATCAAGAAGGCATATCAGCGAAGATTTAGAAAATGAACATGTGGAGCCCAGGGAAGTGGATAATGTGAGCTGAGAGAGCAAGCGCTTTAAAATCAGGTGACATGTGAGGTTCTCACTGATTTGTGTCGTCTTTGTGACTTCTTAAGTCCTGGGAGCTCATCACTGAGGAGGATCCGAATGACAGTTTGGCGCAGTCGCTGCCTAGCACCTCTTCCGCCCTGACACCACAGCCTCCACCAACACCAATCTCTCAGAACTTCTCTGATGATTTAAGTCTACGGCTGTCACTTTCCCCTGATTCAAATAGTGAAATTCCTGGAACCAGTTCTGGACTGGTGAGTCACAAGCTTTATGGTTATATATCGGAAAAAATTTAAAGTGGTACATTTAGGTCAAGAAAATAATTTGGGTAATATAAATGCCCCTTTCTTCTTCCACCACAGACACAGTTGTCCAACAGACTTCGGTCCTCCAGTATGACAGATGGCGTTAGTGATCAGGCTCTGGCTCCTCCTCCTACGGTATTTATTTTTCACCCTCTTCATTTTTGTCCCTATGCAATTGTCCTTTTTCTGTGGTTGAAATACTTCTTGTCAAAGACTGTGCATTTCTCTTGACACTTGTTCCTTCAATACTGTCGGGGTTCCATCTCAGATTTCCTGCATTAAATCTACCTTTCTCTAATAGACTGCCGTTGCAACTTCTCCACTTTTCCTGCCTAATATTTCCTTTGTACCTTTTTCCATTTCCCTCTTTTACTCCAGCTCTTAATCGTTTTTCCTTCCCTGTTGTACACCTTGTGATTCACCTTCAGTCATGTGTGAGAAACTCTATGACTGTGTCAAAAGAATGACGACCACAGGAGAAACTATTGGCGGGGGAGTAGGATGAAGCACTACAGTTCTTAATAGTGATCCCTCAGGTGTTGTGAGTCACAGCGTCAATGGAGATTCTGCTCAGCAAACTTGTCACACGGTCAGAGTCTGATGTGGGTCATCTAGTTGAGTCATGCTACAAATGCTGATGTCAGCATATCCCATGAATGGCAGCCCTGTCAGCAGCCTAAAGCAGTTGGTTGCACACTATTGGTGGTGACATTTGAAACTGGAATTTGAAGCCACAGTGGGATATCAAATAGAATTAATGGATATGTTTGTTTTTACTTAAAGGGGCCCTTGGATCCAGTTTTTCATCAAAGTACCGTAATCAAATCTCCTATACGGATAGAATAGCGTCACATCAAAATAACATTTTAAATGATTTCAAAGTTGTAACTTATAACTGAGCATCTGATCCCCTTCACCTTTCAACTCACAAATGTCAATCTTGGATGCATTTAAAGTATGGATGCACCGATCGCAGTTTCTGACCAATCACTCATCACGATTTTTGAAAAGCCTTGACCTGCTAATACAGTTTTTTTTTTTTTTTAAATAACTGAGAACGCAGGTTCAATATTTGAAACTTGTTGTATTGAAAAAATTATACCAGTGAATACACTTGGATTAGCTTTAGCTTGACCAGCTATACAGACTGGGTGAAGAGCAGGGTGGCGAATTAGAGTTTGATGTGACGAATCAGATTTGTTGTGTCAAAAAGAGTTGAGCGATGTCCCTCCACAACTTCTGCTTTGCATGAATTGCATATTGTGATTCTCTGCACCTGTCCACTCTGCACCGTTATATCGATTTGTGCGTCCCGATTTTAAAGCAGCTTAAGCCAGTCTGCATAAAAAAACATAGCTGACTTAGGTGTCATCCTGGTACAACGTGTAAGTCCACATGTAAGTGGAAATGCAATAATAATGGTGAGACCACTTGACACCACACAAACTCCTTTATATATCGTAGGAGAGAAAATAATAATACAGGCAAAACAAGTGTTGACAGCTAGGCCTTCAGTGAGCGATAACGAAGGAAACGTTTTAAGGCTATTGCATAAAAGCAAGCCGATTTATGTGAGTTTTTACCTGAGATTTAAAAGTGGTGGTACAAGTGTGTTTTGGATCTTCACTGGCAGACTGTTCCAGAGTTGTGGAGCCCGGCATTAAAAAGGCTTGATGTTCTTCCTCCTTCAGTTCCTATATTTCTTGTCGTGAAAACCATAAAGTTCAGTTTTATTCACCCAAGAGGAGTTCATTGGTGTTTTATTATGTGGCAAGAATCATAGTATTCACTTCACGTGACAACAGCTCCAGTCAAGAGATTCACAGATTCTGACATCAAAGTTAGAATCCCAGTCACCTAGGTCTGTGACAAAGCTCAAAGTCTATAAAACCAATACAATGCAGCTCCACGTGTCTGTCAAACAGCCCTCAGCGTGTTTGCAACAAAAAAATAAGACTACTGACTTTTTCAGCAGCACTGTGTTATCGGTCCATGGAGCCTTCATACCGTAATTTTAGAAATGGCAAATACATATTCCTATAGGTCATAGGTATAAACGCACTTCTTTCAAGACTATATTTTGCAGTGTTTTATCTTCACGAAGTTGATCCATGAAGACCATAAGTGGCACTTTTTACAGTGCTTGGTGTGTCATGAATCCCTTGATTCTTTGCAGGTCATATGAACGCTCTTTGTGAGGTCACGGAGCGTATAGTTCGCTTGTGCAGGCTTACTTTTAGAACTAAAAAAAACTTGGTAATGGCTCAACATGGTTCTTTCACCCTTCACCGTCGATTAAGGTGGCATTTGATCTTGCTAGCCCTTTAGATTACTCTTATACCACGGGATACTGTATGTGGTCCTTTTAAGAATAGCATGTCATCCAGTATTCCCATTGTGCCACAGAAAATATTGACTATTTTGAACAGTTAAATGGACATGTTGCCCAACGTATAATTTATATGATTTATACAAAAAAGTTAAGAGAAATGGTGAACGTGAAAGTGTCACTATTCCTCCTTTAGTCTCCTGAGTCCTATTAATTGCTAATGCCATTCACCAAATTCTTCTTAAATGGAGTATCAGTGAAGTTTGTGAGGAGTCCAAATATAACAATTTTACAAGCTAGTTATATAATACACAGAAGCCACTGTGTGGAGGAGTCTGACTGTAGTTGAGCATAATTTTTAACTGAGGCGCAGATTAAGGCTGATGCATGAGCTGTGGATTAAATTACTGGAGGAGAGTGTCTTTTCCTTCTACAGCGAAGTACAGTACCTCTGCAGCAGCTCTTTGCCTGTCTCAACTTGGTTCTGTTTTCTCTCAAAAATGTTCTTTCGGAATCAAAACTGAATGACACGGACACGTCTCCGTTGGGATGATTGTCACGTTCTGTAATTTGTGTTCTTTAATTCATTTCTGTGTTGACAGCCTTCTAACTCTCCCGCCATGATTAAATATAATAAAAAAAATACAGATTTCCCTCCCTTTCTGTCACTCTTCACCTCCTCTGCGATTGAATATGTGAGCTTAATCATCCATCACTCGGCCTGATCCACAGCCTGATTGCACCCCCTCACCTCTCAAACTTCGCAAAAATAAGACATTGTGATCTTAAAACAATAATTAGACAAACATCTTCCTATGTTGTCTACCACCAGCGGAGTTCCCACACCAGAAGAACAAGGGCTCAAACTGTCTCAGGTGGTGAGGAGTCAACGGTAATATATAAGTTTATTTCAAGTACCAACCCTGTCAGTTGCCTTTTTAGTTTTATTCACGCATTGGATCTGCACATCTGTGATGAAATTAGAAGACAAACCCATTCACATCAGGGAGTCCATTGTTAATGTTTCACTCTGATTAAATGTTTACTGATTGAAAGGTGAAAATGTGTGTGTACTGGTACACTGATGATTGATGCATGTTACTGAATAATGGAAAAGCAAAACACCGCAGTTCATGCAAGCTTTGTCAGGGTCAAGTGTTTGGATGTTTTTTTTTTCAGTGGAAATAGCACACAGATGTTTTGTATTTCTCATGTGGTTCATTTTCTACACATCCACCCACTGAGAGTTGATTTTATCTCTCCTTTGCTAATCCTCTGAGCTGCATGTTCTGTACAATTCAAGTGGAACATTTTGTAATAATGTGGATAAGGATTTACATCACTGACATCTTGAGCAGTGTTCTGCCACTGACCTTTGAAAACGTCTCGCATTTTTCAGTCTCGCTTGGCTGTTCACGCACGCAAGTACTGATTGGCTGTCTGTGCTTTCTCTTTACACTCGGCCAGTCTCCCTCAGGGACAGCTTACACCTTGACCACCCCTGGCCTGCCCCCTGGATGGGAGGAAAGGAAGGACGCAAAAGGACGAACTTATTACGTCAACCATAACAACCGCACCACAACCTGGACTAGGCCAATTGTGCAGGTACAGCAGGTCTGAACAGCTGGAGCCATCACATGCATGGGACTGGAGTTACCACGGCTCCGATGTCATCGTGTTGCAGCTCCTCTTCCATTTTTCCCCAGTGTTTCTTCTTTGTGTGTTTGTGCAGAATGGTGATCGAAGGTCCGCATCTTTTGTTGTCCCACCGCTCCTTTCAACTCTCTTTGCCTGTCGTTCTTCTCCTCTGTGTAGCTGTTTGTTGGTCGAGTGCAACTTTGTATTGGTCCAGTCTTTAACCCTAGCATGGTATTGCAGCCATGTTCTTTTCTTCCCACTCTGGTCTGTAGTTCATGTCATTCCCTGTTTCTATATTTCTTTTCCTATTGCTACAGCTGCACTCAGGTCTTCCAGCTGGGCTGTTGATGAGATTAACCCGCACTCCATGTCCTATCCTTCAAAGTTGAGACATAACCATGAATATATAAAATGTGTACTATAGAAAGTTTTTGGGGGCCTTTTCCAGTGCAGCCGAATACATCGTCGACATCGTGGTTCAATGTGGAGGGCACCCTCACAGTTAACAGCACTTCAAATTTGTCTGATGACAAAGTGTCATTCTCACTCACAGCTGACTGAAGATGGTGCGAGCACTTCAGCTGCAGCTTCAGCATCTGGTGGAGCTTCAGCAATGGCACCCATCCCCTCCACTTCCAATGCCTCCAGCAACCATCTCCATGAGCCCCAAGTCCGACGACCGCGTAGCCTCAGCTCCCCAACCGTTACCCTTTCTACCCCCTTAGAGGTGAGAATTAGCCGCATGTAGTGCTGTCATTCTTCCCCTTTTCCTTTCTTTACTGCTCCACAATCGTTTAATCAGGGGTGTCAAACTGATCCTCAAAAGGGCCTCAGTGGGTTTTTGTTTTAACACTGCAAGCACATACAGGATAACCTATCAGGTGTCGGATGATACCAACAACACCAGCCTGACAATCGATTGATGACACCTGACTGGTGAGAAGGTGTCCCCTTGATTGGTTAGAACTAAAGCCTGCACCCACTGCAGCCCTTTTGAGGACCGCTTTGACATTCCTGGTTTAGATAGTCTGACCTCACGGAAATCTAAATGACGGCAATTGCATTTGTGGTGGGCTCGTGTCAATGCAGCATACAAGATCCATAAAGACTGCTGTGTATCAAGCATATCCATAGTTACTACTCTGAGTAGATCAACTGGACGTGTTCAGCTTACACAGCTTATCTGAATCAATTGAGTAAATATTGAAATTTATAATATTTAAATTTATCCAGCATTCAACTTTGTTTTAGATTTCCACATGATCCATGGACCTTATTCACATACCTCAGCTGCATCCTGTTTATTCCTGATAACACATCAGTAAACCACCCATCTTCCTGTTTATGGCACATCATTTCCCTTTCCCTCCTTATACTTGCATTTTTGCTAATTGACGAGTTTAATTACCCGTTTCTTAGCTTGCGATAATCTCACCCATGTCGCTTTCACCGAAACCATTCTTCCATCTAAACAAGGCCTTAAACGTGCATTTGATTTCATGTGTTGGGTTTCCTCTGACTAATTTTCAAAACAGCCCAATAACTAGGGTTTTGGATTCATCACTATCAATCCTACATTTTTTTTTTTTTTGCGGTGAAGTGAGTCGCTTTGTTTATTATGAAAAAAGAACCACTGTTTTATCTTGATGATTAACTTTTACCTTTAGAGATCTGGCTGTGACTGAAAACTAACACTGATTGTAGGAGTAAATAACATTGATTTCTCTTTTTATTCATGAAATTATCATCACACCTTTTTTAGGGGATTTTTTTTAAGGGCTTTCAATTTATTCTAAGTTAATATTCTAGTTCAGGACATTACCTTTTTTAAGCTAAGAACAGTAATACACTTATTAAATTATTTCAGGGTGCCAGCAACAACGTCCAAGTGAGGAGGGCCGTGAAGGACACGTTCTCCAACCCTCAGTCGCCGCAACTGTCCCCCTATAGCTCCCCGAAATCACAACATAAAACACAGCAGAGCTTTTTGCCGCCTGGCTGGGAGATGAGAATAGCCCCTAATGGACGGCCTTTCTTCATCGATCACAACAGCAGAACAACCACGTGGGTGAGTGATCATGCAGAGCCCTATATAGTCTGCTTGTTTTGAAGTGAATAGATTGATAATCTGAAATTTCAGTCCAAATGAATTAAAGGAGGCAAATAGTTGATACTAGAAATACACAAAGAAGCAACAAAAAACACTCTGTCACCATCACAGCATTCCCATTTCATTAAAGGGCATATTTGATTGTCATACTTATGATATTTTAATATGAATATTTTAACTTGCCCTATTTAACACACTGTAATCATTACTATTGTAGTGACACCCAGTGGTGAAGAAGGATGTAACACGTGAAGTTGTGTGTTGATTCATTTTAGCCCCGCTAAGAGACACTAATAGTACTGTACCTTTGGACTCTGGTGTTGGCTCTATCATTTATTACCCTAAAAGAGTTGATGGAGCATTAGAAGCAAATGTAATGCAGCTTCCTGTTGATGGGCCGTTAGAAGGGTATGTAGAAAATACACAAATCATAGTGACAAACGTGTCAAAATGTCCATACATAAGCAGCTCATGAATCCCATCATTCTTTGCAGGTCACATGAATGCTCTTTGTGAGGTCATGAAGCACACAGATTGCTTATGCAAGCTTACTTTTAGAACTAAATATCTCGGTAATGGCTGAATGTGGTTCTTTCACCCTTCACCATTAGTTAAGGTGGCATTTCATCTGGCTAGCTCTGTAGATTTACTGGTATATTGTGGGATCCTGTATGTATATTGTTGCTGTTCACAGATTCTTAAACGCATTACTACTCTTGTTAAACATTGAACAGAAGACGCATTAGACTGGGCAATATTTTTAAAGTTGTGTACTTTTCACCTCTTGGACGCTTTGACTAGAAAATTCTACATATTCAACCTCAGGATTCATGAGCTTTTTTGTGGCGAAAACAGGAGGATCCAAGGTTAAAATATCCAGTCCATATGAGGAACAAGAACTCCATGGAGCCTGGAGAGCTAGGACCACTGCCTGTGAGTAAAACACAAATACACTGTGGTTACCATCGCCATCAACATCATATGGGTCTTTTCATGATCAAGCTTTTGTGTGATGCTGATCTAGAACTGCTGTAGCTTAATTTCCACTTAAGGAAAGTTGTCTTCGATATCAATGTCAACAGCGTGAGAAGTATAGTCTTGTGGCCAGTATATGTGCAAAGAGAGTTATTATCTGTTTGAACTCATTCGCACTGCCATTTAGGAAATTTAGAAATAAATAAAACTTTTTTTTTTATTGAACTACCCTTGAAGAAGTGCTTCTTTTCATATAGCCAATATAAGTTTAAATTGTAAAATCCATCAGTTTTTCTGGAGTTGAATAAATGTTGTCTGTGTTCATAGTGATAGCTGAAACCCTAATTCATATTTAAAAAACTGTAATATATTCCCAATTAAAAAAAAAAGTATATATATATCAAAAACGGCTTTAGGGTCACAGTAATGCCCATTTGGTGCGACCACTGGCAGCGACCTCCCTTTTAATTCTACTCAGTGGTGTATAACTTAGGCTTGGTGCTGTGTGTGTATGTTTGTGTGCGCGCGCGTGCGCCTGTGTCTGTATGTTCTCCCTCTTCTTTCTCTTCCACTTTCTCTCTGTTATGGTGGAACTAATGTTTGCTACTTCTTCTACATCTGGCCTGTCTGTTTGGCAGCACCTACCAGAGGAGGTTGGTTGGCTTCCGCACTCTGCCTGCCTACCTTCCTGTCTGGTCCGTTCCGGTCTGGTCAAATGCCTGCAGACAGCCTTGCGCTTTTCATGTTCTTACTTCTCTCCTCTTCTCTGTTCTTTCTCTTATGTCATGAGCATGGATGGACTTAACCTTTTCATTTTCTTCTTTTTTGGCCCTGCTTTCTCTCTATGAGCTCATCACCCCCACCACTGCCACTATCCCTTCAGTGTGTGACCAAACTTTTTAGAATTTGATGAGGGGGCTTGTAAATTCAAAACAAGAACGTGTTTTTTCGGGTAAAAATAAATGAATGATGAAATGATAAATGGGGGGAGGGAAATAGAGGTAAACAACAACTACAGAACACTTTTGTGTTTAAAGAAGAAAGTGGCTAAATGCTGCATGCCATCAGCTTTTCTCCACTCTCCCAGTGGATCTGACGTCCCCCAAGTCCTCAGGAAGATACACATTGTTGATCAAGTTGTCTGACGTCCTCTGTCCTCAACCCTTTCACCCTGAGCTACTTATTTTAATTGCCTGGTTGCTGGTGCTGTGGGAGCATTTGTGTGTATGTGTGACACTGCTCTGAGTGGTCACCCGTCAGTGATGGTGTTCTGGTCTGAACCAGTGGTGGTGATTAACCTTCATGTCGTGGTTGTATCCCTGCCTTGCTGACGTCTCAGACCTGACTCAAATAGCAGAGAAAATCCTCTTGGTTCCTTTCAGGTCTTTGATTGAGCTTCCCTTTCCTGCAGTGCTTTTAGCAATTTGATTGTCATTTGAGTTCAATCAAGCCTAAATTAAAAAAAGGAAGGCTGGATTTAAGAAAAGAAACAAACTATTTGAGTATGGACTGATGTGAAATTGTGTACAACTAAGACTAATGTTCAAATATTTACTCACTTATCCTATTGTCTTTTTTTTTAGCCTGGATGGGAAGAAAGAGTTCATTCAGACGGCCGCACCTTCTACATTGACCACAGTAAGTTAAGATATACTACAACACTTTATGGAGCAAAAAGTTTGGTCATGACTTGAGCACTCTGATGTTATGTGTGGAGATCCAGGTTCAATTTGATCATTGTCGTGTTCAATATTAGAATGATATTATTTATAAAACTTCCAATTAGATGAATCTTCTTTAGTTCAGCTCTAACCCTATGTTAAATACAACTTTTCTTTATTGTTATATTTGAGAATTCTTTTTAGATTTGCTTGTTTCCAGCATGAAGCCAGTGATGTTCATTTTGCATTGCTCTTTGACAAGTATGCGCTGGCCCCTCTGGACTCATAAATGTTTTGCCTTGTTAGCATTCAATGAAGTTAATGTTGTTTTTCCTTTACGTCCAGACACAAAGAACACGCAGTGGGAAGATCCTCGCCTTCAGAGTCCGGCCATCACCGGACCTGTGAGTAGTTTCCCTGCATTGTCTACATGTTAAGTGTTCGCCAAATCATTGTTGTTACACGGAAATAACAAGTTTTTTTTTCTTTGAATGCTGAGGTTCAGTATTTTGCTCACTATCGTCAGAGCTTGTGGGGAAAAAAACAAAGGTTCAGTATAGCATGTCACCTCTGCAATTTTACGACGTGATCTGCCTTGAGATTAATTTCTCCAAATAACCCACAGTGCTGCTGGTAATGTGGCACAAATAAGCCCCATCTTTTTAGGGTTATAAATGGAATAAATCAGGAAGTTGTAGAGATACACTGCTAACATAAAACTTAGTTCATTCTAGAAATAACATTGAACCATATACATCTCAGCCCTATTTGTTTTTTGTTTTTAACTGCGTACTGTTGGTTGTAACGGTTCTTTGTAACCACTTTTTATCTCTTGCAATGCTTACTCCACTGCAGGCTGTTCCGTACTCCAGAGAGTTCAAGCAGAAGTACGATTACTTCAGAAAGAAATTAAAGAAACCGGTAAGTTGTGTCTTAAAAGAATATATATATATATATATATATATACACACACACACACACACACACACACACACACACACACACACACACACACACACACACACACACACACACACACACACACACACACACACACACACACACACACACACACACACACACACACACACACACACACACACACACACACAATGTTTACATTTGTTTCATGGAGATAATGAATGGCTGAGTTCCCAATGAGAAGCTATGGGTGGGACAGTAGGAGTATGGAAGCTTTTAAAGATGCTTCCATGTTTCGGTATGTGGCAGTGAGTGACATTTGTTTTTAATGGGGCGCAAGAATTGTGAAGGAAGAGGAAGGTTGGAAGCTTGTTTTTCCTCACACCCTCTAAGTCGTGACTGAAAGACCCACATACTGGATAAAACTGTCCTAAATGATTCATTGATTTGTATTTTCTGTGAATTTTAGACGTCGGCAAACAAGATTTCCATCAGCCATGGTGAAACAATTTTCTCTGAATGATTTCAGGCTGACATCCCCAACCGGTTTGAGATGAAACTTCATAGGAACAACATCTTCGAGGAATCCTATCGACGGATCATGTCCCTAAAAAGGCCAGATGTCCTGAAAGCCCGGCTGTGGATCGAGTTTGAGTCAGAAAAAGGGCTGGACTACGGTGGTGTTGCTAGAGAGTGGTTCTTTCTCCTATCAAAGGAGATGTTTAACCCCTACTATGGCCTATTTGAGTACTCTGCTACGTGAGTATTCTTTCTACTTAATGGTCTTCACTAGCTGTTGTTCTAGAAGTTAAAGAATGAAGTCCAAAATCCCATGTTCTCTTTTGCCTTATTGTTGAGCGACTCCCTATTGAGTGCAGCAGAGCGCTGAGCGACTGTATTACTGACCTCCCTGTGAGGCTTGTAAAAAAGTCATTTGTCTTTGATTCATATTTCCTGTCATTCAAAAGGCCGTTCTGAATTGAGTGTTTACCAAGCACAGAACAGCTGAAGATAATTAGAGAACAAGAGGTTCATTTTGGTTCTGTTCTTGGAATCTCAGTCGCCTTAATCAGTGATTGTTTCTCTACGATTTAATGTTCTTTTTTTAATGTTGTTGTTACCTAACAATATAGATCATTGCATTCGTCTTTTTTTTCTGTTTTTCTCATCAGAGACAACTACACTCTGCAGATTAACCCCAACTCCGGCCTCTGCAACGAAGATCACCTGTCTTACTTCAAGTTTATTGGCCGTGTTGCAGGAATGGCTGTATTCCATGGAAAACTACTTGATGGTCAGTAGGTTTTTCTTTTGCTGTGAAAAACTCCTCCATTGTGTGCACTTTCCAAATGAACACTACCCTCACACAGGCTTCTTCATTCGACCATTTTATAAGATGATGCTCGGCAAACAGATTTCTCTCAAAGACATGGAGTCTGTGGTGAGGCGTCACTGTCAAGCGCAACAATTATTTTTGATCCTACGGTGTTGCTCACACTCTAATGTGTTTCACCTCTGTAGGACAGTGAATACTACAACTCTCTGAAGTGGATTTTGGAGAACGATCCCACAGAACTGGACTTGAGGTTTTGCATTGATGAAGACAATTTTGGACAGGTGAGCTGACCTTTATTTGCATTTAGAATCATTTTGACCTCTGCTTTATCTTGTCATTCTTTTATTCATTCAAGAACATTTGACTTCCAAGATGGCTCAAAAGAATAGATAAAAAAATGTTCATAAGAGTTCATTGAAATTATATTACAGTCCACTTGAACTCCTCTTGAAAGTTACTTGAAAATTTCATGCATCTTTTTGCTTGATATTATTAAGCAGCAACAATATTCTGGTTGCTCATCATCATGTGTATTTCACTTTTTACCAAATGTCTGTACTTTTTTGTTTGCACCAGTTAATTCTTTTTTTTTGTTTCTCATGCACCAGACGTACCAAGTGGACCTTAAACCAAGTGGCTCTGACATGGTGGTCACCAACGAAAATAAGCAGGAATATATCGAGTGAGATTGTTTTCCGATTATAATTCTCATTCAAATGTTGTCAGTTATCTCTCACAACACCACTCATATGGTTTGCCTCACAGCCTGGTCATCCAGTGGAGATTTGTCAACAGGGTCCAAAAGCAGATGAACGCATTCTTGGAGGTATGTTTCGACCAACCTCGAGTCACCACCAGGGGGCAGTGTTCTATCAAACGCTTTTCATGATGAGGGTGCTGTTTGTTTGGCGGCGTAATCCCCATCTTCTCTTTCCTTTAGGGGTTCACAGAACTTATTTTGATAGATCTCATCAAGATCTTCGATGAAAATGAACTGGAGGTACTTTCGTTTCTCAGTATCATTAATTGAGCCATGCGTGTCCCATGAGTGAGTCTGTGTTCTCCCTGTGCAGCTTCTCATGTGTGGTCTCGGTGACGTCGACGTCAACGACTGGAGACAGCACACTGTTTACAAGAACGGCTACTGTCCCAACCATCCGGTTATTCAGTGGTTCTGGAAGGTGCGACCTCTTTTTTTTGACATCAGCATTTAGAAGGGGGAAAAAAAGGTGCTGCAAATAGAAAACCAGTTGGCCACACTTTTGAAGATCAAAGTCCATTTGGATGGACAGGCATGTTTACACTGATGAAAGAGCTTAAAGATGTTGGTGCCCTGCTTATCTCTCATCTTTGCTGCAGAATTAACACACACACACACACAGCAAACACACCCTGATAGCAACAACACGCAGTCGACTGTGATCACACGTCACCACGTTTCTGCTGGCTTGTCCTTTAAACAGCTTTCAGTTGTGATGAAGACCATTATAATAGTTTTTGTGATGTTATTTTTTTTTTTAAGAATTAAATGCTATAATTGTGTCTGTTTTATTTGGTTGCTGACTGTTCTAAAAACATTATGTCAGTGGATGTTTTCAAATTCATTATAGTTAATTGAGTAGTTGAATAATTTAATAGGCTTAATTTACACAGATGCTTTCATATGTTCCTGAAGTGAATGTGTTGACTATATGACTGGGAGAAGTATTGATGACTTCATGTCAATAATGAAATGCCTCTACTCTGATGCTTTTAAGATGGATAGTCATAAGTGTGAGACGGATACCCTCTTGGAGGACACTGGTTAAGTTAATTTTAAAAAATGCCCAGTTCTTTCCACAAATGGGGCTCTCAGACCAAACCAAAAAGGGACTGAATCACTGTTAAAAAGATTACGATTGGGATGAAGTTTTCCCAACATGGCCCTGAGTTTGTCCTTCATTTAATTTTTTTAATTACGGCCGAGCCATACATTGATGAACTCCAAATGTCAATATTGAGAGTGTAGTATGAACTGAGGAAATATTGTTCTATTGATGTAATTCGGTACTTTATCACCTCTGTTTTGTTCTGTATTTTGAGTGAAAACTTTGAGGGAACTGGCTTTTGGACTTCAGATTGGACTCTTCTAAACACTTCCTCTTGTTTAACACTAGAAGTCCCAGGGAGTTTGGCATCCCCCCTGGACAAGGGTCGATAGACCCCTAGTCCAAAGTCTGATTGCAAAAATTAGCATTTCTTCTTTATTTGTAAATGTAGCCATTAATTGAGGAAAAAAGAACTTGTTTTTGTCAGCCACTTTGGGCAACCCTGGCTGTATTTTCGCTAATCCCCCTGCGAGATGTTTTTGCAATGTAATATTACAATTCAAATTCAAAATAGAATGAGAACGAAATATTTATCTTCTTTGCCATACCACTGGATAAAAGCTATTTAAACATAATTAAAGCAATGTGCGGCCGATTGCTATCAATGTGTTGTTGCCGGACAGCGACTCTTTAAGCTCCTTGTGTGGTACCTTTGTTTTCTTTGGTTCCAAATCTGATAAAGTTCAACATGGGCGTAGCTGGTGTAGCAACTGTGCTGATACTAGCACCATTTGATGGCATCTGGCGTTAAAAGTCTCCCTTTAAATGACAATCGCACCACTATACTTTCCATAATGCACTACAAAAAGTTTGAATATTCTGTAAGTAGTATTCCAGTTTGGAGTTTTTCATTTGGTGTCCTGTCCTGGATGAATGACGCCTTTGCAGCTGAACTTTATGGGCACTATATAACATTGTCCTTTCAACAGGTTGTCCTGTTGATGGACGCTGAAAAGAGGATTCGGCTCCTCCAGTTTGTCACGGGGACATCCAGAGTTCCCATGAACGGCTTCGCAGAACTTTATGGTACCGGTCCCTTTTTTTGATTGTTCGCTGCCTAGATTAACTAATGAGTTGACTCATGATGTTTTCCTTGCAGGTTCTAATGGTCCTCAGCTGTTCACCATTGAGCAGTGGGGAACTGCAGACAAGCTGCCACGAGCGCACACATGGTACGTAGCTTGAATGAGTCCGATTTACGTGTTCGCAGCGATGAACAGAACAGTTCTTTCATTTCAATGTTAAATTCTTGTCTCCCTGAATTAAGAGGACTAAAGTCACTGTATCCCGATTATAAAGCCATTTTGCTGCTTAAAAAGTGTAGATAACGGAGCATGAGTCAGTAAACAGGATAGTCTGAATAGATCATTCTTTTGGTTTGTTTTCATGCATTCTGTCTGTATTTTTTCGAACCAACCATCATGAGTCGCTATACTGTAGTACAGAGGGTGACAGTGACATTTTTCCACAGTGATGAATGCAGCCTACATAATGGTTTGCCTGCCAGAATAGAGCTGTATTCGTGTCATGGATCATGTTCACATTTTTTTAAAACTCAAGTGGATATATATGTTTCCATGACAACAGTGTCTGATTGTGGTGCACACCATCCTTGTTCTATCTACAGCAGATCTGGTCAATTAAATTTCCTAAAGGGCCACATTACAAACTGTAACTGTTGTGAGGGGACATCATCAAAAGAAAGACAGCGATGACTCCAAAACATGACTGAAAAATATCCAAAATATATACTCATAAATCAACGACAAAATAAACGTAACAAGAATAAATGTAAGTAAGGATATTAAGAAGTGTAAATATGCCATGAAAACGTTAAAAAATTTCACTTTATATGCATTTAATTTGAAAATCAAAATATATTTTCAATATGCCTTCAATGTATTTTGATGAACATGAAAAACACACAAAAATGGCCAATGAAAAGAAAAAAAGAACATGCTATAAGTGGTAGTGATAACTGAAAGAGAAAGAACAAAAAAAAAAAGCCAGAAAAAAATTTACATATCAGTTAAAAGGTCCACAAAAATACAGGCATCTGCACTTTGCCCAGGTCTGATCTACACAAATGTTAGCAGTTTTCAGTTCTGTCTTTGTGATTCCTCCATCTACATATCGCCTGTTACATGAGCATGGTTTTAACCCTTTTGAGACTATGGGAGCTGCTGACAGGATTTTACATGTGCTCCTTGATGGTCATATCTGAAAGCAGATGTTTGTTTTAGTCAGCCACTCAGTCGTACCACACCAGCTACAAACGCCTGGTGAGTGCACTGGTCACCTGTTGTAAAAACAGGTCCAGGAGTGAAACTCTGTTATAGATCATGTGAAGATATCGTCTCGGTTTGCTTATTCACATCATTCTATAATTCAGTTGTGAAGTTTATGAAGTCACTCCTGTCCTAACTACAAAACTTCCAGATATTGAAAATATAACTGGGCCCTGTAACTCTTCCCCTCCAGCTTCAACCGCCTGGATCTGCCCACCTATGAGTCTTTCGATGACCTGCGGGAGAAGCTGCTCATGGCTGTGGAGAACGCGCAGGGCTTCGAGGGAGTGGACTGAAAGCACACCAGCAGCGTCGAACCAACAACCAAACCGTCAAACAAAATCTGTAAATGAAACAAAAAAAAAACAAAAAAACTTGGATGTCAAACCAGCTGTAACAGTTCTGCACGCGCATGTTGTGCTGTAACAGCTGTCTGTCAGTCCGATCTACAACTTGAGCCAATATGCCTACTTTTTTTTTTTTTTTTAATTCTCACTGCGGGACGGTGTTGAGGAAATTACTCATGTTGACAACCACAAAGAGACTTTTTGTATTTCCTCAGCACCTGTGTGGAAATCCCTGGTGCTGGAAAAACATTTCAACATCTTCTCTATTAAGCCTCGGTGTCGCTGGGTTATCAGCATCAGGACCTTAGTCTGGACCCCACGTGCACTGGTTTTCTAACACAACCACACTACGACCACGACACTCTTAAGACCAACACCCGATTACTTTAGGGAAGTCAGCCAATCACCTTTCAGGAAAGGCGCCACACCCCCACTTTATGTTCACACGCCACATAAATTGACAAGTGCAATATGTAATTAAATTAGTTATGAATGGCAACATGTTGCAGTGGTTGTTTCACTTGCTCACTTCTCACCTTGCATTTCATATATATATGTATATGAGCCGATGAAATATGTTACTGTTTACGACAAACTACTGCTGCGTTTATATTACACAAAAAACGCAGTTCGCATCTTGAAAATTCACTACGCATTCAAGTCGACATCTATTGATTATGTACTTATTTTATAAAATGAAACAGCGGGTGTTTTGTAGATTGTTCTTTTTCTTAACAATTCAAGAGTCTGGGATGAAATAATCTCCTAAATAATCATTTTAGAATTTTTGGAAGTTTTTTTTTTTTTTTAACTGGTTTAATTTCTGCAAATACAAATAAACAAAAAAACATTTGTACTTTTTTGCAAATCCTAGATGAATCCATTTGTTTGGGAACCCGTCGAGCGTCCATATCATTTGTGATGAATCATATATTTTCTTTTTTTTAATATAATTATAGAGCTCTGAATGCAGCATGAACCCAAATCTTGTGTTCGCTTTATCCTCATCGTAAATCACTAAGTATAATTTCGTGGTCCGTGAGACGGACAAATGAAAAAAAGGGTCTAGTTTCTGTGAGACGTTTGCATCATGACTATATTGATATTCATGCCTGTTGCTGTTCATAATGCTGTACATTGTTGTTGGAAATCAAATTTTAGGGTCTTTGATGATATATACATATATGTACGCATTAACATTTAACAAAAGTATTACCATGGACACTAAGATGAAGCTGTGCGCGTGCGTGCGTGTGTGTGTGAGAGAGAGAGAGAAAAAAGCTGTGATTGCCACTGAATATAAAGCAGCACGTTTCGTACAAAGATAATGTTTTTTATGTTTAGTTTTCTCTCCTTTTTTTCTAACACTTTCAACCTGAAGGGCACTTTATTGATCACTGAGATCACGTCGCCTGTCGTCTCGTCATTAACTTGAATGTGATCGTTTTCCATTCAAAAGCACTTTCCGGGTGCAATATATAAATAGTCTGTAAGTCTGCTGCTAACGTAGAAAAGGTTGACACCGGTGAAGCGGAGACTTCACTTCCTTTAGTTTAATCTCTTGTGTTCTCTTCCTTCCTCTCTGGTCTCCTTTTTTTTGAATTGATAAGGGAAATATCACTTGATTCACCACTTTCTGCAACTCTGTGGTTCATTTAACTTTGGTCAAATAAAAGAGTCTCATTCTGAATTGTTTGAGGTTGAAAATATGTTTTTTTTTGTGTCTGAGAACTGTATTTAAATTCAGAGAATTTTTTTTAAATATAAAAAGAATCAACGTTTAGAGAGTCATGCTTAAATAGTATTCAAAAGAAAAGTATTCTCACTCTTGACATTTAGGTGAAAATTGTGTAAACGATAAATCATTTTTGGATGAAATAAAAAGTTAATGTATCAAAGTTAATATAATATATATGGTCCTATATCTTATGTGCTTATATGCCATGTAATGTTGGAGTACTTTAAGATTCTTCTGAAAATGGGTTTAATATTTGGCAAAAATGATTTGCGCAAACCGTCTGCCTTCCCTGACTTTGTCTCCAGACTCTTGCAAATCTGAATTCTGAAAATACAATCCTTATAATTTCTTAACCACACGACACAATCACTTTGAAGACAAAGCTATTTATGAGCTGTCGGAAGACATCGACGTTCTCCCCCATCATCCGGGACCACTCACTGTCTCCTTCAAATCCTCACATGCCTGAGCAAATTGTTGCAGCTGCGTTTGTGTGGCTTATTTTAGCCGACGTGTTCGACGCTGGTGATGGTGGTGGTGGTGGTGAAGGGACCTCAGTTCATTCACACACACAATCTGCCAGTTATCAGCTCCAAGGACGAGCAAATAAAAAGCACGCTCACCTCGGGGACATTTTATCAAACGCTCCTTCTGTTGATCTGGTCACAAACAAACCCGAAGCCAACGCGTGTTCTGCTGGTGTGCCACCTGAAACCACTCCATGAAGCCAACATGCTCACACAACTGGAAGTACATTTAGAGTATTTTATGGATTGTGATCAGAATTTAAGCTACAATCGTCACTTTTCTCTTAACGTTATTTTTTCAAATTTTATAGTCATGTTTTGAAAGTGCTTCCAAACATTTATTTATTTTACACCAGAGGTGGCTATTTTGTCCTGATGTAACTCCACCATATCTTCTGCTGGAAAACAGTCCCAAAATGAGCTACAATGCAGAGCAACACCCAAGTCCTTGAATCCACTTCTTATGCTTCCAGACTTCCAGTCCTGTCGTAAGTGCAAGGCACGTCAACTTGTTTTTTGGATGCGTTGTAACTGCGCCGTCTTACGAATGGTCCGTGCCTCATTCATATCGGACGTGTTTGTTTCAGACAGCCCTTCCACTTTCCATTACTACTAATACTAGAATGGACCCAATGGACCACGGCACAGCCCTTTATCCAACTGGAGCTTGGTTGTGACGTCATATTTTGGGGTTAATTTTTCGGGAGACATGAACTTTTTCAGTAGAAAAACAGCGTTTCAGTTACTCTTTAAAGCTTTCCCATCAAGTGACTTTGTTTGAGTCGGACTTCTCCTTTTCTTTTCCTTCTGTTTTGGCCGTAAAAATGCTTATTATGGCGATCAAATGTGTCGATATTATAATCCCATCTGTGATTGTCTGCGAGTCCTCTTCATGACTGTAGTGTTAAATTACTTGCAGATGGCTTCATGTGTTGCCGAGTCATGATGACATCGCACTTTTCCGTCCTTCCACAAAGTGGCCCAATTCACAATAAGAGGACAAATGTCTGCGCCTCCATGACCATCGTGACCAAAATATCGGGAGAATGGGAACATGTCACGATGGATACATCGGAGAGATACATCAAAGGGAGATGTGACATGTGACAAATTCTTTGAGACATTCAGATACACCATACAAGAGCTAACATCATGTTTTTATTTTCTTTCTTTTTTTTTTAAATTACTATTTACAACACCAGAAACTGACGATGACTGATGTCATGTTCGTCAACCCGTTCACGTCATTTTACAGACTTGTCAACTACTCATTACGGCAGTCGGTGACTAGACAACTATCAAAATGGTTGTCAGTTGCAGCCCTTGTTTGATTTTGAGATTTTAAAATAATAGTGTTATAAATAGTGTTATAAATTCACTTTTTTTCCAGGTCCATTTACTGCACTCCTCACTTTTTACCCAGCACCTTTTCAGACGTGAGTTTCTCATCAGGTTTGGGTGGGGCCCGTTCCATTTGCTTCAAAGGGCCCATGTTGCCACACCGAGGACTTTCTGGTTACCCCCCCATTCCCCCTCTCACCCTCCACCTCTGGTCAGGGTCGATCGATACTTCCCCTGTAGCTTATCACCAATGTGGAGCCGGCTGTTTGTCCAAACCCGGCTGAGTCTACATAAAGTCAAACTCGCCACCAATCACCTCATGATTCTGCTGCCACCACTGGACTTTTACGTTTTGAAGAAGGACTCGGAGGTGCAGGAGGGATCGGCGTGGAAGAGGTGAGGCTGCTTCTAACAGGTTCGATGAAACAGATGGAAAACGAAGGATGCTTCTAAAGTAGACTTCAGCTTGCCATGGTCTTAGATAGGTGTTACTAAGCTGCAAACGTTTCAGTGAAACCTTTCCTCCGCTTTCTCTCTGACAGGTTTCCCAGTCCTCGAATCGTCCAGCTGGAGTCGGACCTCCGTCCTCCAGAGCTGTGGAGTGTGACAATGGTGTTTGTGTCCTCAGTATCAAACGCCATTATCACACTAAATAGCTAGTGTGGAAAAACTCCTCGCTTATTATTCAGCAAGTTTCTGGCTGCTTTGGCGAATGTCACCCCACATTTGTTCCCCAGGATAAAAGTCACACAGCAAAGTGTGCAAAATAATGTTTGCGTCACAAACCGAGGAGAGAAACATGGTCGATAAATCCAATTCAAAATGTTAAAAAAAAGTGATATTTTTTACCATTTCTAACAGTAGCTTAAATATTCAGTTAAATGGTTTGACCTATCTGCTTTCAATGTGTTTATTCAGCTGTAATTCAAAACTTTTTTTGTTTAGTTTTATTAGATAGCGAGTGCTGAGACTAAAGATGTGTATTGCATGTTGATCCCTTTTAAATGCCCTTCCTTAGTGTTTTGGAGGTGAGTCTACAAGGTTATTTTCATTGTCTTTCTGTGAGTTGCATAAAGTGTTTTTGCCTCACGATTTATGTGAAATTGGATTTGCATGTGCACTTAAGCAAATGTTTCGTTTGAGTTTAATTCATAAATTCACTGCTGATATTTGATGAAAACAAAGCGGCAAAACTGACCCAGTTTTTTAAATACACCCAATGCTGAGGCACATAATGTTCTGTATCTTGTTACGGGAGTGTAACTACTGCTGCTACTGCAACTAATAATCTTTATATTGTGGTGGGCACTCGGGAGGTGTGGCCTCTCACCTAGAGGTACGATGGATAGGGACCTGACTGAGGATATATATAGGCTGTGGGGGGAAACGTGTAGAGAGTTTTGTGGCCTGAAAGAGAAATAAACATCACGTTCCCAACCAGAGACTCCTGACCGTTTTGTCCTGCCACAATATTAATATTTGTAAAAGAAGCAAAGGGTTCCGAATTGAGTATAAAACACTTGGCTAAAGCTCACAGACTAAGCGTACATACTGGCTAACACCTCCATTGCCCACTGTTGAAAATAGATCCATAGGTGTTAATCCCCCAGACATGATGCTGACTTTCTCAGCGTGACCCACTTTTTTATATATGTCAGGTGCTAATGTACAGCTGTGTGACTGTAAACATGCGGACACCATGTGTCTGATTCAAATAAAGAAGAGAACGACTCCTTCAGCAGAACATATCAGTCCACACTGAAAGTGCGGAGTGACTTGACACGGGATCAGTAAACTGGGTCAGGAGGGACAATCATAAGGAAGTGCTGAGAATAGCTGGGATACTTGAGAGGAGGGAAGCTTCAGTCGACAAAAGTCAACAAAACCTGAAGGAAGCTATACTGCGGGCCACTCCAGTTTAGACGACACAGGTGTCACGTAAAGTTTGACATGATCATGTTGACCTCACTTTCTTTTAGTTGCTTCCTCAGTGTGTTGAAGTATTTCCCTATGCAAACCTTTAGTTCATGGTGATGCAATGAAAGTCAAAAAAAAAAAAAAAAAAAGGCCAAAACACATTTTTTTTATTAGCCTTTAGCTTCCGATCACGGTTTTGATCAGACAAATCAAGCAAACCCAAGAGCTTTTTCATTCGCCCAGGTGACATGGATGAACAGTGTTCAATTTAAATATCTTTAAAAACACTGTCAATCTTTTTTGCCATTCCAATATAAATTGTTTGTTCAATAAACTTGAACACTAACTTTGCATTGATGTTGCTGTACACCAAATCACACATGAACTGATTCAATAAATCAACTCTGAACTCGCATAATAATCTGTTTCTTAACTGAAACAATAAATAAATATGTCACCAAATACTGACTCACTTCACATCAGACATTCAATATTTTACACAGCTGTGTGTCAAGCAATTAAAAAAGTTCATTAATTTAATGAACTAATGCATTTCAAAAGTATAAACTCTCACGTGGACTTTAGATATCAAATCTAAGACATGACTGATGCGACAAACCGCATCACTTCTCAAGTGTTTCAGTCGTCACGGAGTAAGTGCGGACGTCCTGTAGAGCTGCTACCGGTGTCCGCACTCCTTCCACTGTTATGACTTTCCTTTCACTGTCGGCCCAAACATCTTTTTCTTCGGGATGGCGGACGGCTGTGGTTTGGCTTTAGGAGCGGACGCCGTTTTTTTGGGTTTCGGCTGCAGAGATTTGAGGCCAAGGATCTCACAGTAGGTGTTGCACTGGTGCAGAGCTTTAAACTGATCAATGAAGGAGGTGGAGCAGTTCCCCTTGAAGCCCTTGTAGCTGCAGACAAAATAAGATGTTTAAGGAAACGGTGACTTAATATTTTGTTACTTACACTCACCCTTTCTTACAGGTGGCTATTCCCACGTCAGTCAGCCTCATCCCGACTCCTGAAACCACAGAGCTCGATTAGTTTAGCATTCTCACCTAAACCAACTGTGGCAACACTGACAGCTAATGATAAATAAAAAAATAATTTTAAGAAATAATTTTAACTTCCACAGAATATTCCCTCGTCTTTTTCGCTCACAAGATTTCCCAGTTGGAAGGTGGGAGAGCTCTCAATCTGAGTGAGCAATCCGAGATGACTTCTCAGAATGTCAACAGAAAGCAAGTTTTTATTCAATGAAATACGCTGAAGGAAACAAACACATTCTGCATTTGGCACACATGAGAATATCTTCCTATAACGTGCTATCGAAGCGCGGAAGTAAACAGTTGGAGAATTTTAGCAGATGACTAACAGCTGTAGCACGCAGATAACAGAGCTACAAGCTACTGTCATGCAACACGCAGAGTCAGATATGTTGACTTTTACACATTTTGTCTCTCTACATTTGTTTGATTTAAATGAGCATAATGTTTCATCTGGTTGGTAGCCATTTTTGAAAGGTGTAAATATAAAATAAAGAAGGCTTCCCTTAAATTCCATATACAAGTAACATCCAACTTATGATGTGATCAATGCGATCAGTTCTGACAAACAGGTCACAAGTCAGATTGGACGTAAGTCGAATGTCATTCAAAATAGCCGACGTGAAGGTTATAGGTACTACTGTAGTGGTAGATGGCTGTGTGAGAGTGAGATGCCGGGATACTGTGCTGCTGTAATTGTCGTACGCGTTGCCGTGTTGCTACGTGCTACAGTGCCAGACATTGAATAAAAAAAAAAAAAAAAAAAAAGCATCTGCTGGCTCTGGTCGTAAGTACAGGAGGACGTAAGTCGAGCAGGTCGTAAGTTGGATGTTACTTGTATGTAAAACGTGAAATCCAATTTTATTCAAGAACTTAGGTTAACATGTCGTCAACAACAAGTAACATTGATATTAATCTCTCACCCTGCATGTCAGTGACCAGCAGGTTGCCATCAGTCTTGGCGTAGACCCAATGCTGAAATGCACAGCATTTCCGTCCGGCCTCGGAGTCTCGTCTCAGGAGGTTGATCTCTTTACCGTCTTTGACCGAATACTTGACAAAGTCTCCGATCAGCTCTTCCTCCAGAGTGGCGTAGGGGATGTCGTTGGATGGACGGTGAACCAGAAAGATTGGAATGATCCTGGTCCATTGGGAAACAGAAGAGTCGATAGTATTCCACGCATCTGCCAGTCATCGTTTGCTTGCTCTTCATACTCACTCTGGGACTTTTCCAAAGGCTTCGCAGCCTTGAGCTTCAGCTGTGTAGGCTTTAATGAACTCCCTGGCTGTGTTTTGAACCTGGCACTCCTGTCAAGAGATTTGTTGCATTGCATTACATTAGAATTACAACATGAAGATCAAATATAAAGCAGCGGATCAGCAGGTCCTTCTGCAACCAGCTCACCTCTACTGCCAGAGTGAAGTTCCTCTGGATCAGCTCCTCACTGCTCTTGGTCCCGTAGCTGATGGCGTTATGCACTTTGAGCACGCAGGAGTGTCCTGGCAGGAGCTGAGGCGCCTGACTCGTCTGCAGTTTGGTCCTGAACGCTCGCCGGTGCATCCCCTCCCCAAAATGGACCTTCTCTGTCAGTATGCTGACGCCGTGGTCCTCACCAAAGAACTGCTGCGTGAGGAAATCCTCTTTGAACATCAGCTTTGAGCAACGGACGTCCTCTTCTTCACATTCCACCTCGACTGGTGCGACTTGAAGGATGAAAGTTTGGATGTCAGTGATTTACCATGACAAGATGATTCAAACAAGCATGACTCACTTGAGATGGTTGTCGGAGACAAAGGGATGACCACTTCACTCAGCACTGTTGGGTGATGAAAATGCATTAGGAAATGGTGCCAAATCTTGTATGAAATTATCTGTTTTACCTTCATAGGTGAGCAGGTACTCCAGAGTAACTGACCCTTGGGAGCTCTGCAGGCAGCACTGGTACTTGCCCAGATCTTTGTGGGACGCATTTGAGATGGTCAGTGACACTCTGCTTTCATCCCCTGCACTTCAGAAAGGCCAAGCGTCAAAAGCCGTTGCTTTTCCGGACACTCATCATCAATGCCTGCTAGCTCATAAGACAACAACCTTCACGCCTTGTTTCCTTTGTTTGGAGCAACAGACAAGACTTTTACTTTGTTCCTTACCTATCACGCACCTGAGGAAAATCATTAAACTGTACATCAGTGTCAAGTCCCCTCCTGTTGTGCTTTTATTTTGTATGGACACTTCCTCATTTCCTGTGTGTGCGAGTGGCTGCTGCACCTTATTTCCCCAGATTTGGATGACAGTGCACCGTGAATGTTTCGTGTGTGTTATGCTGAGCATTTCATCGTTCGTATCTCTCTTTTTCCTTTTGGTTTGTCCTGCGGCTGAGTATTTTTGTAAGTTTGATCCTGACCTTGATCTCTCATTTTCTAGTTCCTGTTCCTCCTTGCGCCTGATCTACCTTGTGAACTCTTTTGTTTGGACTTTGGACAATTCCCGATCGCTATTAATTCTTCGTTGGAGACTGCTTTTGTTATCATGTAAGATTTTGAGCTGCGTCCCGTTTGTGTTGGCTCTGCTGTTTTTGTTTATTAAACACTGTGTTCTTCCGTTAACCGCTCGCCTCTCTTACTTCCTGCGGTTGAGTCTCCTGTCTTTTCTGAGCCTCCTGACAATCGGAGAACGTGAACCTTTGCGTGTGTGCCTCATGGTTACAGCACACACCTCGCAGGCCTTAAGTTTGACGCACCTTGTCCAGGGTCACGTTTCTCCTAAGTGGATTGTATGACTGAAAACTATCGTACCATCATGATGAATGAATTCTAGTCACACTAACTTTAGCCTATAGGCTTTGCATACGTGAAAGTAAAGGATACGGTACTTAAAGTGTTATAATTACCTTCTGTCGACCTCGGCCAGGGTGACTCCGTCTCGCCTCCATGTCACAGTGTGCCGAGTGAACACGGTGGTAAACTGACACCACAAGCAAAGGCTTTGTGGGTCTCCACTCACTGGCAGCACCTGAATGGGCTTCAGGACTTTGGGCTCTGCAAGCGTGACAGGTTGTGAGTGCCGCTATCTAATGACCGTTCATGTCGCTCAGAGTATGAAATCTCAACTCAAGACGGTTTCTTTACCTTCTTTAGGTGTAACTGGCTTTTGCTTGACGACTTCGCTGAAGGTCTTCTTCCGTGTCGCTCCAGCATCTGTCTTTGACAGCTCCTTCCTGTCGTGGGCTGGAGCTCCAAGCTTTCCTAGTTTAGACTCCAATGCACCGACGATCTTCCCGAACTTGTCCTCTGAGAGGCGTCTCCTCTTCACAACGTCTTCACTGGGAGGACAATCATTAGTCTTCGGCTTCGGTTCCTTATGTTCTTTGTGGCTATGTTTTCCATCTTGTTGCTTTTTCTCGCTCGTCTCCTTGTCTGTGGGAGAAATTTTGGCCTCAAACATGTCAATCCTTCCTTTTGCAGTCTTCTGCGTTGCAGTGATCTCAACATCACTTTGAGAGCCTATCGTCAGCTTTACCCCACCTGCATGCTGACCATGTTTCTTCTTTTTCTTGCTGTGTGGTTTGACCTTCTCAAACTCTGCTTCACCCTGAGGTGTGTTATTCCTGTCTTCAAGCTCAGTCTTTATTTTCTGATTTTCTCCTGTGACATTTTCTTTCTGTTTGCTGATCTGCTCCTGTGGAAGTCCTGGAGTCAAGTTCTCCTGCTTCCTCGCTGATGGATGAGGAACAGACTTCTCCTTTTTGTGGCTTTTGTTCGGCATCCTCTCAGATATTTTGGTGTTCAGACCAACTTTCTCCAGTTCTCTGCTGCCTTGTTTTGCGATTCTTGACGCAAAGGGGTCATTGATGTCTAACGTAAAAACTGCAACACGGTTCTCCTCTGAAATCTTTAAACGTTCCTCCGAGAGTGGAATCAGGTTTGATAAATCCCTGCTGAAATCACTGATCTCCTCGATGAGCGTCTTTTTTGGACTGAACGCAAGTGAATTCAAAAGTTTATCAGATGAACAGTCTTCTTTTTTAATATCGCTCAAGTCCTTATTATCTTCCGCCTGAGAAGTGTTTCCATTGCAGAGTTTTTCCTCACAACCGCGATCGCAAATCAGATCCCCATCCAAACTGCTGCTCGGCCAGTGGGAGGAGCTGATCCTAAGAGGAGCTGAGGGCATCATAAACTCAAGACCCCCCCTCTTAGGCTCCACCTGACATGCTCTGTCAAGAGTGCTGGCTGGCACGTGTGTCTGTCTGCTCTCTGTGTCCGCACCACACACGTGAGAGACAGTTAGTGTCGGAAGAACGTCGGAAGGAGTTTCAGCTTCATTTGCAGGGGTTGGTTTGATGATCTGATTGACCTCCAAGCTACTCGCTCGAGACTGTGGAGGGACAAAAAAACATGCATTAACCAAGATGATGAGGAATATCTATATCCTGGCTTACCTTCCTCTAGATGCACAGCACACAACTATGTTCAAGGCAGAGGCTCTGGTTCCTATCCCAACCAATCACACTCCTGTAACTGCGCGACTGCTACTGTCCTGAGGATGTTTTTAAAGATGGGTGTGTGAGTGTGTGTGACCAGGAGAGAGAGAGAGAGAGAGAGAGAGGAGGAGGATCATGTTATAGTCCTCAGCTGTGCTCTCCTCTCACCCATTACCCTGACACACCAGGGATGCAAGCTATTATCATTGAACTCTCGACTATTATTAGATGCCATTTCTGTGCATCTGAAGTTTTCCTCTCCCATTTCCTTCAGCACTCACAGCTGTCAGTCTTTGAGATGAGAGCCAAAGGACTTTGGATGTCATTGAGAATCAAAGTGTGTTTGCAAAATAAAAATGGGCTTCGACCCAAGAGAACTTGCGAACAGTGTGCCTCCTACTGGCCATCCATCTGAAGTATGATACGTTCCTCAGTCCCACATGCTCCGCACTGTCTGTCATGTTTCCAAAACACATGACTGGAATATTTATTGGCTGCAACATCAAGGAGAACCTCTCCTCCGCACACACTAAGCACCACAGTATTTGACTCAAGATCACTCACATGCACACGATGCAAAACCACTTACTCGTTCCACCTCCTGAGCCTCTGTGTCTTCGA
This sequence comes from Synchiropus splendidus, assembly GCF_027744825.2. NCBI lineage: Eukaryota > Metazoa > Chordata > Actinopteri > Syngnathiformes > Callionymidae > Synchiropus > Synchiropus splendidus. The sequence continues at coordinate 53,314,185 of NC_071334.1, read as the reverse complement.
TTATCTGGAGAATGATTTCTTCCTTACTGCTTTGAATGTCTCTCATTGATGTTTCTTCATACTGTCTCAAGTGGCTAAAGTTCAAATCAGTGGTGGAGGGCTCCCTCCCGCCAGATAGACACACAGATGGGTGCAGCTCTGACTCAATCTGCTCTCGAGCTGCAATTATCGATCCACACAGTGATTCCAGAGTCTGGATGCTCTCTCTGTCAGTCTGCTCACCTCCTGGTGCCACCAGATCAAAGGACAGAATGGGATTTTGTGGCATGTTCTGAGGCTGATCTTGTACTCCCATGTTGGCTCCTTCCGCACCTCCGCCTTTGTTTACGTCCACGTCTGCGAGGGCTTGTGTTAAAGCGTCTAGCTCTGCCCCGATCTCAGTGAAAGTGGCTGTGATCTCTTCGGGCTGAGCTGAGATGATCCCGGTCCAGTCAGAGAGTGCAGTTGCCCAGCTGTCGACTGAAGACCACCTCTGAACCGGTGGGCCCCTGCCTCGGTCGTGAACAGACCAGCCAATCCTGTCACTGCAGTCTGGCACGTAACTCGACTCTTGCGCCTGTTCTTGGGGAAAAAACAAGTCCTCGTTATCAGCGGGTTCCTCTTGTGCCACAGGAAGTTTCATCGGTTCCAAGAGGTCCCTTTTCTCTGGCTCGTCATCCGTCAGATACTGACAAGCATCCAGCCACAGCTCCACTTGGCTGTCACTCTCCCTGACTTGTGAGGTTAACTCACCTCCCTCTGCTTTCGCCACACTTTCTGTCTTCAACCCTGACTCACATGTCCCTTCATCCGCAGTGCTCAAGGCTTTATACCTGCTGAGAGGTGACTCACAGCCCAGCACAGCCGTCTTCTCGGAGCGGTCATCATGACCTTGAGATGCCGGTGATTCATCCAGAGACTCTGTGTTACAGTAAAGCTCTGACTCGCCCTTCATCCCCACCAGTGACAGGTATTCAGGACAATCAATCTCCAGAGGATCAACAGAAGGTCTGAGGATAAAGTCTTGGGTCTCACTTTCATAGATGTGGAGTTCTGTCATGGGTTCGACTGCTGAGTCACACTCCGAACTGTCCGACTGGTGTGATAGCAATAGACTGCTGGTGTGACTTTGGTTATCGTTTGACTCCATGACTTCTTTTAAAGGAACAGACTCGGGCCCCAGGACTCTTTCGGGCAAGATTACTGTTGAATTTGGAATAAAATCAAGTGGCATTTGTGAGGGCTCAGACGTGTCACAGGAGCCACTTGAATCTTTACTCTCCGTCATTGAACGGCAAAGTAAAGAACACTGTGGTGGAGTGCAGCACTCAGGCTGTTTCTCCTTGGAGTGGTATTTGGAAGTCTTTGAAAAAAGCTCAGTGGATTTGACGCAAGCCTCAGAGTATTCCGACATGATCGCAGCGGCTGTCCCGGCCGCAGATAGAGTTTTATCAGTGAGGCTGAGCAAAATGGGAAGGGAATCTAAATCCTCAGTCTGAGAGTCAGATCAAGCTGCTTGTGATGGGAATTGGTCGTCCTTGGAAATCAGCGTTCCATCCATCAGATGTCGTCTGCAGCATTTCCTGATGACTTTGCCTTCCAGATGTCCAAGTATGGAATTGTCATCTTCTCCCGTTGGTTCTCCTCAGACTTTATTTCAAGAGTTTGAACCTGCAAATGAATCATGGAAGAATGAGAAACATTTGTAAACAAAAAAGTGCCGGTATGAACTGTGCCTTTCTTATCTTGAGGAAGGATTTTAAACAGTCTATTCTGAGAGCTGTTAAAGGCACTTGAGATAATTCAGCCGACTGATAACAGTGATGGTCTACATTCTCAAGAAACTCTGTGCTAAGCAGAAGATCTGAATGTCAATCCTACATTTAACCTGGCGTCCAGATAACTAAGTGACTGAATGAAGAATGAAGTCGAATCCATCTCTTTCAGCAGTTTTTTCCGAGACAGATGGTCCACTTAGGACTGTTCTCTTATTAGTACTATTGTTCTACACTCCTGAAACTCAACTTAAATGAGATGATGAATAACACATGAGCCTGATCACGAGTGACTTAAAAGATGCAATATTGTTTTTTGTGTTTTCAGTCCTGCAGTAGTGATTTTTTGCTCTTGTCCTTTTTATTTCTTCATCCATTTGTTGAAGACTTCAGAATGTTGTTGACCATGTAGCTCAACTCTCTGTCACTACTATGCTGCCCTGCGTGTGTATTGAGGGTCAGACACAACGGACCATCTCTAATGGAGTTTGTTGGACTTTGGCCTTATATCTGGCCTTATATTCCAGTCATTTCTTTCATGTTGCTGCTTGTTTCCAGTCTCGCAGTGTTGATCCTGATATCCTTGTTTAACACGATATTTCCTCATCCTCTCTCTGAGATGGATCACGTTTCTCCTTCTACAGGTGGATAGAAATGAACTCCTCTATGCACCATTTTTTCTCTCATTATGTTTCAGATGAATATTCACCATATTCCATTTCTCCCGGCACAGAATGTATCATCATATTATTTGCTCTGAAGAATAACCGCCTTCACCGAGGTTTGCTAAACTGTGTCCATTCAAGGCACAGGTGTTCATAAACTGTTCCTCCTCATGAGTTTTAGTCTTCATTTGCCCCACATGTTTTTACTTTGTCTTCCGGTGGTGAGAGTTCTTTTCACATTTTCTCACACATTTCATTCATTTCTTCCTTCATTTTGGCAGTTCCCTCCCTAATGCATCATCAGGGACTTTTATCTTTCACCTTCTTATCATGTAAATGGCATAGATGTACAAGTACAACCGAAGCCCAAGTCCAGTCAGTGATGACCCCGGGCTGCTGCAGGGTGAATTGAGGCATCATTTTGTGATGAGGCTCCTCCTAGAATGAAGTTCACCGCCCCCCGTCCCCCATAAGCTCTGCCTATCCTCAGATAACCCCGGGCTGTTCTTGTAATCCTGGTGGAGGGGACACACAATATACTGTTGTCAATGATAAAGTCTTATAAAAGCACTGTCAATGTCTGAATTTAACACTGTCAGTTTAATGGAATATAACAACACACACACACACATATATATTTAATGTGTATTTACTTTTTTTCTGCTGTCTTAACAGGTGTGACCGCAGAGTTGAACAGAAAACATGTTTATTATTATTATTAACAATAATAATAATAATAGTGGTAGTTTTACTTCAATGATGATTTTTAAACTAAATAAGAGAGTAAACAACAAAGAAAATAAATCATATTGAAGTGCCAAGGTTCATTATTGAGGTATTTAAAATACTCAGAAGTCCCTGGAGTGATAAGCTGTCGCACGTGTTGTTCCGTACAAGCAAGACGGCATATACGTGCCAGGTTTTGATATGAAGTGTTGAGCGGAGAGTCTTCAAATCATCCACGCTGATATTCCAGACTGCATGTGAGGGGAGCGGGTCCTAAAAGACAGTGGAAAAATACCCGCTCATCTTCACCCATGACCTGCATTTGTCACATTCCCGAGCCCGGCAAGGACGCTTGGCCGAGCCGCCAGGGCGCATTTGAATAAATATGGAGTGTAGCTGTAGATAAGAGTTTTGACTTTCATGTACATACATCATATTATCGATGTATCCTCCCTGTCTATTTTTCCCCCACATTATAATGTTTATTATTATGAAAGTTATTACCTCTGGTTGTCCATAATATCTGTCATCAATCTATCTATCATAATATTTTTCTTTTGCTCTGGTTATTCTGTTGTGCTTTTCTGTCTGTCTGCTGGAGAAGCATCTCAACAGATTTCGTTGACATTTTCAGGAGGTGTTGATAATGGCATGATGACAAAACATAGCATATGGTGGAATCACTAAAATGTGACCACAGTGAGGAAAATGTACAGTAAGGTTTAGAGTAACTTGGTCACCTCGCTCGAGCTTTGAAAGTGACTTGTCTAATGCCTCTTTTTGCACTAGTCCTTCGTGGGAAATCATCCATAGCTTTTCCTGACTTTACTGATGTTGAAAAAAAAATGCATGAAATCGTCACCTGCTTTGTTGGGATACTGATGTGTTAGGATTTTATTGGTACATATATAGTGGGATAATGTTGGATTAACATACTAATAAACCTGTCGGCGCCGACGTGACTGAGAGAACTATGTCATTTGGAAAGTCAGTGCCAGATGAAGCAATGTCAACTTCTCAAACATAGAAAAAGCTGAAGTAAATAGTCATCAAGATCCAGTAAATCATTAAAAAAATACCTTTGGTGTTGCGGTGATGCTTTCAGATGTGTACATGGTTTAATAACTGCTGAGGTGTATCAAGTATCCACGGCAGAGTCTGGGCTCAGTAAACATATTGACAACATTCCCCAAGCCAATTCCAACAGAACTCACCGGTCAGTGGAACAAGATGAAAGTATTTAGGCAGATACGGGGATTCCTCAACGTCACACGCACCTGTTTCATAGCCCTTTGAATTCGCCTGATGATGCAGGACGTGTGTACGAGCACAAGCAGTGCGGCAGCCTCGGGGTGTGAATCTATTTTTAACTGTTGTCCCCCGCGAGCACAAAGTCTGTTACCTGATCTTGTGAGCATGTGTTTTAACCATTTAACTTGAATATTTATATTAACAAGCTCCAATAAAGACCCACCGTAACAGCCTTGTAGCTGGACTGCTGTTGGTGTTTGGCTCATTTCATTGCTTTTATAATCTTTTATAACTGTCACTACCCAGTTTCCACATTTAACTTACAAATTTTATTCTTATTTTACCATACCTTCTCGGGCCCACACTTTGACTTGTCAAAGCACTCAGCACTTGCCTTTTTTTATTTTTATTTTTTCCTGATCCCATAACAACATTGCGAAGATGGTGCAACAAGTCTCAGATTGTTAGTAGCTACCGGAAGTCATATTCGCCTTATGACCCAGATTGAGTTTGAAGTTATATACGTTTACTCGGATTCAATATCAGCCAAGAAGGGAAAATTAAATTACAGACCTATCTGTGTGAAAAGGTAACTGGGCGCTTTGTTAAAAAAAAAAAAACAAAAAAAAAACAATGTTATAGATAGATAGATAGACAAATATATTAGAAAATACAAAATGCATGATGATTTTATTTACAAAGAAGGGAAAATTACAATTACAGACCTATCTGTGTGAAAAGGTAACTGGGCGCTTTGTTAAAAAAAAAAAAAAAAAAATAACCATGTTATAGATAGATAGATAGACAAATATATTAGAAAATACAAAATGCATGATGATTTTATTTACAAAGAAGGGAAAATTACAATTGCAGACCTATCTGTGTGAAAAGGTAACTGGGCGCTTTGTTAAAAAAAAAAAAATATAATAATAATAATAATAACAATGTTATAGATAGATAGATAGACAAATATGTTAGAAAATACAAAATGCATGATGATTTTATTTACAAAGAAGGGAAAATTACAATTACAGACCTAGAAGAAGGTCAGACCCAAGAAGAAATGAGAATAAAAGTGACATAAATCCAAACACTGTCAGCAGCAGAGCTGGGCTGCGGAGGCGGAATTAGAGTCATGAGCAAAAATGGCACATTTGAGCACTTCAGTGTAAATAAACTCCTGTAATTTCATCAGACTAATTATACTGGCAGCATGATGTGCATCTCATTGCCAAACCCAATGGAAGTCACAGACCTTTTTATGTCCTAGACTGCACCGCTATATACAAGTAAAAAAAAGAACCGATTTGCATTGTCCAATTCATCGAGTCCCGGCAACCATAATGTTTTCAGTCATGTGAAGAAATGTTAGCTTCTATTTAGTTATATTATTCGACAAAATAGCTTAAGTTTAGTTACATTTCATTTGTCTGATATTTTCATTTTTTGCAGCAGTTGCAGATGCTTTGCATATTGTGCCTCAGCCACCAAATTGTACCCTCTTTTTCTGAACCAAGTGTCTTGTGTGGCTGCTTTGGTTGAGGTTGAGTTCTCATAAACTGATGTAATGCCCAGTTCATTGTGTTGTTCTCTTACGTAACATGGAGTGTACTTGGGTTACACCTGTTACAGAGCCGCCTTGTAAATCTTCTGGAGAATCTTCGTTGGCTGGTTTTCTGGACGGCCCATAACTCTTTTACGGCGTAGTGAGGAGGGGGCTCGCTGTTGGGGATAACGTTACAGAAGCACGGCAAAACAATAAATTACAGCACATATAGGTTAATAATAATTATAATAATAATACTGTTTTCAAAGAAAATGTTTTGACATGAAAAGTAAAAACTACATATTACTATATTGTGTTTCAACAAAGCCAGTATTTTTTACCTGTATTTATTTCATATTGGACTATATTGGATTGTAACCATTGCACTTTTTTGTTTAACATTTCCCAACAGAAAGAAATGAAGTCACTATTTGTTGTCCAGTGCTTATACCAAATGGTGGCTGGGGCCAATACCAGCTGGAAAAGTTGTCATTTCTAAGCCTGGTGCAGACAACCACGAGGAGAAGTATTGCTCTCATTTATTAAGGTCACTGTGTGCACAAACAGCCTCTCTTTGTCTCTTAATCCACGAAAATGGTTCATGACAAGCAGATTTCTGTTTTATGGTCAGAACTGAGGGAAAGGTCATGTGGCAAGGTTGACCCCAGAATAAGATTATAAGCATTGGCAGCATGGGAGATCGGATGGCAGAACCAGCAAAAGTTGTAGAGATGAAACCGTTTTAATCGGTCCCTGATGTAGCTCAGGTATGGGATGTTTGGAAATCTCAGAGTGAAGTGTTACGATCAGAGAATTTTAAAGGTAATAGATCAGACACCAAACAGTCAAAGAAGGCTCAACTCACTCGGTTAAGTAACGACATCCTGCTGTTGACTCACACAAACAAAAGGTGCCAGTGACGCACCCACTGCGCATTTGTAGCACAGTTCTTCCCACCTCCGTTTGCCTAGAGATACCAGCCTGAGACAAACTGGTGTAAAAATACACTGAGCCTTGGAAAGATGACACTCTTCTCTCCATGACTACATGAACCCGAGGGGCCCGGTCCAAGCCCGGATCCCACAACAACATTTCCAAGATGGTGCAACAAGTCTCAGATTGTTAGTAGCTACCGGAAGTCATATTCGCCTTATGACCCAGATTGAGTTTGAAGTTTTATACATTTACTCGGATTCAATATGAACATTAAATAGCTGGTCATGGTCCTATCCTGGCTGTGTCTCTCCACAGCAGCGGGGCCCAGAAGATACAGAAGGTCTTGGTCTCATAGTCGTGGAAATGTAGCTCAGGGAGACACGAAAAACAGGGACAATATTGGATGTCATAGTTGGGAAGTTGGTTAGATCAATGTTTTCGTGGAGAGCTGTGATTGACACCACATTATAAATAAAATAATGAATTGAAAAGTAAAAATGACTTTGCGATGACAGAATCAAGCTCTGCCCAGTAACTGTGTTGCATATTGATATGTCCGTCTCCGGTGGCAGGAGATCAAGGCATTCTTAGTTGAGTGTTACACAACCTCATTCGACATAAAGCACATGTCTAGAATAACTCAAGGGGTTACGACGGAAAAGCGGTTCTGAGTTCTAGATAATAAATTCTGACCTGTGTTATTATCTCACCCAGTGACTCAAAACTGTGGAAGCAAACACATGACACACACAACCACATGAATCATTTCAAGTGTAAGTACTGGTCCGCCACCACACACCGCCTGCTGAGCTGGTTCTTGAGTGTACTATATTGCAGGGGTACTCGAAAACAAATCAGAAAGGGACACGACATTTCCTCTCAACATGTTGAAGGGCCTTTCAGGTGACCTGCTGCACTGCCACAACTAACCCGCACATTCATATCTAGACTCAATGCCACCCTCTTGTGGCAAAAGCCTATAACTGCGATTCCAATGTGTGTTTAACCCTAGTGTGGTGTTCGGGTTTGTGGGACCCGTTTTCATTCTTTATTAAAAGAAAAATGATACAATGAATTCATTTTTCAATCTGAAACTCACTGGCTTTGGCTCATTTTCTATGAGGAACATATATCAGAATACATATTTAATAATCACACACCGTACACCCCCCTACACATTTCTATTACATATAAGATGTCTGGGCCAATAGAAGTGTTGAAATTGATGTTCTGTGTACCACACACACACACACAGAGCATGCATAGACAGGAGGAGGACAGAGTGTCGGTACACAGGACATCAAAGGGTCAAAAGTGCGAGACCTTGTGACCTTGTGTGAGAACCGCAGGTACAAAAACACAAAAGCACAGTTGCCACAATTTTCTGGCACTCATGTCTTGTGTGCTCTCGTGTATGTGTGTGTGTGTGTGTGAGAGAGAGAGAGAGAGAGAGAGAGAGATGTTAGTAAAATTCCTGATCTTTTCATTATTCTAGGTTGTGAACACCAGCAACAAGAAGAAGCGATGCGAAGTGTGCGGACACACACACAGTAAAGCTCTGCCCCTCATGTGTTGTATAGGCTCATGGCTAAAGTGGGGTCCTGACTGATATGTTTACTTTGTTCATGTGTTCAGCTTGTGTTGTGCAATGGTTAAAATTTCAAGTTCAAAGAAATAAAAGTGAATAGTTTTGAAAAACCTTGCTTCACTTGTAAATTTGTTTCCACCCATATCTTGATTTTAATTGATTTTCTTCATTACGTTTTAAATAACTTATAAATTTGACCTAACAAAGGTAAAGGGCAAATATTAACAATATATATTGTTTATACTGCTTGTAATTGGGATAAGGTAAACATCTGTTCAGTATTTTAACATAAAGTGTTTGATTGTGAAGCATTAAAAGCCAAAGAATGCAACGGGTCCATCTGACCCACAAACATTGGCTGAGTAACAACAACATGAACACAAGGGTTAAACTGTACATAGCCCCAGACTTGATAAGGCAAAAGAAAATAACATAAAATAAATTGTGGCCACGAAATAAGAAAAACAAGCACATAAAGTACTAATACGTGGGCAGGAAGTACACATTCGTGGGCATGAAAATACTAAGTTAAGGGAACAAAGTAACATTTTTTTTCAAAGCATTTAGTGGCCGGCGTTGTCACAGTGCTACAAGTAAATTCACCGTTTTTTTAAAGTAATCAGATCTAGATAATTGGTTGCTTACAGACTGCCACACACCGTTATTCATTTTTCTGAAGATTACCAGACTATTCATTGATCATTTTTTTAAATTATCATGCCAACAAACCCAGTTACTGATCTTCTGCGTGAAATGACCTTTTAACCACTGATCACCTGTGTTTCTTCATACTGCCCAGCCCTTTCTGGAGACATTGTTTCACAGATACATTTTCTGCTATTTGTGTCTGGCAATAGAATGTCAAAATAGCGAGTGTAGCAACAATGTTTGACATATTAAAAGAGATGGTCATGATTCACTTTTATTTTGTATCACTTCTGTTTGCGTCTCTGTGGTAATCCAGGCCAGAGTAGGTGTAGGGGGCAGACGCTGGAGACACTTTTCTTGCTCACCAAAGAAATTTATTAACAAGCTGCTCCAGGATGCAAAAAAAGCCAGGAAAAAAATAAAAGAAAAGAAGAAGAAAAACCATGGATTGGAAAGAAACTCAACAGTTAACTCCGCGTAACTAAAAAGACTGAAATAATGTCAACAGAAATTACTCTGACGTACTTGTGCACACCTCTGCACACTGCAGCCTCTCCCTCTCTGGCCTGCCCGCTTCTCTCTTTAAGTCCTCTGCTCACCATACTTTGAACTCAATGTGCCGCATAACGCTCAACCTCGCTCCATCACTCCATCATAGATAATAAAACAAAACAAAACACTTCCCTACCTTGGCCTCCCCCACAGTTGAAACGTTCCACGATGTCACTAATGACATCACCAAGGTGATAAAACCAGGAAGTGAGCTGCCACGTCCTCCTTTTTTACCTGATGGTCTCGTGGTGAGTAACGCAACCAACATGCTTAACAAAATAATACCTAAATAACTGACATTTAATTGAACCAATAAATGTGCTTTAACATATCTTTTGTGTTGATTTTGGTACGCCAGAAGATGCAAGTCAAACATGACCCGGGATAGTTTGAACGCATGATTCAGATTAAAGATGGAATTAAATCAACCAAACAAGCATACAACAATAACTTTAAATCTCAGCCACTTTGTCACAGTCTCCTTCCTCTTCCCTGTTTTGTGGGAGCTTCCCTCTTGGATATGGCACACAGCTGGAACTAATCTACAGATCATCTATCATCTGCCTCTTCTTAAGCGACTTGGTGCCAGCAATGTGTGCCACATCGAACCAACTCATATGTCGATAATTGGCTTCTGCTTATCATTCTCCTCGTTGCTTGCTCCGTGTTTTCTGATCCTTTGGTTTTTCCCTGGTGCCTGAGTTAGTATTCTTTCTATTCTTCGTTTCCGATCTCCTGATTTTAGTTTTGTTCTTCATGAGTTGGTTTTGACGACCGCGTTTGGTATTTTATTTTTTCCTACTTGTATTTTCAGTTTCCTCGTTCGTGATCTCCCAGTTTGGTGACAGCTTCAGTTTTTGGACTTTCTACAATCTTTCGATCGCCCAGTTCGGTGACTCTTTGTTTGGATTCTTCAATGTTTTGTTTGATTATTGTGAATTCTTTGTTTGATTAAATACTATTGTTTGCTACTCTGGCGTCCTGAGAGTCTTTTTCATTAAGGCATTTGGCAACAGGTCCGCTCGAACCATGACAGATTTTCTACAGGACTTTTAACTGGGCTTTGGCTCAGGTTTATCTGGTGGTGTTCCCAAGGATTTTTTTTCAATGAACTAAGTGTGTTGCAGTTTAAAAGGGTTGAAAAAAACAATGATCGAGACACTTTTTGGTCTTCAACCTAATAGCAAATGAAGGAGCAGCTGGACGCACGTGGGTTGGCTCCAACAGTAACAGTCATCCTCTTCAACCCTCCTACTGCACCTCCTTGCTCAGCTAAGAGCACAGGGGGTCCACCTCCAGTTCAAGGCGCACTCCTTGTCTGGTCACCCTGTCGTTTTTTATTTTAGAGAAATGTGGTTAGTTTTAATCTGATAAGAAACAGTGTATGATACCAGGAAGCAAATACGTTTTAAATTTTATTAAATATTAAGTCTCCTGAATGAAGGCAAAAATAGACTTAAAGCAATGAACCCAAAATCAATGTTTAACTAAGTTAACATTGATGAATGCAAAGACTGACAACGAGCTCATCCGTCCAAGAGCCACTTGCCGCGATAATGAAACACAGACAACACAGTGTATAGTAATTATTGTTTTAGAGATGGTTTTTGGGTTCAAAATCCCTGCTAGGAACTTTTTATGAGAGTCACCTTTTTCTTTAAAAGGCTTTCCTTCCGTAGTTTCAAGTACATTCCGAACAGGATTCCTATCACAAAGGGTCCACATCTGGAGTACGGTTTATAGTAGTAGAAAAATAAGAAATCATCCTTTGATCTGAAAAGAGAAGCTGATCGAGTTAGACCTTACCATAGACATCGCTTTCTCCAGGTCCACAAAGACACAATGGAGCTCCTTCTGACCTTCTTCTGCATGAACATCCTCAAAGCAAACACTGCATCTGTGGTGCTCTTTTTTTAGCACGAAGCCAAACTGTTGCTCACGTATGCTAACCTCTGCCTTTCTACTTTCCGCTACTCAGCAGACCTTCAGTTGCTGAGCAGCAGCACTGAGCGAGTCACAGCCATCGTTCTACATCAGGTGTTTAGTCAAGCAAGGCCTTATATTACCCTTTAAAAAGTTAATTTATCACACAAGAGTTGAGTGCTGCTCGTCAGGTCAGTGATTTGCAGCATGGAGTTTAATATCACAGTGAAGGAAGATAATCATTCTGGTCAGTGACATGAACGAACGAAAGAACGAAACAGCGATTTTGTGTTTAGTTGAATGAGCAATGGGATCATCCAACACATCAATGTTTGTGATCTAGATGGAGAGCTAATGCATGAAAAGACATGAGGTGTTCATCAGAAAAATAATACACTAAACCATGATGAAAAAAAAAAATAGTAGGCCATTAAAAAAAGAACGTTTTGGACTCAAATAAAAACAGATTTCAGTATCGAATATAGACCATCAATGATTTAAACAGAGAAATGTTAAAAAAAAAAAAATTGTATTGTTATTTAAAAATCGTCCATCAAAGCAGTCCATAAATATCCAGGTTTGGGCTGCAACATGTGTTTTAGCATTGTCTGGGTGTCTTGGAATGCGCAAGCCTACCCTGAAAAAGACGTTGTGTAGATGGGAGCATATGTTGCTCCTAAACTTCCATACACGTCTTAGCAACTCCTGCAGTTTTCAATGTAAGCCTTACCTGCCGCCCCATTTATCTCTTTGCCCAGGCTTTTAGCCAGGGGGCTAAAATGTTTTGCAGAGCTAAAAGCCTGTCTGACATTGTTGACCTGCAGGGAGCCACTTTTTCAGTCATAAATATTGTCTTTCCTCACGTATCCAGACCAGATTGACTCATGGTTTTTACAGTGTGGACTGTTATTCCCTTGCTGTATTTATTCTTGGTCACATGGTGCTAAATAATCTAGCATAACAATGTTTTTCTGCCTCAAGCCTGTGGTTTTTATTTACTAAAATTAGGAATATGTCTTGACTCATTAACGTGTCATTTGGCTCTGAGTTTAGGCCGCTGCCTTTTGGTAAACTTGGCTATGAAGTGCAGGACTTGTCAATCACTGCATCTCTTTCCTTGTAAGCTAAAAATCGTCCAGCTCACAGACCCATCGATGGCCTGTTGCATTCAATTTCACAGTTGTAGGTCGTGTACATGTTGGGAGCTTGTTGTCTGTGAACACAAGAAAGTGTGGGGAATAATAAAGGTAATATCGAGGCCTTCACATGAGGTTCAGTCAGTTTGTTTACAGCAACCTTCAGGCTCTGGGACCAACTACATAGGTGTGCTGGGTGGTAATCGGCCCTTCTGATTTTTACTTACCTTTCTTCCTTTAGTTGTGGACACTGGTGGTGAAGTTACATCTGCAGCACAGAGAGAGACCAATACTGTGTCTTGCGTGTGGTGCCTTGTAGTGTTATGTGCAGGCATAAAGGAGGAATTCATCTCGCATCCTTGCTGTCGCAGGCAAAAGCATGACATTCCTCTCACAACAGCTGCCAGAACTGTATTTTCTGGGTGAGTGTCACAGTCCAAATGAAACTTGGTTTCTATCCATCCATCATACGGAATTCATCCCCCAAGAAGTCAGTCAGTCAATCCCTTATAGACCCAGTACCGGGCAGAGCTTCCCTCCCTGACATGACTAAGTTTGACTGAAAAAATAAAATAGATAAATAAATGATAATCATAATAATGTCACCACGCAGCAGCGCCTCAGTGACAGTGCACAGAAGGATGAGTAGGTGGTTTGATTGGATTTCTGGTTAAACATAAACTCCATCAAGGAATGACCTGTTGATTTGAATAAACCAATGATACTTAAACCTGCTGTGCGTTTGTCCTGCAAAGAGAGGTTGCAATGGCTTCAGGATACTTGTTGCTGCTGCTGATCGTGACCTGCTCTGCCCTGGAAAAATGCATGAATGACACAGATGTTTTTCTCCAGGAACTCAGCCAGAACAATCCAAAGGATTTTGCTGTTGTCAGTAAGTAAAAACTTTGCTCATCTTCATGTTTATAAATTACTTGCTTTTATAGTCAGAACTTTACTGTCATGTTAAATGTGACTGCTGTGGGAGGGAGGATTCATTTTGCAACTCCAGAAGAGAAAAAAAACACAAATTAGATATGCTCCGATCGATCGGTCAGCAATCGTGATCGGCCAATTTCAGTGTGATGGGTGAATGCTGATCACTACCTGTCACTGCCGATCACAACAGCTGATGACGAGTGACAGCGGGCGCTCTGATGGAGCCCCGCTGGTTGTGATGCGTCATCTCCTCTCTGCTCGCTACTCACTTGGCAGCAACGTGAAGCTGTGAAGGTTGTCATTTAAAGTTTACATCCTGCAGCACATGTAGGAAAATGCTGTGCAGGGAAGCGCGTTCAAATGAAATATGCCATTTAAAGCTCCAGCACTTGACGGTTTCTCAGCAGCTGCTCGTGCAGCTGATATTTTCACCCGGCTAGATGACCAGCCTTTCTCAAATGTCGTTTATGCAGAGACTGAAACGACTGGATCATGTACACAGAAGAGCTCATCATTTTGATTCCAAATCCATTGTCAATCCATGTGATTGGTATCTGTGATCAGCAGCAAAAACCCTGATCAGAACATCCCGACCACAAACCTTTATCAGCACCTCAAAAGTCATATGTTTGGTGCTGCAGCTTTGTTTTGTCATGGTTCATGTGGGCAATAAGCTTCATACTTGATGAGGAAAAAAATAGTTGTGGCCGAGAATCGTAAATCAATTCTGAGCATAAGAATCGTATTTCATATTTTCCCCTGTGCATTATAGCATCGACTATAATGTTGCTGCACAGGCTTCCAGTACAGCCTTGACTGTAATGTATGGATAACAACTGAACCATGCATAGAGTGATGCCACCAACAAGGCTCAGCAGAGACTTATTTTCCAGGTCAGATTCATCCACATGCTTCACGTTTTTATGGATTTCTGAATGCAGAAACATGCATTCACATGCGCTCAATTTATTCAGAGGTTAACATATGGTGTTCTAAAGGTTTGTCTGCAAAGAAGTAAATGATCTTTGTGTCATTTTAATTTATAATAACTGGACAATTTGGAAGATTAAATAATATGAATGTTGTACATGTTTCATACATTCAAAACCTTTTTACAAAACTTGTGCAGGCCTCTTTTTTAATGGATACATTATGTTTTTATAGTGTACGATTCATTTGGGAAGATGGGAAGTAACGTAAGAGGAGGCAACGTCGACCGACCAGGCTTGATGTCTGAATGTCGCTCTGTCCACACGGCTTCCTTCTCTGGACAATACTGCCAGGTGTTTCTGACTCAGGTGATGACACCAAACATAGAGACCAGACCATTCAGAACAGGACTCTCAAACTGATCCACCAATGGGTGACTGTGGGAGCAGGTTGGAAGATAAACCTGCTGCCAAAGCAGCGCTTTTGTGGATGAGCTTCAAAGCCCTGATTTAGTAAAACATGAACAACTTTCTAACTTGTGAACCACGAGTGAGTCATTATTGAGTGAGTCAATAACCACTTTTTCAGGGAGATTTATTCTACTTTGTGGGGGTTTGTGTTCCTGACTCCTGCGACGATAAAGAGGTGCACATGTTGATGCTCGAAGGTAAGTTATCTGTCTCATCCAGGCAGACACACCTTTGCTGTGCAGCCTTTTCAATTCAGTCATTATTTGTTTCTCTGTACAAATGTTATATGTTTAACATATAACATCTTTTAAGTGTCATCAGGATTATTGAGCAAATAGTTTACTGCAAAGATAATGACATCAATCTCACTGTTTTTATCCACAACATTCAGGACTTTGACTCAGCTCTATTCCTGTGTGATCAGTTCCAATGTTTAAATCTTAACCTACTGGTGCAGGGGGGGGCAACCAGTCAGAGGCCAAGAGCCACAATGTTTTACTGTGCTGCTGAAAAGAGCCACATCCTACAAACATGTAAGGCTGGAAGGTTCACCTGAACAGCTGGTCACGTGACTTTGCTTTGCCACAGTGACATTACAGCCCCCTTCAAGCCCCATTAGATTCCTAATGACGGTCTTCTACATATTCATGATGACTGTAGTCAGGTTAAGATCAAAACATCAGCTAGACGAAAGCTAGACCAGTCTTTCTCAGGTGTCCTTTACGCAGAGATGGAAATGTGAAAAATAAAAGTGCTATATGAAAACGTGTCTGAATTAAAATGATTCAATGGTTCATTTTTTCACATCATGTCTCATTATTTTGATGACAAATTCATTGTCAATTCATGTGATTGGTATCAGTGATCGACAGCAATTTTTGAAGTTACTGTCTGTGGTGCAGGATGTTGATGGAGAAATGGATGAGCTTCTCGTTTTATTTTTTGCCTTCAAAGGGAGGCTGAAGTTTGGAGAGGTCTCCCTCATTCCTCCTTTACCATCTATATTCGTCAATGAGTCTAAACTGGACGTCATGTCGACATATTGTTTGTCCAATGCTGTTCATCCTGACGCATCTGGAATCGCTTGTCTGTAAGTAAATAAACACCAGAAGTCTTTACTCTTTTAAGACGACCTGGAAGGATCATGAATCTTATAAAGGTTCAGATTCAAATGGAGATAATTCAGTTTTTTGTAGATGATTGTTATATATTTTAAGAGTTATTCATCATTACATTTTCCAAATCGTCTTCCTCTTTGGAGCCTTCACGAGAGGCAAAGCCCAAATCCATCCGTATTTTCTCTCACAGGGTCATTTGTGCTGTTCTAGTAGCAATTCCTCTGGCTGCTACGCTGGTCACTGCTGTGAGGACTTGTCAGCAGAGCAAAGAAAAGGCTCCAGCAGTCGAACCTTTCTGCTTGGATGAGGGGAAAAGCAATGGAAACTTCAACATGTCTTCTTCCTTAAAATGTCAAAAGGATGATTGCAGTACACGAGAAGACAGTAAGTTTAAAAATCTGCCAAGTCATTACAAGTTTCCAAAATGTACATTAATTGAGGCAGAAGGCTGTGTGGTGGAGTGCGGGTGCAAAATGTGGCGCCATGGTCAGCCGCCGAGCAAGATTAAAAAGGTGGATATTGAAGTCTCAACGCCACCTGGGGAATCGCACGCCAGGAATAAAAAGGACAAGTAGATCTGTAACACTAGACAGAAGTGGTTACCCCAAAATGACAATTAATTTATTCCAAACAATATTAAAACCTTTTCACAGGATAAGAAAACCAATAAAACTACGACAGACTGGAGGACAATTTGGCTGAGTAGACTTTTGTAGACCACGCTAGCCCGCGATCTACAAATACCCACCTCGCCAGCCCACACAAAGAAAAGTCTGAGTGTCTATTTGTGCCGTTACGGTAGCGACTCCGTAAGCTCCAGTAAAGTGCAGTTATGTGTTACGGAGATGATACATATTATTAAATATTATATACATTTTATTATATAAATAAATGTTATTAAAATACATATTAGAAAAAACACAAGAGGTTCGTGAAATCTTCAACTGAAATAAATTAACTCTATGTATTGTAATAACATGTATATTATATAAAAAAAAAAAAATAAGAAAAAAGTACAAGAGGTTAGTGAAATCCTTCACTGGAACAAATGAACTCTGTGTATTGTAATAACATGTATATAATAAAAAAATGATATAAAAAAAACTACAGGATGTTAGTGAAATCTTACACTGGATTCCTGTTCAGGGAGCTATTCTCTACTATCCCTGTGAGTGTGGAGTGTTTTGCTCTAGAATTATGAAATAAATTGAACTTATGTACTGTAATAACATGTATATTATGAAAAATAATATATTAAAAAAACACAACAGGTTATTGAAATCTTTCACTGGATTCCTGTTCAGGGAGCTGTACTCTACTATCCCTGTGAGTCTGAAGTGTTTTTAGCGTAGAATTACGAAATAAATTAAGTCTATGTATTGTAATAACATGTATATTTTTAAAAAAATTATATAAAAAAAACTACAAGATGTTAGTGAAATCTTTCACTGGATTCTTGTTCAGTGACTGGTACTCTAATATCCCGGTGAGTTTGGAGTGTTTTTAATGTAGAATTATGAAATAAATTAACTCTATGTACTGCAATAACATGTATATTATAAAAAAAAATTAAATAAAAAAAACTACTAGAGGTTAGTGAAATCTTTCACTGGATTCCTGTTCAGGGAGCTCTACTTCACTATCCCTGTGAGTTTGGAGTGTTTTTACTGTAGAATTGTGAAATAAATTAACTCTATGTACTGTAATAACATGTATATTAAAAAAAAAATTAATAAAAAAGCTACTAGAGGTTAGTGAAATCTTTCACTGGATTCCAGTTCAGGGAGCTCTACTCTACTATCCCTGTGAATTTGAAGTGTTTTACTGTAGAATTATTAAATAAATTAACTCTATGTATTGTAATAACGTGTATTATGAAAAAAAAAAATATAAAAAAAACTCCATGAGATTAGTGAAATCTTTCACTGGATTCCTGTTCAGGGACCTGTACTCTACTATCCCTGTGAGTTTGGAGTGTTTTTACTGTAGAATTATGAAATAAATTAACTGTATGTACTGTAATAACGTGTACATTATAAAAAAAAAAAACAAAACAAAACTACAAGATGTCAGTAAAATCTTTCACTGGATTCCTGTTCAGGATGCTGTACTCTAGTATCCCCGTGACTTTGAAGTGTTTTTACTGTAGAATTAAGAAATAAATGATCTCTGTGTATTGTAATAACATGTATATTATAAAAAATGTATATAAAATAAACTACAAGATGTTAGTGAAATCTTTCACTGGATTCCTGTTCAGGGAGCTTTACTCTACTGTCGCTGTGAGTTTGGGGTGTTTTTACTGTAGAATTATGAAATAAATGAACTCTATGTACTGTAATAACATGGATATTATAAAAAATATTTAATAAAAAAAACTACAAGAGGTTAGTGAAATATTTCATCTGATTCCTGTTCAGGGAGCTCTACTCTACTGTCCCTGTGAGTTTGGAGTATTTTTACTGTAGAATTATGAAGAAAAAAAAACTATGTATTGTAATAACATGTATATTATAAAAAAAAATTAAACAGATTAGTGAAATCTTTCACTGGATTCTTGTTCAGGATGCTCTACTCTAGTAACGTCGTGACTTTGAAGTGTTTTTACTGTAGAATTATGAAATAAATTGAACTTATGTACTGTAATAATATGTATATTATGAAAAAAATTATATTAAAAAAACACAAGAGGTTAGTGAAATCTTTCACTGGATTCCTGTTCAGGGAGCTGTACTCTACTATCCCTGTGAGTCTGTAGTGTTTTTATTGTAGAATTATGAAACAAATTAACTGTATGTATTGTAATAACATGTATATTATGAAAAAATTATATAAAAAATACACAAGAGGTTAGTGAAATCTTTCACTGGATTCCTGTTCAGGGAGCTTTACTCTACTATCCCTGTGAGTTTTGAGCTTTTTTTCTGTAGAATTATGAAATAAATCAACTCTATGAATTGTAATAACATGTATATTATAAAAAACAAAAAGAAATTAAATAGAAAAAACTACAAGATGTTAGTGAAATCTTTCACTGGATTCCTGTTCAGGGAGCTATTCTCTACTATCCCTGTGAGTGTGGAGTGTTTTGCTCTAGAATTATGAAATAAATTGAACTTATGTACTGTAATAACATGTATATTATGAAAAATAATATATTAAAAAAACACAACAGGTTATTGAAATCTTTCACTGGATTCCTGTTCAGGGAGCTGTACTCTACTATCCCTGTGAGTCTGTAGTGTTTTTATTGTAGAATTATGAAACAAATTAACTGTATGTATTGTAATAACATGTATATTATGAAAAAATTATCTAAAAAATACACAAGAGGTTAGTGAAATCTTTCACTGGATTCCTGTTCAGGGAGCTCTACTCTACTGTCCCTGTGAGTTTTTAGTGTTTTTACTCTAGAATTATGAAGTGAATCAACTCTACGTATTGTAATAACATCTATATTATTAAAAAAAAAAAAAATTTAATGGAAAAAACTACAAGATGTTAGTGAAATCTTTCACTGGATTCCTGTTCAGGGATCTCTACTCTACTATCCCTGTGAGTTATGAGTGTTTTTACTGTAGAATTATGAAATAAATTAACTCTATGTATTGTAATAACATGTATATTATGAAAAAATTACATAAAAAAAACCCATAAGAGGTTATTGAAATTTTTCACTGGATTCCTGTTCAGGGAGCTCTACTCTACTATCCCTGTCAGTTTGGAGTGTTTTTACAGTAGAATTATGAAATAAATTAACTGTATGTACTGTAATAACATGTATATTATAAAATATAAATAAATAAAAACAAAACTACAAGAGGTCAGTGAAATCTTTCACTGGATTCCGATTCAGGGAGCTCTACTCTACTATCCCTGTGAATTTGAAGTGTTTTTACTTTAGAATTATGAAATAAATTTACTCTATGTATTGTAATAACGTGTATTATGAAAAAAAACATATAAAAAAATCTCCATGAGGTTAGTGAAATCTTTCACTGGATTCCTGTTCAGGGAGCTCTACTCTACTATTCCTCTGAGTTTTGAGTGTTTTTACTTTAGAATTATGAAATAAATGATCTCTGTGTATTGTAATAACATGTATATTATAAAAAAAAATTATATAAAAAAAACTACAGAATGTCAGTGAAATCTTTTACTGGATTCCTGTTCAGGGACCTGTACTCTACAATCCCTGTCCGTCTGAAGTGTTTTTACTGTAGAATTGTAAAATAAATTGACCTTATGTATTGTAATAACATGTATATGATGAAAAAATTATATAAAAAAACAACAAGTGGTTAGTGAAATCTTTCACTGGATTCCTGTTCAGGAACCTGTACTCTACTATCCCTGTGAGTTTGGAGTGTTTTTACTGTAGAATTGCGAAATAAATGAACTCTATGTCCTGTAATAACATGTATATTATAAAAAATATTTAATAAAAAAAACTACAAGAGGTTAGTGAAATCTTTCATCTGATTCCTGTTCAGGGAGCTCTACTCTACTGTCCCTGAGAGTTTGGAGTATTTTTACTGTAGAATTATGAAGAAAAAAAAAAACTATGTATTGTCATAACATGTATATTATAAAAGAAATTAAATAAAAAAAACCACAAGAGGTTAGTGAAATCTTTCACTGGATTCCTGTTGAGGATGTTCTACTCTACTATCCCTGTGAGTTTGGGGTGTTTTTACCGTAGAATTATGAAATAAATTGACCTTATGTATTGTAATAACGTGTATATTATGAAAAGAAATTATTAAAAAAAACAAACTACAAGAGGTAAGTGAAATCTTTCACTGGATTCCGGTTCAGGGAGCTCTACTCTACTATCCCTGTGAGTTTGGAGTGTTTTTACTCTAGAATTATGAAAAAAATTGACCTTCTGCACTGTAATAACATGTATATTATGAAAAAAATGTATATTATGAAAAAAATGAAGTTGATTCATTTCATAGAATTATGAAATGAATCAACTCTACGTATTGGAATAACATCTATATTATTAAAAAAAAAAAAAAAAATTAAATAGAAAAAACTACAAGACGTTAGTGAAATCTTTCACTGGATTCCTGTTCAGGGAGCTCTACTCTACTGTCCCTGTGAGTTTTGAATGTTTTTACTGTAGAATTATGAAATAAATTAACTCTATGTACTGTAATAACATATATATTATGAAAAAATGACATAAAAAAAAAAACAAAACTACAAGAGGTTAGTGAAATCTTTCACTGGATTCCTGTTCAGGGTTGTCTACTCAACTCTCCCTGTTAGTTTGGAGCGTTTTAATTTGTAATTACAAAATAATTAAACCTTATGTCATAATAACACATTCATAAAAAAAGGGCTTACTGAAATGTCACTGGATACGAGTTCAAGGTGCTTTTCTCTACTCTCCCTGTGAGTTTCAAGAGTTTGCAAAACACATTATGTCATGTAGCAACATGCACATTAAAAGTCTATTAAGAAAACCCCAAGAGGCAAGTCAATTGTTTTCACTGGATTCTTGTTTAGGAAGCTCTTGGTTATTCTCCCACGGAATTTGTGTACTTTTTACTTTGCAATTCTTGCAGTGACTTATTTTCACTGTTTTAACTGTTGGTTCCAAAAAACTGAAAAATGACTACTCCCAGTGAGGTAAGTTGTGTTTTTTATATGCATGTAGGTCACACGCACACACACATATATATAACATAAAAAAAAAAAAAAAAAAAAATAAAAAAAAAAAAAAAAAAAAAAAAAAAATATATATATATATATATATATATATATATATATATATATATATATATATATATATATATATATATATATATATATATATATATATATATATATTCATTTATGTTTTTTAATGTTTTATAAGTGTGCATGTCTTATTGCAATTTCACAGTACATACAACATAAACCCAATTTGTATTTCAGATTTTGCACTTTCAAAACCTTTGGAAAGGTATGTAATATATATTTTTTAATAACTCATAAATTACAATTATCCTATTTTATCATTGAGGTCACAATATTTTACATGCTATATGAAAATCTGAAAGTATGTATGTACTGTGATTCATGCCAAGAGCTTCCTAAACATGAATCCAGTGAAAAAGATTGACTTGCTTCTTGGGGTTTTCTTAAATGACTTTCTTAAATGACTCTGGTTTTATTACATGACTCTGAATGTGCATGTTGCTATATGACATAATGTGTTTTACAAACTCTTGAAACTCACAGGGAGAGTAGAGAAAAGCACCTTGAACTCGTATCCAGTGACATTTCACTAAGCCCTTTTTTTTAATGCATGTGTCTGTAGGACAAAAGGTGTAATTGTTTTGTAATTACAAATTAAAACGCTCCAAACTCAAAGAGAGAGTAGAGTAGACCACCCTGAACACGAATCCAGTGAAAGATTTCACTAACCTCTTGTAGTTATTTTTTTCATAATATATATGTTATTACAATCCATAGAGTTAATTTATTTCATAACTCTACAGTAAAAACACTCCAAACTCACAGGGATAGTAGAATAGAGCTCCCTGAACAGGAATCCAGTGAAATATTTCACTAACCTCTTGTAGTTTTTTTTTAATATAAATTTTTCATAGTATACATGTTATTACAGTACATAAGGTCAATTTATTTTATAATTCTAACGTAAAAACATTTCAGACTCACAGGGAAAGTAGAGTCGAGCTCCCTGAACAAGAATCCAGTGAAAGATTTCACTTACCTCTTGTAGTTTTTTCATTTAATTTTTTTTAATAATATACATGTTATTACAGTACATAGAGTTAATGTATTTCATAATTCTAGAGTAAAATCACTTCTAACTCACAGGGACAGTAGAGTAGAGCTCCCTGAACAGGAATCAGATGAAGGATTTCACTAACCTCTTGTGTTTTTTTTAATATAATTTTTTCATAATATACATGTTATTACAATACATACAGTTAATTTATTTCATAATTCTACAGTACAAAAACTTCAGACTCACAGGGACAGTAGAGTCGAGCTACCTGAACAGGAATCCAGTGGAAGATTTCACTAACCTCTTGTAGTTTTTTTTATATAATTTTTTTTCACAATATAAATGTTATTACAGTACATAAGGTCAATTAATTTCATAATTCTATAGTAAAAACACTCCAAATTCACAAGGATAGTAGAGTAGAGCTCCCTGAACAGGAATCAAGTGAAAGATTTCACTAACCTCTTGTGGGTTTTTTTATATAATTGTTTCATAATATATATGTTATTACATTACATAAGGTCAATTTATTTCATAATTCTACAGTAAAAACACTTGATACTCACAGGGATAGTAGAGTAGAGCTCCCTGAACAGGAATCTAGCGAAAGATTTCACTAACCACTTGTGGGTTTTTTTAAATATATATATTTTTCATAATATACATGTTATTACAATACATAGAGTTAATTTGTTTCATAATTATACAGTAAAAACACTCCAAACTCACACGGATAGTAGAGTACAGCTCCCTGAACAGGAATCCAGTGAAAGATTTCTACAACATCTTATATATTTTTTTATATAATTTTTTTCATAATATACATGTTATTACAATACATACAGTTAATTTATTTCATAATTCTACACTAAATACACTTCAGACTCACAGGGACAGTCGAGTAGAGCTCCCTGAACAGGAATTAAGTGAAAAATTTCACTAACCTCTTGTAGTTTTCTTTTTATATAATTTTTTTCATAACATACATGTTATTACAGTACATAAGATGAATTTATTTCATAATTCTGCAGTAAAAACACTCATAACTCTCAGGGACAGTAGAGTAGAGCTCCCTGAACAGGAATCCAGTGGAAGATTTCAGTAACATGTTGTTGTTTTTTTTATTTAATTAAAAAAAAAATATATACATGTTATTACAGTGCATAGAGTTAATTTATTTCATAATTCTACAGTAAAAACACTCAAAACTCATAGGGATAGTAGAGTATAGCTCCCTGAAAAGGAATCCAGTGAAAAATTTCACTAACATCTTGTAGTTTTTTTTCATTTATTTATTTATTTTTTATAATATAGATGTTATTACAATACATAGAGTTGATTCATTTATTAATTCTACAGTAAAAACACTCAAAACTCACTGGGATAATAGAGTACAGCTCCCTGAACAGGAATCCTGTGAAAGATTTTACTAACCTCTTGTAGTTTTTTTTAATATAATTTCTTTTCATAATATACATGTTATTACAGTACATAAGGTCAATTTATTTCATAATTCTACAGTAAAAACACTGCAAATTCACAGGGACAGTAGAGTAGAGCTCCCTGAACAGGAATCCTGTGAAAGATTTCAGTAACATCTTGTAGTTTTTTTATTTAATTTTTTTAAAAATAATATACATGTTATTACAGAACATAGAGCTAATTTATTTCATAATTCTACAGTAAAAACACTCAAAACTCACAGGGATAGTAGAGTATAACTCCCTGAACAGGAATCCAGTGAAAGATTTCACTAACCTCTTGTGTTTTTTATATTTAATTTGTTTCATAATATACATGTTATTAAAGTACATAGAGTTAATTTATTTCATATTTCTACTGTAAAAACACTCAAAACTCACAGTGATCGTATAGTAGAACTCCCTGAACAGGAATCCAGTGAAGGATTTCACTAACCTCTTGTGGTTTTTTTTAATATAATTTTTTCATAATATACATGTTATTACAGTAGATAAGGTCTATTTATTTCATAATTCTACAGCAAAAACACTCCAAAGTCACAGGGATAGAGAGTAAAGCTCCCTGAACAGGAATCCAGTGAAAGATTTCAATAACCTCTTGTAGTTTTTGTATATAATTTTTTCACAATATACATGTTATTACAATACATAAGGTCAATTTATTTTATAATTCTACAGTAAAAACACTCCAAACTCACAGGCATAGTAGAGTACAGCTCCCTGAACAGGAATCCAGTGAAAGATTTCACAAACCTCTTGTGGTTTTTTTAAAATATATTTATTTTTATAATATACATGTTATTACTGTACATAAGGTCAATTTATTTTATAATTCTACAGTAAAAACACTTCAGACTCAAAGGGACAGTAGAGTAGAGCTCCCTGAACAGGAATCCAGTGAAAGATTTCACTAACCTCTTGTGGTTGTTTTTATTTAATTTTTTTCATGATATACATGTTATTACAATACATCGAGTTAATTTATTTCATAATTCTGCAGTAAAAACACTCAAAACTCACAGGAATATTAGAGTAGAGCACCCTGAACAGGAATCCAGTGAAATATTTCACTAACCTCTTGTGTTTTTTTTTATATAATTTTTTTATAATATACATGTTATTATAATACACAAGGTCAATTTATTTCATAATTCTACAGTAAAAACAGTCCAAACTCACAGGGATAGTAGATTAGAGCATCCGGAACAGGAATCCAGTGAAAGATTTCACTAACCTCTTGTAGTTTTTTTTATATAAGTTTTTAAAAATATACATGTTATTACAGTACACAAGGTCAATTTATTTCATAACTCTACAGTAAAAACACTCCAAACTCACAGGGACAGTAGAGTAGAGCTCCCTGAACAGGAATCAGATGAAAGATTTCACTAACCTCATGTAGTTTTTTTTATTAAATTTTTTTAATAATATACATGTTATTACAGTACATAGAGTTAATTTATTTCAAAATTCTACAGTAAAAACACTCAAAACTTACAGGGACAGTAGAGTGGAGCTCCTTGAATAGGAATCCTGTGAAAGATTTCACTAACCACTTGTAGTTTTTTTATATAATTTTTTTTAATAATATGCGTATTATTACAGTACATAAGTTCAATTTATTTCATAATTCTACAGTAAAAACACTTCAAAGTCACGAGGTTACTAGAGTAGAGCATCCTGAACAGGAATCCGGTGAATGATTTCACTAACCACTTGAAGTTTTTTTAATATAATTTTTTCATTATATACATGTTATTACAATACATACAGTTAATTTATTTTAGAATTCTACAGTAAAAACACTCAAAACTCACAGGGATAGTAGAGTAGAGCTCCCTGAACAGGAATCCAGTGAAAGATTTCACAAACCTGTTGTGGTTTTTTTAAATATATATATTTTTTATAGTATACATGTTATTACAATACATAAGGCCAATTTATTTTATAATTCTACAGTAAAAACACTTCAGACGCACAGGGAAAGTAGAGTACAGGTCCCTGAACAGGAATCCAGTGAAAGATTTCACTAACCTCTTGTGGGTGTTTTTATAATTTTTTTTTATTTGTTATATACATGTTATTACAATACATAGAGTTAATTTATTTCATAATTCTACAGTAAAAACCCCTCCTTTTGCGTTCCCAGTCCCCACTGAGCTCTGCACTCTTTTGTCTGAGGGGGTTAAAATCTCCGGCTGTAAATGAATGTTATATTAGGAAACAAATGAAGTTTTGATTTCAAAATAAGTAGTAGAAATTTAAAAATGTTCATAGTGTGTGAACATTACATACTATTAGTTTTCAGGAAACTTCATGTCTTATAAAGGCCGAGGATCTGTGGGTTCATCGTCAGAATACTCTACCCATTACTCACCATTCCAAGATGTAAAAATTTGAAAGAAAATTATAAACATTTAGTTTTTTTTTTTTTTTTTTCAATGAGTCCGCTACTCCACCTGCCGCTTTCAGCAGTGGAAATGCTGAAAAAAGCATACTGACCTGAACCGTACTGACGTGGATCAATTGATGGAAACGTACCACAAAAGAGACACGAATGCTTGACTGTGATGGAGTGTACTCCTTAAAAACCTGGATATTGGTTCATATTCCAAAACAATTTGTTACATTTTGGGAGCCTTATTTTGGATATTGCTCAAATATTTGTTTGATTTTAAATCCATACAGGAACTCTACATCTGACATTTGACTTCATGTGATCTGATGGCATGTTTTTACAGAACAACACAAGAGAACACAGAAGAGTTTCCTCAGTCGCTGTTGGCATCAGTTTCTGGAAGCCTTCTCTCTTCAGACCACGACTCAGGGAGTCCTCAGCAGCCCGTCATCAATCAAGGATTCCTATCCTTCCTTGAATGGCATCCGAGCTCTGAGCATGTTGTGGATCATTTCAGGACATGCTCTGAGCTTTTCAGCATTTCACCCTATTGGTATCACCCACTCCTGCCCATTAAAAAAGAATATGTTTGTCTGACAACACTCTTCCGACCACAGATAACATAAAAGATATAGAAGCATCTTTGAAAACGAACCCCCTGCATATGTTTACAGTGGGAGGACCCAACAGTCTGGGTGTGGACACGTTTCTATTATTGAGGTCAGGCACCAGAAATCTATTGTTCCTTCTGCTTTGCAGCGTTCACTTTTTATTTTGTTCATAACCTACGAACTTATACAGACCTCATGTGTTCTTTCCTCATTCTCTTGCATGGCTTCTCCCTGTTGCTGTTCACGCTCCTTCTTCTTCTGAATCAGCTAAAATGGAAAACTAGACTCAATAAAAGACATACAACACAAAATCAAATGAACATTTATGGCTCATCGTTCATTAATATTGCTGGCTGTGACTTGGTCGAGAATTGGAATGCAGTATTGGGTCAAAATCCAGAAAACTTTTTTGCTTTGAGTCAAACTAAATTCTTGAATGATCAAAGCTGTTTTATTGATCTGATGATGTGTTTTATAGTCTTTTGAAATATGCTTTACGTCAGTGCTATCTCAGTGCTTTTCAAGTTTCAGCTGCACTCTACGACTGTGGCCCTTTGGCAATGAAGCAGAAAGAAAAAAAGACTATCATGCTCCAAAACTGTGTGACTCTAAATATTCCATGTTGTGTTGTAGTGGTTTGTTAAGTGCCAAAAGTCTCTTGAGCTCAATCCAGAGGAATGAAGACACCATGAGTCCACGTCTTGTGGCAGATTTCTACTTCAAGAGGATCAGAAGGTCAGATTTAGTGACATGAGCAACATTATTTCAGATCATGTTATGGTTCCTTTAATGTCTGAAAACATGTTTCCATTCCAGGATACAGCCCCTCCACATGTTTGTGGTTATGCTTTGTGAAGGTGTCACATCTGTGTTCAATGGAGGCCCGTTTCTGATGCTACTACCGTCAATATTTTTTCAATGTGACAAGTACTGGTGGACAAACCTGCTGTTGATAAACAATCTATTTACTCATGATATATCTGTAAGTCAGAGCAACAAGAATCATTTGACAAGGACTGTTTTGAATCTTGTTCATTCATAACTCAATGTCCTCCCAAGTGCCTACCTTGGACATGGTACCTATCGCTGGACTTTCAGTGCTATGCCACAACTCCTCTGCTGATTCTTGCCCACAGAAAGTATGTTTTTTTTCCATCAGATTAGAAATTACTTTATGGTTGTTTGGATTCATTCTCTTCAATATATTTATTTATTTATCCTCAGGAACAAAGTTGTATTTGCTGTTTTGGTGGTCACCCTGCTGCTGATGACCATTTTGACTGGATCTATTTTAACAGCACTCCTGCATCTACCTGTCTTTTGGTCAGATGTTATGTAAGAAGAGAGATGATCTTTGAGATTTGAATATAAAATCAAATCCTTACAATATACATATATGATTGCTCTCTCCATTTTAATTTCAGCACGACGGCAGATTTTGGGTTTTTGTACTACCAAAAACCCTACTCCAGATATGGACCATTTTTGATAGGAATTCTGTTCGGAGTGTATCTGAAAACAAGGAAGGCAACCCTTCTAAAGAAAAAGGTAGGTTGTAATGGAAATCTCTGGATTTGCATTTTACTACCTGTGACTCGATGTAGTGGCAAGCGGCTCTGGGATGGATATGCTCTTTGTCTGTCCTGGCTCTGGTGGTGGGGTTGAGCTACGCCCTCCAGGACACACCAGACCATCCATCAGCACCACATGCCATATACCAGGGACTACACAGAACCGCCTGGGCGACAGCTCTTACCTGGGTCGTACTAGCCTGTGAGGAGGGCTATGGAGGTACGGAGAGGATTCTTCAGTTAACATGAACTTCTCTACTCCAATACTTAAAGAATACTTACCAGACAAATACAATAAAAAATGGTTGAGTATATGGAGAATAAATAGGTTTAACCAAAATATTTTCTAAAAAATGGATGATGGATGATGTGCAAACACACACAATAATATTGTGAGCAAACAGGATTATCAGAAACCCCAGTCTGGAGCATTGATGAAACAACCTAAGAATTTTGGTAAAATATGTGTGTGATATAGAAAAGACTTAGTCCCTTGATACATAACCCTTAATTTTAACGCAACACAAATAAAAGGTGATACAGGAGTTTTTGTTATGTTTCGTGTCTTGTTCGCGCTTTTATTTTGGAACTTCCTGTTTTCCCGGTTCTGTATTTCCGTTGTTGAATCTGTTTCCCTGCAGCTTGATGGCATACGCAGCTGGAACTCATTCAGTTAATCACTCCTGTGGATATCTACTCCCGGGTTCCAGCTTGCAAATGCCAGATGGTCCGTTTACGAATCTTGTGGCACGTCCTCTCTTTATCCCTGGTTTGTCTTCCCGTCTCGCTCTTCTCCTCGCTCTTTGCCTTTCTCTCATCTAGTCTGCTCCTGTCTTAACTCCGGGCTAACCTGTTTGTTTGTTTACTTATTTCTTCGGTTTGAGTGTGTGTTTTACCTCTACCGAGCGCCCTTAGTTATATTATAGTCTCGTGAGTTTTAGATCCGAGTGTGTTTTTCTGTTGTCCCCGTATTCAGAACTGTATATCTTACACCTGTTTTCTGTTTCATGTTTTTCCCTCTCCCTTCGTGTTTGTCCTCCACGCTCCGCTTTGGTGTCGTCGCCCTCAGTTCTCCTTTTTTTTTGTGTTGTAGGAGGAGTAGGAGGCACAGTGTATAATTTACGTGTTGTTTGTATTAAATTATTATTAACAGAACTCTCGCTCGTCCGAGTCTTCTGTGAATTTGAAATCAATCTGCACTTGGGTCATAGAAGTTCCAGCAAACATGGCAGTTTTCAGAGTGTGGTGTTTAGTAGGGATGCACCGAAATGAAATT
Organism: Synchiropus splendidus; assembly: GCF_027744825.2. Taxonomy (NCBI): domain Eukaryota; kingdom Metazoa; phylum Chordata; class Actinopteri; order Syngnathiformes; family Callionymidae; genus Synchiropus; species Synchiropus splendidus. The sequence continues at coordinate 53,283,921 of NC_071334.1, read as the reverse complement.
CAAAAATAACCATGGAATTCTGTCTGTTTTCCAGGTTTCATCATGAGCCTACTTTCGCTGAAGTTCTGGCTTCCTCTTTCAAACCTCAGCTTCTCCTGCTACCTAATTCATCCCTTGGTTGTCTACATTTACGTTGGCCTGCAAGAAACTCTGATACACTATTTAGACATCAACTTTGTGAGTCTTTTAAAAACACTCAATCATCTCTGTCTGTCTTTTTAACATTCTGCCATGTTTCTCTCTAGATGTATATGTTCGTGGGTCATGTGGCGCTGATCGTTGTCCTGAGCTATGTGATGACAGTGTTGGTGGAGAGACCTTTCATTCTTCTGAAGTGGAAGTGAAACTAAACAGAACAATAATGGTGACTGTTTTTGAACCTCCTAGTTTCATAGACTGTCTATTGCTTTTGTGTCATGGTGTAACTTTTTCCCTGAATATAGTCATGGGAGTTGATATGTACGGTTGTGTTGCTTATGGCTGCCTCCTCCCAGACTCTCACCTTCACCATTGATTCTCTCTATGCCTGGGACCAAAGCACCATCCAGGCACCTGCCAACCATAGCACACCAACAACCTCGATGGCAGACTATCATGAGGACGACAAGCAGAGCGCAGATCCTGAGACCCTTTTCCAACAGCAGCCAGGGCTCCAGATAGGGGTGTAGCTCAGTACCCTCTGGCAGGGCTGCCAACTCTCACGCAATTATACGCTCCTCGCTAATCTACAGATCAGCAGGTCGGCGTCATTCAATGCACTGGAAATTTTGGAGTTCTTAACCACATTAAAGAAACTTGAAGTGTTAGGTAATTTATCTCGTGCTAAGCATGGATTTCTTTTTCCGACTTCTCACTAAAATGTTAACTCAAGCATCACCCAGTCTTTTTGTCGATAATAGACAGGAATGGAAATGAGGTAAATAGCTGCTAAAATATGATATTTTACATCACTGGTTCTGTCTCATCAAAATAAAGCTTCATTCAAGTGTTTATTATTTCAAGCGTGTTGAGACACAGCCACATCACCACTCATCAGTCATTTATTGGGATGTTAATGTAGAGTGTTCATGTTTGCCATTCTTACAAATGTAGTTAGCGCTGTAAGTTTGTAGGATATATGTGGAGAGGACCTGTGTTCTGTTGCTCTTCTGTTACCACATGCAAAGGTGTAGAAACTAGGTGTCTAGATGTCTGCTAATCTGCATCCATGAGTGTTTTTATTGTGGTTTTGTTTACCTTTTTCTGGGTTTTTGAAAACCTTCACTCCCCAGGTACCATACTACCCAGGTAGTAGTATGTCTCCCTCAGGAACATCCTGACTCTGCAAGAAGCTGTACAAGTCCGTCATCACGAGGCAAATTTACACAAGATGATCTCTCAGGGTTAAAACAATACACTATAATAATTTAAATTTCACAAATGTCCATTTGAATCGTATAATTTGTGTATCTACACAATACCTTTATATCAATTATTATCTTGGGATGTCAGGATCACACACACACACAGCTGCTGACACACTCTCAGACATTAGCGCGTCCATAGACTGACTGGACATTCGTGAATCATATTCTGGATCTGTGGTAGAATAAATGTTTTCTCCAGAGTGATCAGCCCGTGGACCTCACATGGAACTGACAACATAAGAACTGTTGTTCATTGCTCACTACCCTCTGTTGCAGTGATGGACAGAATGGTTCTTCAAACTAAATGGTTCTTCCAAATCGTTCCAAGACCTGAACGGCTCCTCCAGTGCGAAAGCAGCTTTTGTGAGTTCACCAGGTCATGGGGCACAGTTGGAACTAATCCTGCTGTAAGTTCCTGTACAATGTGCGAGACTGTCACAGCTCCTGTGACAGGGGCTGTGCGACAGTCTCTCTTGCTCCTCTCTTGCTCTTAACATTTAAATGCATGTTCAGTGTAATTTTGTCTCCCATTTTTCAATTTAGTCTTAGTCTTGTGCCAATGTTAATTCTTAGTCTAGTCACATTTAGTTATTTACGTATCATTTTTGTGGGTCACGTTTTAGTCGACTAAAAATCACAACAATTAAGTGTAGTTTAGTCGTAAGAAAACACAATGTATTTTAGTCAACACATTTTAGTCATTTTTTTCCATTCCATAGCTGCTTTTTTTGTTTCCCCCAGTTGACTCCTAGGCTAAAATACTGACTGATACTCTGGAATAATAAGCATCTTAAATAAACTGACTGAATGAATGACTGAATTATCAATGAAACTTGGCTGTTTGTGTTTCAATTGTTGACTTTACAAATGATACACGCCCCCACACTCAAACTCAAAAAAAAAAAAAAAAAATTGGACTGAATGGAAAACAGCCAATCAAGAAGCCAAGTTGGTGAGAATACAAATACAAACACTAGTCAAGAGAAGTAAATCTCTCTTCAGGCTGCAGCCGTCTTCACCTGGTCCGTCTCTTCATTTGTCTGGCTGGACGCACCACTTTAGTTCCGCGAGCCATAAACATCAGTTATGATGATGTTTCTGTCTGGATTTTTCTACTTCGTTTTAATATGTTTGGTCACATGTGAGCTACAGTCGGCGAAATCCGGAAATGGCAAGCCCACTGCAGACCCCAGCATTCACAGTGATCCACCTGCATGCAGTTTTGTTTCAAGCCATGGAAGCGCAGCAAGAAGACATGAAATTGGAGGATACTTCTGTTTTCTAAAACAAGTTGTGCGTCTCCTTGTGTGGTACATATGGAGCCCTGGAAGTGACATGCATGTGTTTAGTTTTTTGGATGTGACATGCATGACTTTATTTATTTTTTTATCCCAAGATAACAGTTATTTCGAGATACTTTTTTATCCCAAGATACAATTATTAATGTCAACGCATGCGTAACTGCCTCTCTGGCATTTTGTATACATCCACCTGTAACTACTATGTCTCCCTTGGCTTCATAACTGTTTGTCAACCTTGTCAGTCACTGTCTGCAAGTCAGTGCGTTTCTAACACTCTGATCAAGTGCCTTCTACTCAGAATAATACCATATGTGGCTAAGTTATACGTACAACACATCCCTGCAAGCAACATGCATGACTTTATTTTTTTTATCCCAAGATAAAAATTATCTTGAGATACAACTTATCTCGTAGTGTTTACAGGAGGATGTATACAAAATGCTTTGCCAGAGAGGCAGTTACGCATTACACTGACATTTACGATTGTAGATAAAAATTATCTTGAGATAACTGTTATCTTGGGATTAAAAGAAAAAAAAAAGTCATGCATGCCACATTCAAAAAAAATAAACACATGCATATGTCCCTTCTAGGGCTCTGTAGGTAGACGACAAAGAGGAGGGAGTTTTTTTTATTTTTTATGGATTGCAAAACATTCTAGTCCTCTTTTTATTTGTTAACGACGGCGCACATTTCATCAGCGTGATCACACTGGTGTTGTCTCGTCATTGTTTTGTCTTCGTCATGGGAAAAAGGGGCAAACATATTTTGTCATATCTGACAAGATTAACACATGTTCAACAAAGTGAAAGCTGGAGAAAACCTGACTCATATCAGTTCTGGCTCAGTTTTGAGAGAGAAATAACCTTATTTTTTATGCCTGCCACACATGGTTTAGCGTTGTTTTGCCATGTGCATTTAACATTTTGAGATGGGAGACCCACATGCAGCAGAGAGGAGACAAAAGTCCAGCAGACAGGTCCAACAAAATTTAATAACAAGACAAACTAAACCAAAATAGTACTCAACCTCTACACAAGAGGGAGGCAAAGTCCGTAAAACAAAACTGAAACAAACCGGGAGGGTGAATAAACAGACTGTCCAAATGCACAAACTATAAGGCAAAACCACTGTCCCAGGCACAGTGAGTCCAAACAAGAAGTCCACAGGATTGGGGAGGAGGAACAAAGAGGAGCAGGCAACAACGGACAACAGTCAGAAAACTCAAAGCCTTTGGAAAACATCATCCACAAAAAGTCCAGAACAGGAGAACAGGCACGAAGGTTGGAAAACCAACAAACTGACTCTGCTTGAGGTCTAGTTTTGTGAAGATGGTGGCCCGAAGCCGGGAACTGTGAGAGGTAGGGAATATTTATTCTTCACCGTGAAGTCTGCGATAGTCTATGCAGGGCCTGAGAGATTTGTCCTTCTTGGAAACAAAGAAGATCCTGGCACCAAGGGGTGAAGAGGACGGTCTGATGAGCTCAGCCTGAAGGGATTCTTTAATGTAAGATTCAAGTGCCTCTCTCTCCAGGAGCGACACATTATATAGATACAGGAAGTAAGTCATAAGGACAGCGAGGAGGCAGAGCAAGTGCCCTTTCTTTACTGAAAACCTCACCCAGGTCCTGATATTCAGGAGGTACTGAGGAGAGGCAGGAGTGGACTAACGCTCCTGGACTAAAGCCGAGCAGAGGCGATGGGAGTGACAGAAATTACTCCAATATAATATCCAATATATTACCCCAATATTTGAGAAGGACCGCTTTAGTTGAAGGAAAGATCAGGTCATGAGAAATGTCTCCACAAACAAACAAACACCTGTTGGCACTTGTTCTCTTATTCTCTTTTCAAATCTCGTGCCTTTCTGCAACTACCGTATTTTCCAGACTACAGGGCGCACTGGTATATTAGCCGCACGCACCAAATCTAAGAAGGAAAATGATTTTTTTTCATACATAAGCCGCACCAGTCTATAAGCCGCGGGTGCACCGTTGCTGTTTGCGCCACAGAAAATGCATGAGAATCACTTCTAGCGATCCTCTAGTACTAGTTTTGAAAACGGGGTCCAGTGTCGAGACTGACTCATGAAACAATCTTGCCAATGTTCTGAACTCCAGTCATGAACTCCTCACATCTTATTTACATTTAAAGTGTTCAGAAAGCGCTGTTTTCACCCTCCAGTAGATCGTCTCTGTTAGCAGAGCTGTGGACTCGCGGGCGAAAACAGCGCAATATTCTCCAGCCATGACGTCCAGGAGTACACAGACACCCTACTCTCCTACATCAGGAACTGTGTTGACACTGTCACCGTCAACAAGAGGGTCAGGTTGTTTCCTAACCAGAAACCCTGGCTGAACAGCGAAGTGCATTCCCTCCTGAAACACCGCAACACTACCTTCAAGTCAGGAGATGGGGCAGCATATAGAGCAGCCAGGGCAGACCTGAAGAGAGGCATCAGGGAAGCCAAGGCAGCCTACAAGAGGAGGATTGAAGATCACTTCACTAACAACAACCCGAGAAGGATGTGGCAGGGATTGAATCACATAACCAACTTCAGAAGCAGCAACCATGAAACAGCTAGGACGGACATCTCGCTGGCAGAAGAGCTCAACCACTTTTTTGCCCGCTTTGAGACGGCCAGGCCCTCAGCTGACACACCACTCCCACCCACCCCCGGCACAGACACACTGACGCTTCAGGAGCATGAAGTGAGACGTGTGCTAAGGTCAGTGAACCCCAGGAAGGCGGCCGGCCCCGACGGAGTACCAGGCAAGGTACTCAGAGCATGTGCTGACCAGTTGAGTGGAGTTTTCACTGAAATCTTCAACCTGTCCCTATCAATGTCCATTGTCCCACCCTGCCTCAAAACCTCCACCATCATCCCCATCCCTAAAAAGTCAGCAGTGGACAGCCCAAACGACTACAGGCCTGTTGCACTTACGCCTGTAGTCATGAAGTGCCTTGAGAGACTGGTCTGTCAGCACATCAGGACTTGTCTGCCCCCCACTCTGGACCCCCACCAGTTTGCCTACAGACCAAACCGATCCACCGAGGACGCCATCACCATAGCACTCCATACCGCGCTGAGTCACCTGGAGCACCAGGGAAGCTACGTGAGGATGCTCTTCTTGGACTTCAGCTCAGCATTTAACCACATCATCCCGGAGATCCTGTTCCAGAAACTGTCCCACCTGGGCCTCTCCTTCCCCATCTGCCTGTGGGTCAAAGACTTTCTGACTGACCGCCCACAGTCGGTCAGACTCGGCCCCCACCTGTCCAGCACCATCACACTTAGCACTGGCTCCCCACAAGGATGTGTCCTGAGTCCCCTCCTGTTCACGCTCTACACATCCGACTGCTGCCCGACCCATCTCTCAAACACCATCATTAAGTTTGCGGATGACACCACCGTGGTTGGACTCATCTCAGGGGGCGATGAGTCTCATTACAGAGATGAGGTCAACAGACTGACTACATGGTGTTCAGTAAACAACCTTCAGCTGAACACCACAAAAACAAAAGAACTCATCCTGGACTTCAGAAAGGGCAGAGCGGACCCAGCCCCTCTCCACATCCACGGTGACTGTGTGGAGAGGGTCCACTACATGAGGTTCCTGGGCGTGCAGGTCTCTGATGATCTCTCCTGGTCTGCAAACACCACAGCGGTGGTGAAGAAGGCTCAGCAACGTCTCCACTTCCTGAGGGTGCTCAGGAGAAACAACCTGGAGGAGAGGCTGCTGGTCACCTTCTACAGAGCCGCCATAGAGAGCATCCTAACGTACTGCATCACAACATGGTACGCAGGGTGCTCAGCTGCAGACAGGAAAGCTCTGCAGAGAGTCATCAACACAGCCCAGAAGATCACTGGCTGCTCTCTGCCCAGCCTGGAGGACATCGCCAACTCCCACTACCTCAGCAGAGCCGGCAACATCATCAAGGACTCGTCCCACCCCAGTAACTCTCTGTTCGACCTGCTACCGTCAGGCAGACGGTACAGGTCACACAAAACCAGGACAAATAGACTCAGAGATAGCTTCTTCCCGAAAGCTATCTCAATATTGAACAAAAACAACAACACCAGATAAAACAGCCTACAACTTTCATTATTACCGACCACATCGTTCATAGTGCAATAAAGAAAAAACTATGTGCAATAACAAACCACTGAGGTTTACATCCGGATAAGTGCTACTTTCTGTCATTACGCTCTTTTACTGCTGCTACTTGTGTATATACTATTTATTTATTTTTTAGTGCATGCTTGATTTTTTTATTTATTTTATTTTATTTTTATATATATTCTTTTGTACATTGTTTGCACCAAGGGAGTAGCGCTCAAATTTCGTTGTACACTGTACAAGGACAATAAAGGCTATTCTATTCTATTCTAATTTGAGCGCTTTAAAGGTAAATAAAACGCCCGTGATGTCATCGGTTTGATGTGACGAAGCTCAATATTTTTGCCAGCAAAGAGCATGCTCATTAGACTCTAAAAACTCGGGATGCTCCGAGAGACAGGGAGAGCACTCAGCTGAAGCAGCTGTCTTCAACCTCTTTCATGAAAGTTCTCACTCTGGACGGTTGCTAACGTTTCAGATTCAGGTGGTGGACCGCGAACGCTGCATCTGACACACACAAAACAGCAGCGGATTCGGCCGCGGTTGATTCCGTCTTAAAACGACACCTGAGAAAGGCTGCTTATCTGGCGCGGTGAAATTAATGATTATTTCTCGGGCAATATGCTTCGCGTTCCGAATGTCATGCTCAGACCGGCGAGTGTCCGCGAGTGACTGCTAGTTCCTGCAGTTTCTTTCATGAGCACCAGAAAACTCTCTGTGCTCCGTCAAGTGCTGGTGTTTTAAATATCGTATTGAATTCGTGGCGTTGACGCCTTTTAACGTGCATGTGCTGCAGGATGCAGCCTTGACATGACAGACTGAAAAAAGCTTCCGCATTAGACACGCCGTTGCCAAGCGAGTGGCGAGTCGGGAGGGAGGAGCGGACGCATCACAAACCGCGGGCGGTGCCTCATCAGAACGGCTGCTGTCACATGTGATCGGATTTTGTGACCGGCAATGACAGGCAGTGGTCGGCATTCACAGATCACAACCAGTTCAGCCTTTCACAATCGGTGGCCGATTGATTGGAATATCCCTGTAAAAATCAATATATTAGCCGCATCGTTTTATAAGCCGCAGGGTTCAGACCGAGAGAAAAAAGTAGCGGCTTATAGTCCGGAAAATACGGTACCAATGATAACCTGCAAGGTCAACAGTGTGAATACCAATTTCACGGTTTGGGTCACTTTGGGTCCTTTTGTTAAGATGTGTTGTTAAGGTGTCTGATTGGGAACATGTCCATGATGATCCTTCTCTTTTCTTATTTGCACAGTTGAAAATGTACCATCTCCCTTTCACCGCGCGGGTACACTGCGTCAGGTCTGTCAATCGTTTGTCAGGGTCGAAGTTCGAAAACTTTTCAATGTCTTCAACTCCTGCAACTCCAACAACACCTGAATCTGTTTCACTTTTGTTGAAATTTCTTCCAAGTAAATTTGGAACAAACAAATGAAAATCTGAAGCCACGCATGGCATCCAACCTGTTCTTGAGTCTCTTTTGCAGGAAGGAATGATCATCCCCTGCCATGACTCACCTGCCTGCCCAGACTCCAATCTTTCCGCTTAAGAAAATTAGGCCACCTTGACAGCCAACAGAATGAAGGTTTGTTCAAGATTTGCAAGCTGTGGATGTGTCATGATTCTGCTCTTATGTTGGTCACGTGAGTCCTGTTTTGCTGTCGTCCTGTTCCTGTGGCACACGGCTGGAGCCAATCAACCTCTAATCTCCCGAGCTTAAGAACACCTGGACTCCAGCAACGTGTGCCAGATCGTTCGCTTCATTTGCTCCAACTGGTAATTTGCTCCGTTCGTTCCTCTCTACCTGCGTACGTTTATCCGTCCTTTAAATTATCTTCTGTTTCGCTATTTCTATTCCCTGGTGTTCTGAATTTTTTTGTATTTTGACTCCCTTTGTTCTCCCTGCTCCGCGTGGCTTCTTGGTTTTTCTTCTGTAATCTCTTACTCGTGCATTCGTGTTGATGACCTCGATAGTTTCCTTTGTTTTATTGATCATAGTGCGTTTGCTCTCCTGTTACAGACTCTCCTTGCATTCTTTCTCCCGGTTGGGTGACGCTTTTCGTTTGGACTCATTCCGTTGTGGACTCTTCCCGGTTTTGGTAACGCTCTGGATTTGTTTGCTGTTTTCTACTCCCGGTTCAGTGAAGCCTTTTGTTATATATTTTGTATCATTAAATTATTGTATTGACTCGCTCCTGCCTCCTGTGACTCTTTCAACACTGCACTTGGGTCTAGAACCATAACAGGATGCAGCGATCATGACTCCTACGCCAAATGTTCCGAATCCATATTCAATTCTTTCTCAGATTCCTCCATCTTCTCAGTGGTTTTCTGTTCTCTTTCTTTCAAATGCTTTCTTCTCAGGTCCAGTGGATGAGGATTCACAGTTTTAGTTTGCATTTTGTTTCAATGGGAAAAGATGCACTTGGACACAGCTGTGTCAAGGTCTCGCGTGTGTAACATTCTTGGGTCACACTCTGACCCCACGGGGGGCACTCTCTCTCCTTCTGGAGTCTCTGCCATAGCGGTTCCACAACCTGTTACAAAATGACAAATGTCTTTTTGGGGAGTTTGTTCCTATTGTCGGCATTTCATTCCAAATTTTTCTGAGCTGAAGCCTCTGCGTGAACTGACACTAGCAAGATGACAGCTCCCTTATATTTGAAGTGGACACCGGAAGCACTAGCGTTTTTTATGTCTCTCAAAAAGGCACTTCAAACCACTCCCACATTGGCAATACATTATCCAACGAAGCCATTTGTTCAGTTTGTTGATGAAAAGTGTGGGTGTATGACATCTGTTCTGTTGCAGAAACACAGTACATAGATATGTTGCAACATGTGGGTTTCTTTTCACAGCTGCTTGAGCCCGTCGCAAGAGGTCTTCCTGCATGCCCGAGTCGAGTTCTTTCCCACCACATGCAGGACCAGGACTAGAAACCTTCCTATTTCGTCGCACAACGCGGTTTAAGCGGACTATCGTTCGTTTGTTATGAATAAAGTTATGAAACACAATGAGCCGCTGGTGCCACTCAACGGGACTCACGTTTCCTTCATCGGACACGACTGCAAAGAAATCCCAGAGTTCCTCGGGAACACGTATGGCCACTTCGCCACACGATTGGATTTGAGCTTCAACCAGCTCAGATGTTTCCAGCTCGACAACTCCACAGCAATAGTCATTCTGGTCCACCTCACGCCGGTCTGCCGATCTCAGTATGTTAGCCAGCCTAGCCCGGTCGGCTAACGCAGCTGTCAAACGGGACAACACCACAACAAACTTCGGTCTGCTCAACATCCGCTCACTCACGAGCAAGGGTCATCTTCTCCAGGATCTCTTAAATGACCGGAAGCTTGAGTTCCTTTGTTTGACAGAAACCTGGCAGCAAGCAAACGACTTCTTGCAGCTAAACGAAGCTACTCCTCTGGGCTTTGTTTACCTCTGCCGTCCCCGTGGCAATGGCCGCGGGGGAGGTCTCGCAATTATTTATCGCGAGAAGTGGAGAGTCGTGCCTGTGTCTGTGCCACCTGTGAACTCTTTCGAATGCCTTGTTTTTAACAGGACAACTTGAACGTTTACACAAAAAATCTGATCTCACTATTCTCACAGTTCTTCAATGACAAAATCACCAATATACACCAGCAACTTTGCTTGACCGGGTCCCCTCTCTCCCCACCTCCACCTCTCCTGCACTCCCAGCACCTCTCCAGTTTTCAAATACCCACTCCCTCCGACATCTCAGAACTCATTCTTCGTTCCAAGCCCTCCACCTGCCAACTCAATCCCCTCCCTACTACACTGGTTAAATCTTCCCTCTCCTCTTTGTTACCCCTCATTTCTGCCATCATTCACTCCTCACTTTCCACTGGGATCGTTCCGTCATCTTTTAAAACAGCATCTGTGACCCCCATACTCAAGAAACCTGGTTCAGACCCAAACAACTTCAGTAACCTTCGCCCCATCTCTCATCTTCCCTTCATCTCCAAAATCTTTGAAAAAACTGTCGCAAGCCAACTTCACTCTCACCTAATCCACAATAACCTCTATGAGCCAATCCAGTCCGGTTTCCGCCTCCGTCACAGCACTGAAACAGCACTCATAAAAATCACCAACGACCTCCTCACGGCAGCTGATTCTGGCTCCCTCTCCATACTCATTCTCCTTGACCTGAGTGCGGCCTTTGACTCCATCTCACACCCCATCCTCCTTCATAGACTCTCCTCCATTGGAATCACTCACACCCCCCTCAGCTGGTTTCACTCTTACCTCAAAGGCCGCACTCAGTTCATTCAGTTACAAAAATTTAAATCAGACCCCTCCCCCGTCACTACAGGTGTGCCCCAGGCCTCAGTCCTGGGGCCAATTCTCTTCATCATTTACCTCCTCCCTCTTGGCCATATTTTTCGTAAATTCAGTATTCACTTTCACTGCTTCACAGATGACACCCAGCTCTACCTCTCCTGCAAAGCTACTTCCACACTCCCTCCCCCCTCCCTTGTCTCCTGCCTTTCTGAAAACAAATCCTGGTTCACCTCAAATTTTCTCAAACTAAACACCAATAAAACTGAAGTCCTTCTTTGTGGCACAAAATCCACCCTCTATAAAGTTAACAGCTTTTCCCTCACTATTGATGACTCCTCTGTCTCCCCTTCCCCTCAGGTTAAGAGTCTGGGTGTCATCCTCGACAGCACTCTCTACTTTCAGTCTCGCATCAACAGCATCACCCTGTCCGCCTACTTTCACCTAGACTCAAAACCCATCTGTTCAGGACCACGTACAACAGCTAATATCACCCTTCCATCTACATCCCAATTTTCTGTCTTTTTGTGTGTGTTTTTATTGATTTTATTGCTCTTTTATTGTTATTGTTCTTACTTCTTGTACAGTGCCCTTGAGTGTATTATTCCTCCGTGCCTGCGTGCCATAGCTGCTAGTGAGCTTGCAGTGCGGGCAACATGTGAGTTTGTTGGCTACAGTCCATTGACATTGTTTCATCCACATGATGTTGCTAACATCCAACAAGAGCAGACAACTTTTCTGCTTCAAAGTGGCTTCCTTACACCATGACAGCTCTGGGTCTACCACCGACGTGTTCGGCTTTAAATTCTGCCACTCTGATGCCAACACCAGATGATGGTGACCCTCACTGTTGTATGTCTGAGCTCCAAGAAATATGCACTCCCAGACCTGATCTCCAGGACACACCTCTGATGAATTCAGATTTCTTCTTCTACGCGGATGGTTCTGCGTTTATAGACCCCACCACAGGACGCGATATCATGTTGGGTTTGCTGTTGTTGATCACACTTCTATTGTTCTGTCTGATTCACTCCCTCTTCACTTTTCTGCTCAGGCAGCAGAATTGATCGCTCTTACTTATGCAAGCAAAGTTGCTGAGTATCGATCAGTTACGATCTACACTGATTCCAGGTACGCTTTTACATGACTTTGGAGCATCGCAGCCTTTTGAAGTCCGATGGTAAGCCAATCCTACACCATGTCATGGTGTCTGCTCTTCTTGATGCAGTCCAGTTTCTAGAGTCAATGCTCGTGCAGATGCAGATGCAAAAATTGCGGCTTGCCTCCCTCCTTCGGCCTCTTTCTCCCAACTATAAAACACATCTGCCCCATCACACTAACTGATTTGTTTGTAGCACCACCTAACATTGGCGTGGGGCCTTCAAGGCAGCCAATGGATACAGGACTCTGTGAGAATGACTTGGTGACATATTGCGTTAACCTAACAAACAAACTTTCTCAAATCAGGAAGCAGGTGGCTGACGCACTACTGCTATCAGCTGACACTCCTCTGCACAACATCAAACCTGGTGACTTTGCGCTGATCAGGCGCAAATCTTGGTGACATCAGCGCTGGTTGGGGCCTCTTCCAAGTCCTGCTCATCACACATACAGCGATCAAAGTTCCAGAATGGGCCACTAGGGTGCACGCATCCCACTGCAAGGTTGAGCCGACGACAAATCGTTGTCAAGCGAGAGACACTCCACCACCTCGTCTAAATGACATCCCACCTTACGACAGCGTGAGGAGAGACGCCCGCTCACATCCACTCTCCCAACGAATAATACTGTTAGAAAAACACTATTAGCTGCAGGGGAATGAGGATTACCCGAAGGTCATAAAAGAGAAAATAGATCATAGAAGAGTGTGCCCCCTTACGGCCAGAAGCAGCTGACAACATTCCAACATGGACGACGAAAGACACCGGCCTCGTCCATGGCACCCTTTCTGCCAACTTGGAATGCCTGGATTTTGTGGTTCCACAATGACTGTGACATACCTAAACCATGTGTGGCAACCACCATCGTGTTCGCTCTTCTGTGGCTCTGTGACATCTCACAACCATCACAAATCTCTGGGCCAAAAATTAACACTGGTTCTGACCTGATCAATGGTTATAATCCAAATGATGCTGTAGATGGCCCCAGATACCAATGGTGCCCAGGAAGAGTCCAAACAGGCAAAAACATGACACCTCAATGGTTCAACTTGAGCCCTGTTCACATTTCCATCGTAATGGAGGTTCAACTTGGTCATCTAGAGCCATGATCTACATCAGCTATGAGGTTGAGTGGAACCCCACATCTTGTTCCGACTGGTCGACCAAAGGGCCACGGGTTTCTGACTCAGGTTATTATTCCATCCGTGCTTATGTTCTTGGTACTGACCCCTGCAGTTACTTCTATCTTGAGGTTGAATCACCTGAATCGATCAGTTCTGCTCCTTTTACTCCAACTGTGGTCAATTTGGCTACAATCTCCGAACAGTGATGAGACATGACGTTACCTCGTGTCACATGTGCTTCGTCACATGGCCGACGACATTATTGATAACAATGTTTATTGATCTTCAGTTTGACCCCGAGTTTGGGATGGGAGAAAATTCACTCATCTAATTGATATGTTATGGCGTCACCAGGCACTGGCCATATTGAATTACATAACTTGTCACTGAAGCACATGCTACACGCTGATATTTTTTTTTAAAGAAGTCCCCATCAAAATTAGATTTTTATTTTTAGAGAAAATACGAAAACTCCCAAATCCACTATTTAACTCATCCAGTTCCAATTTCAATTAAAATATGGGATCCAGACTCACATTTTCCATTTTATATATATATATACTTTTTATTGTGAATTCACTGACGACAGCGTATTCCTTTGGATTGTCCTGGTTCAGGTCCCAGAGAAATGAGTTTGTGTCTCTCATGCATTTGCTTGAGATGTTCTGCTTCTGGGGTTCTGCCAGTGAAGAGCAGCAGCTCACAATTGTGAGCAGCAGTACTGATCGAGTCACAGTCAATCTGCCATTATTCCTTCCCTGATTCATTGGTTATTGCAGTTTCCAAAAAAACAAAAACAAAAACAAAAACAAAAAAAAAAACAGTGAACAAAACAGCAATTTTGTGTTCAGTTGAATGAGCAATGGGACCATCCAACACATTGATGATTTTTATGTACTTATTTATTCAAATTCAGATATTCAGAAAAGCTGGACATAATACAAATTCTGCTATTGGAACACATCTTATTTGTCTTTTGTCTGCATCAATACTACTCATGTTGTGGTCAGATTAGGACAATGGGTTGGACCTGTGGAAGCCTGTGCACTGAAACTCTGAGCAGACGACTGGTGGAAGTCTAAACATTTGGGTCTACCTAAAGGGAATATTTGAGATATTCCAGTTGAGCACCACAGTTGTTGTTGTTGTTTTCTAACTAAACATGATGTTTGATCTATTCTATTCGCAGGACTCACGATGCAGGAAGTCTATGGAAACTCAAATGGGTAGGTCGAGGTAATGGTGGTCAGCGGTGCTCTGGTGATCCTGTTTGGGCGTTTCCTTTTTAAACATTCACAAGCACGCATCACAAAGTGCTCCACATCGCTCTGCAGTATTGGCCAGGAGAACCTGTCCCTTATTAACCACGGTGTTCTTTCTGCTCCCTGACGTCCCATTAATATGTTCCGCTCTGTTAACACAGTTTGATGGTGTTCTTTTGGTAGCAGGAGCCGATCCCTGCCATCGGCTCTCCTGTGGAGGAGTCTTGACTCATTAACATGTATTTTTGCTCTGAGTTTAGGCCGTGGTCTTTTGATCATCTTGGTTGTGAAGTGCAGGACTTGTGCCGTGCAATATGCCCAATCACCGCATCTGTTTCCAGTCTGTGAGTTTGTTTACAGCTACCTTCAGGCTCTGATGGCAACTGACGGGTGTGCTGGGTGGTAATCGGCCCTTCTGATTTTTACTTTCCTTTCTTCCTTTTCTTGAGGAGACTGGCGCTGAAGTTACATTTTCAGGCACAGAAAAACACTAATACAGGGGTCTTGCCACCTTGTATAAATCTGCAATGTCGAACCTGTAGCATGAGAGGAAACCAAGAATTCCTTGAGGGATTGAACAAGAGCTATCTCAGCTAGATCCATGGTACAAGTAACATCCGACTTGTGACCCGGACCGGTTCCAACCAACCAGTCGTAAGTGAGATTGGACGTAAGTCGCGTTTTTACATGTGAGGGTGAGGTGCTGGGATACTGTGCTGTCATAATTGTCGTATGCGTTGCCAGGCTGCTACGAGCTGCAGTGCCAGACATTGAATAAAATAAATAAATAAGAAGCATCTGTTGGCTGTGGTCGTAAGTACGGGTGGACATAAGTCGAGCAGGTCGTAAGTCGGATGTTACTTGTATATCTTTCGTCAGAGACCAATGGACCCAGAAAGCGAACCTTTTGGACATTTTCTCTGTAGAACAACACATATATGAGCCACATGACTGTCGAATGAAGGTGAGTGAATGAGGTTATCATCCAGGTACGGCTGCCAGATGACATCGCTGAAGCTGCTCAAACTGTCCTCCATGCTCCCTGTAATCACAGCACGGCCTCAATTCACCAGACTTTTTCTGGACGTTGACGTTCAGAGAAGAATAGGGTGACCTCAACTCAGAGAACGTGTGAGAAAGCAGATGCAGACTCAAATACAGAAATAAAAGAATAAAAGCTAAACATAAGAAACTGAATTCAGACATTATTGTCATGTCCGCACTTTAACCTGTTTGTTTTTCTACTGTTTGTATTTTCTCCACGTCCCTTCCTCGTGTTTTTATTCTGTTACTCCCTCTTGTTTTTGGTTCTTCTCTTCAACTTCACAGGCAAATGCAGTTGGCTCGCATCGTCTTATCAATCCCTCCTCAGATATATTCCTCCCGACACCAGCAATGTTTGTCAGATGGCAGATTCTCCACTCAAGTACCTCTTCCCATGACTTCCGTGTTCCAGCTTCAGCCCTCGACCTCTCAAAATTCAACCGCGCATGAATTCCTATTCTGTCGCAACCCTTTGTTTTCACGTCCTTCCTCGCTAGTCCTCCGTTAGCTTCCCAACCTTCCATTCATTCCGTGTGTGAGCAGTTATTTGTCTCATTTTTCATTTAAAATAAATCCGCTTAGTTTACCCCTTGTGTACGACTGTGAATAGCCACCGCCACCAAGCGCTTGTAGTCCATTGCCACCTTGTTGAGCCTAACTCCGGCTGTGTTTTCTGTTCTCCCAGTTTTATGGCTTGTGATTCTAATCCGCATCCATGTTCCAGATTCTTCCCTGTTTCCTGTGTGTTTTTCCTGGTTCGCGTTTTGGTTCCCGGTACCTTTAGTTCATAGTTACTTGTCTGTGTATTTATTTACTTGTGTCCATCGATTAAATTGTTAAATTTAATCTCGGTCTCACGTGTCATCTGTCGACTTGCATTGATTGCATTTGGGTCCGTCCTTGCACTAATCATGACAGAACCATCTGGCCATGAGCAGGACCCAGCGTTGGTAGCTGGTTTACAGAAGGCATTAGGCGCCAGGGCTGGCCAATCGGTACTCTTGAAAGAGCCGTACAGAGTGTCCTGGAGCTCCTCCATCAGTCCCAGCAGCTCCCTCTGCAATTGATCCAGCACACCTGGTTGCCAGAGGCCGTGAACCTACCATCTCCACACCGCAGGTTTATGCGGGTAAGGCAGGTTTTTGCAAACATTTCTTTTTTCAGTGTTCTTTAGTATTTGATTCTCAACCATCTTCATTCAAGACTGACAGATTCTGAGTGGCCAATTGCATAAGCCTACTCTGTGGCAAGGCCAGTCAGTGCGCAGTCTCCCTATGGGAGTCAGACGCTGCCGTATTAAATAACTTCTCTTATTTTTCTGCAGAAATGAGAAGGGTTTTCGATGCTACTGAGAATTGTGTTTATTTTCTCAATTTACAGACTCTGCTCGCATGCCATCTCCCGGTTTGGTGACGCCTTTTGTTGGACTTTTTCTGTTGTGGACTGATCCTGGTTCAGTGACGTTTGGGATTTTAGACTTGAGTTTATTTCTCCTGGTTTGTTGATGCTTTTTGTTGTATTTTTATATTATTGTTATTAAGCTATTGTATTCTACCCGCTGTGTGCCTCCTGTGACTCTTTCATCACTGCGCTTGGGTCCTGCTCCACATCTCGAACATTTTGTGTGTGTTTTTTGGTAATTAATGTTGTATTGTTTGATCGTAAAATCCAGTTTCTAAAATACACAAAAATCAAACAAATGTTTGTATTGTCACATTGCAGTTGTTTGTGAGTAGGTTTAGATATTGAACCAAAAACGGTGGTAATGTCAAAGTTAAGTATCATGAATAGTGATAATGTGATTAGGACCACAACTATTTTATAAACAGGTTGGACCCGTGGGAGCCTGTGCACTAAAACTCCAAGCAGATAGCTGGTGGGAGTCTAAACATTTGGGTCTAAAGGGGATATCGGAGATATTCCAGTTGAGCACCATAGTTGTTGTTGCTGTTTTCTAATTAAACAGGATATTTTATTGATGATCAATTTGATCATGGTGTTCTTTCTGCTCCCTGACGTCCATTTGCTTTGTTCCGCTCTGTTAACAGTGTTGATGGTGTTCTTTTGGCAGCAGGAGTCGACCCCTGCCATTGGCTCTCTTGTGGAGGAGTCTTTACTCATTAACATGTCATTTGGCTCTGGGTTTAGGCTGCTGCCTTTTGGTAAACTTGGCTATGAAGTGCAGGACTTGTGCCAGTCACTGCGTCTCTTTCCTGACTAATGAAAGAAACTTTCCTGCTGCCCCCAGTTTTGGTTTTGTACTCAGGTGACCGGACATCGGATGACAAATGTGGTCCATGGAGACACATCATCTCCCACTACAAGTGCACCTTCCACAGCAGCTTTGAGTCCTTCTGTCTTCACTTCAGCTGTACACTGGGCTATGTACAGATCAACGTCAAGGGGTCACCTGGAAAGGCCATCAGCAGTAACGGTATCTGTTTGTAAGCTAAAAATCATCCAGCTCACAGACCCATCGAGGGCCTGTTGCATTCAATTTCTCAGTTGTAGGTCGTGTACATGTTCGGGGCTTGTTGTCTGTGAACACAAGAAAGTGTGGGGAATAATAAAGCTAATATCGAAGCGTTCACATGAGGTTCAGTCAGTTTGTTTACATTTACCTTCAGGCATGGGACCAACTACATAGGTGTGCTGGGTGGTAATCGGCCCTTCTGATTTTTACTTACCTTTCTTCCTTTAGTTGTGGACAATGGTGGTGAAGATACATCCTTGCTGTCGGAGGCAAAAGCATGACATTCCTCTTGCAACAGCTGCCAGAACTGTATTTTTTGGGTGAGTGTCACAGTCCAAATGAAACTTGGTTTCTATCCATCCATCATATGGAATTGCCCTCCCATTAGCAGCAACTGCTACAAGTGGTTCATCCCCCAAGAAGTCAGTCAGTCAATCCTTTATAGACCCAGTACCGGGCAGAGCTTCCCTCCCTGCCATGACGAAGTTTGACTGAAAAAATAAAATAGATAAATAAATGATACTCATAATAATGTCACCGCACAGCAGCGCCTCAGTGACAGTCCGCAGAAGGATGGTAGGTGGTTTGATTGGATTGCTGGTTAAACATAAACTCCATCAAGGAATGACCTGTTGATTTGAATAAACCAATGATACTTAAGCCTGCTGTGTGTTTGTCCTGCAAAAAGAGGTTGCAATGGCTTCAGGATACTTGTTGCTGCTGCTGATCGTGACCTGCTCTGCTCTGGAAAAATGCATGAATGACACAGATGTTTTTCTCCAGGAACTCAGTCAGAACAATCCAAAGGATTTTGCTGTTGTCAGTAAGTAAAAACTTTGCTCATCTTCATGTTTATAAATTACTTGCTTTTATAGTCAGAACATTACTGTCATGTTAAATGTGGCTGCTGTGGGAGGGAGGATTCATTTTGCAACTCCAGAAGAGAAAAAACAATTCGACAAAGTTTGCTTGGCACGTGTGGCTCTAATTCAAACTTGATCTGAGCCATGACCTCTGTCGCCAAATGATCCGTGGCTCATTAACATTTCAACCAAATGTTGAATGTTCTCTGTCTCTGAGTCCCACTACAAGTGGCCAGTATGTATATCTGTCAGGGACATAGCAGAGTCTCATGAGTTTCACCAAACTGCGACGTCTCACGTTGAATTAAATGTTTTACAATCGTCCTTTTTACATAACAGTTGCTCCAATCTGCAAGGTTTTTTTTCTTCTATTTTTTCCCTTCTTGAAGAGGTATATCAAAATGAAATCTGAAGTCTGAATAAAAGTGACTGAATGGTTCGTGTTTTCACATCATGTACACAGAAGAGCTCATCATTTTGATTCCAAATCCATTGTCAATCCATGTGATCGGTATCTGTGATCAGCAGCAAAAACCCTGATCAGAACATCCCGACCACAAACCTTTATCAGCACCTCAAAAGTCATATGTTTGGTGCTGCAGCTTTGTTTTGTCATGGTTCATGTGGGCAATAAGCTTCATACTTAATGAGGAAAAAAATAATCGTGGCTGAGAAACGTAATGTCAATTCTGAGCATAAGAATCGTGATTCATATTTTCCCCTGTGCATTATAGCATCGACTATAATGTTGCTGCACAGGCTTCCAGTACAGCCTTGACTGTAATGTATGGATAACAACTGAACCATGCATAGAGTGATGCCACCAACAAGGCTCAGCAGAGACGTATTTTCCAGGTCAGATTCATCCACATGCTTCACGTTTTTATGGATTTCTGAATGCAGAAACATGCATTCACACGCGCTCACTTTATTCAGAGGTTAACATGTTTGGTGTTCTAAAGGTTTGTCTGCAAAGAAGTAAATGATCTTTGCGCCATTTTAATTTATTGACAGTATGGAAAATCAAACAATATGAATGTTGTACATGTTTCATAAATTCAAAACCTTTTTACAAAACTTGTGCAAGTCTCTTTTTTAATGGATACATTATGTTTTTTAGTGTACGATTCATTTGGGAAGATGGGAAGTAACGTAAGAGGAGGCAACCTCAACCGACCAGGCTTGATGTCTGAATGTCGCTCTGTCCACACGGCTTCCTTCTCTGGACAATACTGCCAGGTGTTTCTGACTCAGGTGATGACACCAAACATAGAGACCAGACCATTCAGAACAGGGCTCTCAAACTGATCCACCAATGGGTGACTGTGGGAGCAGGTTGGAAGATAAACCTGTTGCCAAAGCAGCGTTTTTGTGGATGAGCTTCAAAGCCCTGATTTAGTAAAACATGAAAAACTTTCTAACTTGTGAACCACGAGTGAGTCATTGCTGAGAGAGTCAATAACCACTTTTCCATTCCAGGGAGATTTATTCTACTATGTGGGGGTTTGTGTTCCTGACTCCTGCGACGATAAAGAGGTGCACATGTTGATGCTCGAAGGTAAGTTATCTGTCTCATCTGGGCAGACACAACTTTGCTGCGCAACCTTTTCAATTCCAATTTAATCCTGAGTCAATATTTGTAGTTGACTGCAAAGATAGACTTCAATTTGACTGTTTTTATTTACAACTTTGACTCAGCCCTATTCATGTCTGATCAATTTCAATGTTTCAATCTTAACCTACTGGTGCAGGGGTGGCCAACCAGTCAGAGGCCAAGAGCCACAATGTTTTACTGTGCTGCTGAAAAGAGACACATCCCACAAACATGTAAGGCTGGAAGGTTCACCTGAACAGCTGGTCATGTGACTTTGCGGCAGTGTAGCGGTTAAAGCACATCCCTGTGTGTCACAAGGTTGCTGGTTTGTGTCCAGCGTTTGTCTCTTGTGGATGTATTTTTAAAATTCATTTCACTGTCATTCTGTCAGAAATATCAAGCGGCGTTGATGGAAATGTGTGCGCCATTTATTTTACTACTATACTTTTTCACGTGGCTCATGCCACCAATAACGTAGACTGGAGCATCTCATCTTCACTCCAGTGAATAAAACGGACTTCACAACGATCAACAAAGAATAATAGGCGAAACACAAACCATACGTTTAGTTTCGGGAATGACAAAGTGAAAAGTGGAACGAAGTGATGTAAATCGTGGATCTGATGGCGGTCCAAGTCTTAGAACCCCGACTCACCTCAGCACTGGACGTGCTTGAAGCATGTGTGGTGAGGTTTATTGTTTATGTTTCAAAGTTACACACAAGTCAAAGTCGTGTTAATATTTGGTCCCAGCGTGTTTATGACACGCCCCATTCTGTCCATCAGGTCACAGTAACGTTACAGCCCCCTTCAAGCCCCATTAGATTCCTAATGACGGCCATTTATGTGGTTTTCTGAGTAAGACATATTCATGATGACTATAGTCAGGTTAAGATCAAAACATCAGCTAGACGAAAGCTAGACCAGTCTTTCTCAGGTGTCGTGTACGCAGAGATGGAAATGTGAAAAATAAAAACGCTATATGAACACGTGTCTGAATTTAAATGATATAATGGTTCATTTTATCACATCATGTCTCATCATTTTGATGACAAATTCATTGTCAATTCATGTGATTGGTATCAGTGATCGACAGCAATTTTTGAAGTTACTGTCTGTGGTGCAGGATGTTGATGGAGAAATGGATGAGCTTCTAGTTTTGTTTTTTGCCTTTAAAGGGAGGCTGAAGTTTGGAGAGGTCTCCCTCATTCCTCCTTTACCAGCTATATTCGTCAATGAGTCTAAACTGGAAGTCATGTCGACATATTGTTTGTCCAAAGCTGTTCATCCTGACGCATCTGGAATCACTTGTCTGTAAGTAAATAAACACCAGAAGTCTTTACTCTTTTAAGACGACCTGGATGGATCAATTACCATATAAAGCTTAGAGGTGCAGATTTTTTTTTTTTGATGCAGATGCAGATTTTTTTTATTGAATATTTTAATAATTATTCATAGCAAAATTTTCTTACTTGTCTTCCTTTTGCATCTTTGGAGCCTGCATGAGAGGCGAAGCCCAAATCCATCCGTATTTTCTCTCACAGGGTCATTTGTGCTGTTCTAGTAGCAATTCCTCTGGCTGCTACGCTGGTCACTGCTGTGAGGACTTGTCAGCAGAGCAAAGAAAAGGCTCCAGCAGTCGAACCTTTCTGCTTGGATGAGCGCAAAAGCGATGGAAACTTCAACATGTCTTCTTCCTTAAATTGTCAAAAGGATGATTGCAACACACAAGAAGACAGTAAGTTTAAAATTCTGACGAGTCTTTACTGGTGATTTACAAAATGTACATTAATTCAGACTGCAGGCTGCAAAAAGCACTCCAGCAGGAAACAGTATGAAAGTGCCAGTAATGCAGTGTTTCCACCGTCCAGTCCACGTCATGTCGTGTCTTTCTCCCCACTGAGCCCCTTTGCATTCCCAGTCCACACTGAGCTCTGTAGCTATAAGTTTATGTTATATTCGAAAAAAGAAGTGATTCTTTTTTTCTAAATAAGAAGAAGAAATGTAAAAATGTGTGTGAACATTACACTATTAGTTTTCAGGAAACTTCATTTCTTGTCAACTGGGATCTGTGGGTTCATAGGCGAGTACTCTACACATTACTCACCATTTCAAGTCGTCAAATTTGATAAATGTTTAATTAAATTTTTCACCGTGTCTCCAACTTCTACCTGTCAATCAGCCACATTTGTCATTGTCGGACATGTGTTGTCAGACTCGGGATCAGTGTATCCGACTCAAATCTGGGTGCAGGTTGTGTGGGCGCCAAAATCACCTTCTTCATGACCCTTAAGAGCAGCTGTGGTGCATGCGGAGGTTTTACTGCAGTCAAATCCTAAGATGGTAGAGGCCTTGCCCCCCCAATATTGCCATCACCGGGAAAGTAAAACATTCCGCACAAACTTCTGAGTGTTGTATTTACATTGTTAGATATGTATTTGATCGTAGACATCAATGACAGACTGCAACAAATGGGTTCTGCTGTTTTTTGTCTCTAAATTAAAGAGGTAAACATATTAGCAGTCACCATTTGTCAGCGGAAATTGCTGGTAGCTCTTCCACAACAAAATTTCAGTCACCAAGAAAATAATTTAGAGACACATTGTCACAACTCAAAGAAGCACTGTTTCTCGTCCAACCAGCGACAGTTCTCTTTTCAGACCCCTCCAGCACCGAAGGTAAGAGGTACCAAAAAAATGGGACGGAATGTGTTGGGTTTTTCTGACCCCAGTGGAAACGCTGAAAACAGCATACTGACCCGAACCATACTGTCGTGGACCAAAATGATGGAAACATGGACTAAAAGAGAGACAAATACTCGTCTGAATGAAACAAAAAAGTTTTGAATAAAGAAACCTTGCATTCCATCTGTATTACAGTGTACTCCTGAAAAACTTGGATCTTAGTTCATATTCTGAAAAATGAGTTACATTTTGGGAGCCTTATTTTGGATATTGCTCAAATATTTGTTAGATTTTAAATCCATACAGGAACTTTATGTCTGGCATTTGAAATCATGTGATCTGATGGCATGTTTTTACAGAACAACACAAGAGAACACAGAAGAGTTTCCTCAGTCGCTGTTGGCATCAGTTTCTGGAAGCCTTCTCTCTTCAGACCACGACTCAGGGAGTCCTCAGCACCCCGGCATCAGTCAAGGATTCCTATCCTTCCTTGAACGGCATCCGAGCTCTGAGCATGTTGTGGATCATTTCAACACATGCTCTGAACATACCATCATTTTACTCTACTGGTATGACCCACTCCTGCCCATTAAAAAAGAATATGTTTGTCTGACAACACTCTTCCGACCACAGATAACACGAACGATTTACAAGCATCTTTGAAAACGAACCCCCTGCATGTGTTTACAGCGGGAGGACCCAATGTTCTCGGTGTGGACACGTTTCTGTTATTGGGGTCAGGCACCAGAAATCTATTGTTCCTTCTGCTTTGCCACGTTCACTTTTTCTTTTGTTCATAACCTACGAACTTATACAGACCTCATGTGTTCTTTCCTCATTCTCTTGCATGGCTTCTCCCTGTTGCTGTTCACGCTCCTTCTTCTTCTGAATCAGCTAAAATGGAAAACTAGACTCAATAAAAGACATACAACACAAAATCAAAACATTTATGGCTCATCGTTCATTAATATTTCTGGCTGTGACTTGGTCGAGAATTGGAATGCAGTATTGGGTTAAAATCCAGAAAACTTTTTTACTTTGAGTCAAACTAAATTCTTGAATGATTGAAGCTGTTTTATTGATCTGATGACGTGTTTTATAGTCTTTCGAAATATGCTTTACGTCAGTGCTATCTCAGTGCTTTTCAAGTTTCAACTGCACTCTACGACTGTGGCCCTTTGGCAGTGAAGCAGAAAGAAAAAAAGACTATCGTGCTCCAAAACTGTGTGACTCTAAAAATTCCATGTTGTGTTGTAGTGGTTTGTTAAGCGCCAAAAGTCTCCTGAGCTCAATCCAGAGGAATGAAGACACCATGAGTCCACGTCTTGTGGCAGATTTCTACTTCAAGAGGATCAGAAGGTCAGATTTAGTGACATGAGCAACATTATTTCAGATCATGTTATGGTTCCTTTAATGTCTGAAAACATGTTTCCATTCCAGGATACAGCCTCTCCACATGTTTGTGGTTATGCTTTGTGAAGGTGTCACATCTGTGTTCAATGGAGGCCCGTTTCTGATGCTACTACCTTCACTATTTTTTCAATGTGACAAGTTCTGGTGGACAAACCTGCTGTTGATAAACAATCTATTTACTCGTGATTTACCTGTAAGTCAGAGCAACAAGAATCATTTGACAAGGATTGTTTTGAATCTTGTTCATTCATAACTCAATGTCATCCCAAGTGCCTCCCTTGGACATGGTACCTATCGCTGGACTTTCAGTGCTATGCCACAACTCCTCTGCTGATTCTTGCCCACAGAAAGTATGTTTTTTTCCATCGGAATGGACATAGCTTCATCGTTGTTTGGATTCATTCTCTTCAATATATTTATTTATTTATTTTCAGGAACAAAGTTGTATTTGCTGTTTTGGTGGTCACCCTGCTGCTGATGACCATTTTGACTGGATCTATTTTAACAGCACTCCTGCATCTACCTGTCTTTCGGTCAGATTTTATGTAAGAAGAGAGATGATCTTTGAGATTTGTATATGAAATCAAAATCCTCACAATATACATATATGATTGCTCTCTCCATTTTAAATTTCAGCACAAGGACAGATTTTGTGTTTTTGTACTACCAAAGACCCTACTCCAGATATGGACCATTTTTGATAGGAATTCTGTTCGGAGTGTATCTGAAAACAAGGAAGGCAACCCTTCTAAAGAAAAAGGTAAGTTGCAATGGAAATCTCTGGATTTGCATTTTACTACCTGTCACTTGATGTAGTGGCAAGCGGCTCTGGGATGGATATGCTCTTTGTCTGTCCTGGCTCTGGTGGTGGGGTTGAGCTACGCCCTCCAGGACACACCAGACCATCCATCAGCACCACATGCCATATACCAGGGACTACACAGAACCGCCTGGGCGACAGCTCTTACCTGGGTTGTACTAGCCTGTGAGGAGGGCTATGGAGGTACGGAGAGGATTCTTCAGTTAACATGAACTTCTCTAGTCCAATACTGAAGGAATACTAACCAGAAAAATACAACAAATAAATGGTTGAGTGTAGGAGATTAATAGGTTTAACTGTGGTAATCCAGGCCAGAGTAGGTGTAGGGGGCAGACGCTGGAGACACTTTTCTTGCTCACCAAAGAAATTTATTATGAAGTTGCTCCAGGATGCAAAAATAGCCAGGAAAAAACAAAAGAAAAACCATGGATTGGAAAGAAACTCAACAGTTAACTCCGCGTAACTAAAAAGACTGAAATAATGTCAACAGAAATTACTCTTACGCACTTGTGCACACCTCTGCACACTGCAGCCTCTCCCTCTCTGGCCTGCCCGCTTCTCTCTTTAAGCCTTTCAATCTGGACTGTACCTCTCAACAGGTAAATCCCAAATACCACCAACAACCATAACTCATTTCTACAGTAAGAAACAAAGTCCTCTGCTCAGCATACTTTTAACACGATCTGCCGCATAACGCTCGGAGTAACACAACCAACATGCTTAACAAATATGAAATAATACCTAAATAACTGACATTTAATTGAACCAATAAACGTGCTTTAACATAACCAAACTCCTTTGTGTTGATTTTTGATACACCAGTTTTCAGAGTGTGGTGTTTAGTAGGGATCCACCGAAATGAAATCCAGACGTAACCATGGAATTCTGTCTGTTTTCCAGGTTTCATCATGAGCCTACTTTCGCTGAAGTTCTGGCTTCCTCTTTCAAACCTCAGCTTCTCCTGCTACCTAATTCATCCCTTGGTTGTCTGCATATACATTGGCCTGCAAGAAACTCCAATACACTATTTAGACATCAACTTTGTGAGTCTTTAAAAACACTCAATTATCTCTGTCTGTCTTTTTAACATTCTGCCATGTTTCTCTCTAGATGTATATGTTCGTGGGTCACGTGGCGCTGACCGTTGTCCTGAGCTATGTGGTGACAGTGTTGGTGGAGAGACCTTTCATTCTTCTGAAGTGGAAGTGACACTAAACAGATGCACAAGTGGCACAATGATGTGCAGTTTGAACAAGTAGTTTTGAGAACTTCAAGAGTGATCTGAGAAGCACCAAAGCAACTGTAATCAATTTTGCCATGAACCAGTTTAAAACATCGAAGAAAATGACAACTGTTTTTTTGACAACTAAAAATCCCTAATAAAATCTGCTATCGTTCCTCCTCCCCAGCCCTGTATTCTGAAAGCATTTGTTGCTTCACTCACATCATTTGATTTTTAAGACAATGATGTCGGATGCGTCTGGTATGAAACGAGTGTGTGTATTGGCGATATGTTTTCGTTGTCGGAGTTCATGTAGCTGTGTCACGTCTGAGCAAACAAAGCATAACTGAATCTGTAAACAGACAGGACGACACACCCACCGATGATGTCACAGTTTGTTAGATTCTCACCTTCACCACTGATGCTCTCTATGCCTGGGACCAGAGCACCACGCAGGGACTGCAAGGCCTGCTTTGCACTAGCACCTGCCCGCCATGGCAAACCATACAACCCCGCTTCAAAGTCGAGGGCAGACTATCATGAGGACGACAAGCAGAGCGGAGACCCTGAGACCCTTTTCCAACAGCAGCCAGGGCTCCAGATAGGGGATGTAGCTCAGTACCCTCTGGCAGGGCTGCCAACTCTCACGCAATTATACGCTCCTCTCTAATCTACAGATCAGCAGGTCGGCGTCATTCAGTGCACTGGAAATTTTGTGGTTTTTAACCACATTACAGAAACTTAGATCGAGAAGTGTTAGGTAATTTATCTTGTGCTAAGCATGGATTTCTTATTATTGGAGTTTGACTTCTCACTAAAATGTTAAGTCAAGCATCACCCAGTCTTTTTGTCGATTATAGACTGGAAGGCAAATTAGGTAAATAGCTGCTAAAATATGATATTTTACATCACTGATCCTGTCTCATCAAAATACATGAGATACAGCCACATCACAACTCATCAGTCATTTATTTCACTATCTCAAACCATCTTAGAACCAGATGTTTTCTCTTATTTTATGCTCAAATCCAGCATGTCCAGTCCATCCAGGCTGGCTTTGGAGTAAAGGATTATGGAGGTAGGGGTGAGCTGTAAAATTGATACTTGTAGTGTATTAATGTGAATTATCTTTTGGGGATGTTAATGTAGAGTGTTCATGTTTGCCATTCTTACAAATGTAGTTAGCGCTGTAAGTTTGTAGGATATGTGTGGAGAGGACCTGTGTTCTGTTGCTCTTCTGTGACCACATGCAAAGGTGTGGAAACTAGGTGTCAAGGTGTGTTAGGAGTTTTTTTTTTTATCATGCTTTTGATGACCGAAATAGAGCAAAATAGATATTGCTACATAGAATAACATTGCACGCATCTTTAGTTTAGGAAGGACTTCTACACGTCTCTGGTGAGAAATAGAGACACATATAAAGTACCTCCATAGCCCTCCTCGCAGGCCAGTATGACCCAGCTGAGAGCCGTCACCCACAATATTCTGTGTAGTCCATGGTAAAAGGCTGGGCCTGTTGCTGAACGGTCTGGATCAAGATAAAAGGAAAAGCCTAGTCCCACCACCAGCGCCAGGACTGACAACGAGCTCATCCATCCAAGAGCCACTTGCCACTATAATGAAACACAGTGTATAGTAAATAATCATTGTTTTAGAGATGGTTTTTGGATTCAAAATCCCTGCTAGGAACTTTTCATGAGAGTCACCTTTTTCTTTAAAAGGCTTTCCTTCTGTAGTTTCAAGTACATTCCGAACAGAATTCCTATCACAAAGGGTCCACATCTGGAGTACGGTTTATCATAGTAGTAGAAAAATAAGAAATCATCCGTTGATCTGAAAAGAGAAGCTGATCGAGTTAGACCTTGTTCAGACATAGACATCTTTGACTCATGCCATGCTTGTCGCTTTTGGCTATATTTAAAACAAAGACACCAAGTGGCTCTTTTGGAGAACTTACTCTTAGAAAGTCATCTCACCTTGCATTTGCCATGATGAAAAATCCAGTCAAAACAGTCATCATCAGGAAGCCAACCACTAAGATAACAAATACAACTTTGTTCCTGAAAAATAAAGTCAGCAATGAGACACGACTGCAGCCTTTTCCAATGGAGGTAACATACTTTCTGTGAGCAAGAATCAGCAGAGGCGTTGTAACATAGCACTGCATGTCCAGTGAGAGGTACCATGTCCAAGGTAGGCACTGGGAAGAGTAGAAAGTGAGTGGAAAAGGGGAAAAAACAGATGTTATCAACTTTGTTT
Source organism: Synchiropus splendidus (assembly GCF_027744825.2). Classification (NCBI taxonomy): domain Eukaryota; kingdom Metazoa; phylum Chordata; class Actinopteri; order Syngnathiformes; family Callionymidae; genus Synchiropus; species Synchiropus splendidus. The sequence continues at coordinate 53,254,859 of NC_071334.1, read as the reverse complement.
TTACTAAAATTCACGACATCTTTGGCACACTGGTCTAGTTCAATCAACTTACTGATAATCGGATTGTAAATAGATTGTTAATCAACAGCAGGTTTGTCCACCAGTATTTGCCACATTGGTGTTGTAATACATCCCCATAAGGTCCTCCACTGAACACAGAGGTGAAGCCTACATAGAGTAGAAGAACAAACATGTGCAGGGGCTGTATCCTAGAATGAAGAGAATACAACTGTGGTTACTTGTGGTTTAACTACCATTCACCGTCTTGAACTGATCTTGGTTGTTTGGTCAATCTTCAGTGTGACCCCGAGTTTGGGATGGGCGCAAATTCACTCATCGACCTGTAAGTGATATGTTATGGTGTGACCAGGCAACGGCCATATTGAATGACATAACTACAGATGTTTGTCTGACCCACTGGTGATACTCTTCCTCATCTCACAAGCAACAGTGATGATAAGGACGATGATGATGATGGGGACAGTGAAGCATGGGCTCCATCATTCACTCACCGTGGGCTGAAGCAGCATCACTTTTTGTCAGATTGTAAAGTTAAACATTCCCTCATAAAAACAGTGCAACGTCACAAGCATTTTAACCTTTACTTTTCAGATTACTACAGCGAGGTGCATTCACAGCAAGTAGAAGTGTTGAAAGAGATCACAATATTTTCTCTCTTGGTCAAAAACACAACTGTTTATCAAAATAAAGATTATCCTAGTACATACAGTACATGAAGTCTACAGTTCACCCGAGGTTGCAGAGAGACGAGTCATTCTCTGCACCAACACTGCTTTATTTCTACATCCAAATCTGATCTTTGTCATGTCGATTGAGTACAGTGGTGATGACGAGTGTGACGCGTGAAGACAGACTTACGCTCTGTCATTGTTTCACTCCGTGGTTCGCTGAAATTAGAGGAGCAGTGCCTTCAGCTGAAACATCAGAGGAGCGAGTCTTTGTAGTTAGTGGCTCGAAGGCAGCTAGAAGTGAAACAATCTTGTCTTTTAAGACACTGTCGGTACACAACTGTCGCGGGAACTCGCTATCAGCAGCCAAGACCCACTGTTGCTACAGTCATAAGACTACAGACTACAAACTACAGACTAGAGTTCAGACTCCCTCACAAATATGTCCACGCCACAGACATGTTGGCTGTATCTAGACAGTTGCGCACACCGTTTTGCTTTTATGAGGCTTCACTGATAGAAACACGCCCACAAATGCGAAGACACAGGTAGTAACTATATCAGGCTTCATATATATAGTGTGGTTTGTTTAAATGCAGCCAGGCTGTGTGCCTGATGGTTCTAAAAGGGTTGAGTCTGACCTTCTGATCCTCTTGAAGTAGTAATCTGCCACAAGACTGGGGCTCATGGTGTCATCATTCCTCTGGATTGAGTTTAGGAGACTTTTGGCGCTGAGCAAACCTCTAAGACGCAAAGACCAGATCAAAACTTCATTTAGCAGCTTTGCAATGTACCATGATGTCAGAAACAAGATCAAATATTATTAAAATAAAACAAGACCATATTATAATGAGGTGTCTCACCCGAGTAGTAAAAATGAGTCCACGGCCAGGTACTTATTCCCGCTGTCAGTAAACACATGCAGGGGACTTGTTTTCTCAGATGCTTGCAAGGTGCTTCTGTTATCTGTGGTTGGAGACATGTTGTTAGATCAAGAACAGTCAGATGGCTATTGATCATTTTTGGACAGCAGTCATACCCACAAGGCTTGTTTCAGTGAGACGTAAAGCATGTCCTGAAATGATCCATAAAAGGCTAAGTGCTCGAATGCCGTTCAAGGAAGGATAGGAGGCCTTGACAGAGGCTGGAGTGCTAAAGATTCCCTGTGTTGTTGTCTGCAGGGAGAAGGCCTGAAGAAACTGCTGCAAGCAATGACTGAGAGTATCCTGCTGACTTTCATTGGTTTGGTCTGGAAAAAAAAACAAAAAAAACACAAACATAAAGGTCAAATACTGATGAGATGTATGGGGTAAAAAGTAAACTCAAACAGATTACAGTGATTCGGTCATGTGCTGTGTTTTCCGAGTTCTGTGGAGTCCAATATATTGAGCTTTCCAATTGGAATCACACACGTCTTGCCATCTCCAACCAACGAACATCTCTGGCTGGGCGGCGATCTGTGGGCTTAGCCCTCAATCCCAACACACCACCTAGTGACAAGTCTTAACCAAGACCGAGACACCTGGAACCACAGCCAAGTCGTGACAAGCATAGCAGCAGCACTAAAGGACAAGAGAATAAGCCACAACACTATGCTGATCGAAGTCAAAACCACCAGTCAGCAACCAACTGCCATCATTCAGTAGAGTTTTCTCTTTGTTAATGTAGCAATAAGAAAAAACATGCGATGGAAGGAGAAAGCTATGCGGAGGAACTGGGCTGGAGAGTGGTCAGATGAGGTGAGCAGTAGATGTTTCACAGCTTGTTCTACTTTAATGAAGGAAGTAGCCATCGCTGTGATCACTGTGAGAAGCAGCTCTTGGCTGTGGCTGAAAGGGGAGGGCATCTTCTAAGCTCTTCTTGGAGCCACCAGTGAGAGACACACCCAGGTCTGAGTCACTTGTAACTGGGCCAGCGCTGGGTGACGGTATGTTGTGATAATTCATTTCAACCTGTTCATTTCAGCCTGTTCATTCTCATTTCAGCCTGTTAAACCTCCAAGTTTAACAGAACTGTTCATTGTAGCTGGTAATGTGAATTTTCCCTTTTTACCCCCAACTTACTGGCTTCTTTTAAACTGCAATGATCTTTTCCACAATTTGAGGTATCGTTAATCTTTAAATCTCCAACTGGTTGTCCCTCAACCAAAGGGAGAGGTTCCAAGGCAGCAGGGACTTTCCTCCTCAGTTGTTCATTCTTCACAGCTGTGATGAGGGTAGCAGCAAGAGGAAGTGTTACCAAAACACAACAAAGGACCCTGTGGGTGGAAAAGAAAAAACAACCCACACATAACTGAATCCAGGGCTTTTCTCTCTCTTTCAAGGCTCCAATCTTTAATGTGGACAATATCATGTGATTCCTGTCACTATCGCTGAGCTCTAGTTTTAGCAATATGACTCAGTTTTTACATTTGTTCACTTACAGACAAGCGATTCCTGATGGATCAGGCTGAACAGTTTTGGACAAACAATGTGTCCCCACCACATGCTGCGTAGAATCATTGATGAGTACAGATGGTAAAGGCGGAATGAGGGAGATCTTTCTGAACTTCAGTCTCCCTTAAATGCAACTACTTACAGTAAGTTCCTGTACAATGTGCAAGACTGTCCTAACTCCTGTTGTAAAGCAGCCTCTATAGAGACTTGCTCTTTATATTCAAATGTTTAGTGAAGCGAAAGCTGGAGAAAACCTGACTGGGATCAGTTTACTAGGACTCAAGATTTATATTCCTGTTCCCACGTAAGGTGTTTGTTCTTCTCGCTTGCTTCCTTTTATTTTCATAGATTGCGTGTGAGTGCTATTTATTGAACTGGCCTCTTATCTTTCTCTGTGTTATTGTGATCCTTGTGTGTGTGTGTGTGTGTGTGTGTGTGTAGAACCACCACCGAGGACTTTGAGTTATTTTGCCTGTTAGTTTAGTTTCCGAGTGCGTCTCAGTTGTCTCCTTTGTTCAGGTCTGAGCTTATTTCACCTGCTTTTTCTGTTTTCAGGTTTTCACCCTTCCCTACATGTCTGTCCTCCTCGGTCCGCTTCTGGTGTTGGCGTCTTCTGTTGTTCCTTATTATTTGTGTTATTTGTATTAAAGTTACTGTTAACTTTTACTCAAGTTGTTTGAGTCTTCTGTATACTGTCATCGACATTGCAATTGTGTCAGACTCACCTGGTGATCATGACACTCAAATGAAAATAATAATTACCGTCTCAAAAAAATAAACAGCCACCATCTAAAGATGGTGATGATCATAGCAAACTAGGATGTCACCTGATAATTTCTATGTGTGAGTGAGAGACACTTTGCAGTATTGTCCAGAGAAGGAAGGAGTGTGAGCAGAGCGACACTCCGACATCAAGCCAGGTTGGTTTACGTTGCCTCCGACCATGTTGCTTCCCATCTTCCCGTAAGAATCATACACTGTAAAGATGACAAACATATCACTGAAGGACATGCTACAAGCTGTTTTTCTTTAAGAAGTCTCCATCAAATTAGATTTTTTTGGAAAATACGAAAACTCCCAAATCCACTATTTAACTCATCCAGTTCACATGTTCCCATTTTCCAATTCTGACGACAGCTATAGTATATTTCCAACATCCAATAATAATTATACCTTAAAACACACCAATTCACTATTGACTGAGATATTAATTTCATACTATCACAGTTGAATCTTTGTTTTCAAGTGAAGTATTAATAACATCCTCACATGAATGCATCACAACAACCTACCTATCAGTCCCAAACTGTACTTAAGGATGAATCCAATCACATGGCTTCTGACAAGTTTTTATTGTGTACTTACTGACGACAGCGTATTCCTTTGGATTGTCCTGGTTCAGGTCCCAGAGAAATGAGTTTGTGTCTCTCATGCATTTGCTTGAGATGTTCTGCTTCTGGGGTTCTGCCAGTGCAGAGCAGCAGCTCACAACTGTGAGCAGCAGCACTGAGCGAGTCACAGCCATCGTTCTACTTCAGGTGTTTAGTCAAGCAAGGCCTTATATTACCCTTTAAAAAGTTAATTTATCACGCAAGAGTTCAGAGTGCTGCTCATCAGGTCAGTGATTTGCAGCATGGAGTTTAGTTTCACAGTGAAGGAAGATAATCATTCTGGTGAGTGACATGTATAAAGAGAGTCAGGAGCTCAAGCTTTTCGCAATGAACATGATGGGGATTCAGGACAAGATCTGCCCTCCCATTAGCAGCAACTGCTACAAGTTTAATTGATGGTTTCCATATGCTCATGTATTATATGAATGACAGTAAAATGTTGGCGCTCATTCATGAAAGATATGTACCTGTAACTTTTTGGACTGTGGGAGGAAACTGTGGCGGCAGGAAGAAACCCATACCCGCATCTTGTACAAACTTTAGGCCGGCTCCACGTGGCCACTGCTCTAACTACAGTTTGTGTCCCACTGTGCTTTTATAACATGGGTACACAGTGTTACCGATGGAAGCGTAGACACAATCCTTTATAGACCCAGTACCAGGCAGAGCTTCCCTCCCTGCCATGACTAAGTTTGACTGAAAAAATAAAATAGATAAATAAATGATACTCATAATAATGTCACCGCACAGCAGCGCCTCAGTGACAGTCCGCAGAAGGATGAGTAGGTGGTTTGAATGGATTTCTGGTTAAAGATAAACTCCATCAAGGAATGACCTGTTGATTTGAATAAACCAATGATACTTAAACCTGCTGTGCGTTTGTCCTGCAAAGAGAAGTTGCAATGGCTTCAGGATACTTGTTGCTGCTGCTGATCGTGACCTGCTCTGCCCTGGAAAAATGCATGAATGACACAGATGTTTTTCTCCAGGAACTCAGTCAGAACAATCCAAAGGATTTTGCTGTTGTCAGTAAGTAAAAACTTTGCTCATCTTCATGTTTATAAATTATGTGCTTTTATAGTCAGAACATTACTGTCATTTTAATGTGGCTGCTGTGGGAGGGAGGATTCATTTTGCAACTCCAGAAGAGAAAAAACAATTTGACAAAGTTTGCTTGGCACGTGTGGCTCTAATTCAAACTTGATCTGAGCCATGACCTCTGTCGCCAAATGATCCGTGGCTCATTAACATTTCAACCAAATGTTGAATGTTCTCTGTCTCTGAGTCCCGCTACAAGTGGCCAGTATGTATATCTGTCAGGGACATAGCAGAGTCTCATGAGTTTCACCAAACTGCGACGTCTCACGTTGAATTAAATGTTTTACAATCGTACAATTTTTTCTTCTATTTTTTTCCCTACTTGAAGAGGTACATTAAAATGAAATCTGAAGTCTGAATAAAAGTAACTGAATGGTTCGTGTTTTCACATCATGTACACAGAAGAGCTCATCATTTTTATTCCAAATCCATTGTCAATCCATGTGATCGGTATCTGTGATCAGCAGCAAAAACCCTGATCAGAACATCCCGACCACAAACCTTTATCAGCACCTCAAAAGTCATATGTTTGGTGCTGCAGCTTTTTTTGTCATGGTTCATGTGGGCAATAAGCTTCATACTTGATGAGGAAAAAAATAGTTGTGGCCGAGAATCGTAAATCAATTCTGAGCATAAGAATCGTGATTCATATTTTCCCCTGTGCATTATAGCATCGACTATAATGTTGCTGCGCGGGCTTCCAGTACAGCCTTGACTGTAATGTATGGATAACAACTGAACCATGCATAGAGTGATGCCACCAACAAGGCTCAGCAGAGACTTATTTTCCAGGTCAGATTCATCCACATGCTTCATGTTTTTATGGATTTCTGAATGCAGAAACATGCATTCACACGCGCTCAATTTATTCAGCGGTTAACATGTTTGGTGTTCTAAAGGTTTGTCTGCAAAGAAGTAAATGATCTTTGTGCCATTTTAATTTATAATAACAGGACAGTTTGGAAGATTAAATAATATGAATGTTGTACATGTTCAAACATTCAAAAAGCTTTTGAAAAAAACTTGTGCAAGCCTCTTTTTTAATGGATACATTATGTTTTTTAGTGTACGATTCATTTGGGAAGATGGGAAGTAACGTAAGAGGAGGCAACGTCGACCGACCAGGCTTGATGTCTGAATGTCGCTCTGTCCACACGGCTTCCTTCTCTGGACAATACTGCCAGGTGTTTCTGACTCAGGTGATGACACCAAACATAGAGACCAGACCATTCAGAACAGGGCTCTCAAACTGATCCACCAATGGGTGACTGTGGGAGCAGGTTGGAAGATAAACCTGTTGCCAAAGCAGCGTTTTTGTGGATGAGCTTCAAAGCCCTTATTTAGCATAACTTGAACATCTATTTAACTTGTGAACCACGAGTGAGTCATTGTTGAGAGAGTCAATAACCACTTTTCCATTTCAGGGAGATTTATTCTACTATGTGGGGGTTTGTGTTCCTGACTCCTGCGACGATAAAGAGGTGCACATGTTGATGCTCGAAGGTAAGTTGTCTGTCTCATCTAGGCAGACACACCTTTGCTGTGCAGCCTTTTCAATTCCTATTTAATCCTGAGTCATGATTTGTGATTCATTCTCTCTGAACATATGTTGGACTGGTGCAGATGATGCAGTCTACAACTACTTTGAGATAAATGAACCCATTTGGTCCTTTTCTGTTATCAGCTCTAGAACTTGAACTCATGAACTCATATTCATGTGTGATCAATGCCAATGTTCAACTCTTTACCTACTAGTGACTTACCTAACTGACTCACATTGACAAGAATGACTGAACTGAAGGAGAAGAACAGGACCTTGCATTAAAGACCTTTTAACATCTGAAAAGCACATTGTTTTAAAACAAAAAAGCACAATGTCAACAATGATTCAAATACACTTGCTGGACTTACACAGCTTATTTTCTTCTTGTTTCTCATCACCTACTTGTTTCTCATCACCTCACCACTTATCCATGGAAAAGTCAAAACCAAATCCATGTTTCAACTATTGGGTTGAGTTGTTTACTTGCGAGAGGAGCTGTGTGAGAGTCGTGTTAATATTTGGTCCCAGCGCATTTACGACAAGCCCTGTTCTGCCAATCAGCTCAGAGTGACGTTACAGTCCCATTCGATAGATATTTTCTGAGTAAGAAAAAAGGTGAAATGCATAATGACTGTAGTCAAGTTAAGATCAAATATAATAATAATAATATATATAGCTGTCTGTGGTGCAGGATGTTGATGGAGAAATGGAAGAGCTTCTAGTTTTATTTTTTGCTTTCAAAGGGAGGCTGAAGTTTGGAGAGGTCTCCCTCATTCCTCCTTTACCATCTATATTCGTCAATGAGTCTAAACTGGATGTGATGTCGACATATTGTTTGTCCAATGCTGTTCATCCTGACGCATCTGGAATCGCTTGTCTGTAAGTAAATAAACACAAAAAGTGCCCCACTTCTAGAACGACCTGGATGGATCATGTATCATGTTTTTTTGCAGATGATGATGAGTTGTTTGAATACAATTTTTGTTTTGTTTAGGTTTTTAAAAATATATCACGTTAGTTATTCATCGCAAAATTTTCCGAATCGTCTTCCTCTTTGGAGCCTGCCCGAGAGGGGAAGCCCAAAGCCATCCGTATTTTCTCTCACAGGGTCATTTGTGCTGTTCTAGTAGCAATTCCTCTGGTTGCTACGCTGGTCACTGCTGTGAGGACTTGTCAGCAGAGCAAAGAAAAGGCTCCAGCAGACTTCAACATGTCTTCTTCCTTAAATTGTCAAAAGAATGATTGCAGTACACAAGAAGACAGTAAGTTTAAAATTCTGCTGAGTCATTACAGGTTTCCAAAATGTACATTAATTCAGACTGAAGGCTGCAAAAAGCAATCCAGCAGGAAACAGTATTAAAGTACCAGTAATGCAGCGTTTCCATCGTGCAGTCCACGTCGGGTTGTGCTCCTTTGCGTTCCCAGTCCCCACTGAGCTCTGTACTCTTTTGTCAAAGTGGTAAAATCTCCAGCTATAAATTAATGTTACATCAGAATCAGAATTAGAAAACTTTATTAATCCTGAGGGAAATTCTGTTCGTAACATGCACTGTACACAACATATCACAATAAAATAATAATATTTTATAGTGCAAAAAGAAATACAAAAGAGCTTGGAAAGAATGTGCAAGAAATTGCAGATTCAAGGACAGAGTGAACAGAAAAACGTGCCAAAGAATCCTTCATTGTAATCTTTTCAGGGATGAATTGTACAGTTTTATTGCCACAGGAAGAAAGGACCTCCTGTGGCGCTCAGTTATTGAGAGAGGTAGTCTCAGTCTGTTGGTCCATGTGCTACTGTATTGGACCAGGAGATGATGGATGGACTGGGTGATGTTGTTCCTCCTTAGTTTCAGGAGCATCCTTCTCTCCATAACCGTCTCCAAGGAGTCCAGTTTCACCCCCACCACGTCATCAGCTTTGCAGATGAGTCTGTTGAGTCTGTTAGTGTCCGCCACCGTTAATCTGCTGCCCCAATAAACCACAGCGCACCGAATTGCACTGGACACCAGCGACTCATTAAACATCCTCAGCATTGTCCCATAGACGATGAAGGACCTGAGCCTCCTCAAGAAGTAGAGACAACTCTGTCCTTTTTTGTAGAGGGCCTCAGTGTTCCGAGCCCAGTCCAGATTATTGTGTATGTGGACCCCATGATATTTATAGTTCTCGACCATCACCACCATATTCACTGTGATCCCCGGATGGAAACGGGGGTCACAGTGGACTTGGTCCACCACCAGTTCTTTGGACTTTGCCACATTGAGCTGCAGATGGTTCAGCTCACACCAAGAAACAAGGTCCTCCGCCACAGCCCTGTACTCGGTCTCCTCACCCTTGCTCATACATCCAACTATGGAGTTGTCAGAGAACTTCTGAAGGTGGCAAGTCTCGAACGATAGCTAAAGTCTGTCGTGTAAATCATGAAAAAAAAGAGAAAACATGACAAAAAAAGAAGTTATTTGTTCAAAATAAGGAAAAGAAATTTAAAGATTTTCATAGTGTGTGAACATTACACACTATTAGTTTTCAGGAAACTTCATGTCTTGTCAAGAACTAGGATCTGTGGGTTCATAGGAGAGTACTCTACACATTACTCCCCATTCCAAGATGTCTATTTATCAATGAGTTCGCAACTCCTCCTTCAATCAGCCACACTTGTCGCTGTCAGACTTGCGTCCTCAGACTCGGGATCAGTGTATCCTACTCAAATCTAGGTGCAGGTTGTGTGGGCCCCAACATCACCCTGTTTGACACTTAAGAGTAGCTATGGTGCATGCGGAGGTTTTACTGCAGTCAACGGTAAGCATATTTGCCCACGATGGTAGAGGAAGGTAGCGCCGTCCTTGCCCCCCCAATATTGACATCACCGGGAAAGCAACACATTCTACACAGACTTCTGAATGTTGTATTTACATTGTTAGGTATGTATTTTATCCCCGACATCAATGATAGACTGCAACAAATGGGTTCTGGAAATTGCCGGTATCCCCGCCACGACAAAATTGCAGTCGCCGAGAATATTATTTACAGACACATAGTGACAACTCGACTTATCTGTTTTCCGTCCAACCGGCGACATTGAAATAAATAACAAATGTTTTGAACAAAGGAATCTTGCATACCATCTGTGTTACAGTGAGAACTCACAAAAAATGGATCTTAGTTTATATATCAAATAAATGAGTTACATTTTGGGAGACTTATTTTGGATATAGCTCAATATTTACTTGATTTTAAATCCAAAGTGGAAATCCGAATCTTACATCATGTGATTTGATTGGGATTCGTATCCATCTTTGAACGGCATCCGAGCTCTGAGCATGTTGTGGATCATTTCAGGACATGCTCTGCGCATAACTTCATTTTACCCTACTGGTATGACCCACTCCTGCCCTTTAAAAAAGAATATGTTTGTCTAACACTCTTCCGACCACAGACAACCGAACCCCCTGCATGTGTTTACAGTGGGAGGAGCCAACGGTCTCGGTGTGGACACATTTCTATTATTGAGGTCAGGCACCAGAAATCTATTGATCCTTCTGCTTTGCCACGTTCACTTTTTCTTTTGTTCATAACCTATGAACTTATATAGACCTCATGTGTTCTTTCCTCATTCTCTTGCATGGCTTCTCCTTGTTGCTGTTCACGCTCCTTCTTCTTCTCCTTCTCCTTCTGAATCAGCTAAAATGGAAAACTAAATATTAAATAACAAAAGACTGTTCATTAATATTGCTGGTTGTGATTGGATCGAAAATTGTATACTGCAATTTTGCGTAAAAATCCAGAAAACGTTTTTTTGCTTTGAGTCAAACTAAATTCTTGAATGATCGAAGCTGTTTTATTGATCTGATGACGTGTTTTATAGTCTTTTTGAAATATCCTTCATGTCAGCAGAAAGAAAAAAAAGACTGAAAACTGACCACAGTGTGACTCTGAAAATGTGTTTCCATGTTGTGTTGTAGTGGTTTGTTAAGTGCCAAAAGTCTCCTGAGCTCAATCCAGAGGAATGAAGACACCATGAGTCCACGCCTTGTGGCAGATTACTACTTCAAGAGGATCAGAAGGTAAGATTTAGTGACATGAGCAACATTATTTCAGATCATGTTATGGTTCCTTTATTGTCTGAAAACATGTTTCCATTCCAGGATACAGCCCCTCCACATGTTTGTGGTTATGCTTTGTGAAGGTGTCTCATCTGTGTTCAATGGAGGCCCGTTTCTGATGCTCGTACCTTCAATATTTTTTCAATGTGACAAGTACTGGTGGACAAACCTGCTGTTGATAAACAATCTATTTACTCGTGATTTACGTGTAAGTCAGAGCAACAAGAATCATTTGACAAGGATTGTTTTGAATCTTGTTCATTCATAACTCAATGTCATCCCAAGTGCCTACCTTTTACATGGTACCTATCGCTGGACTTTCAGTGCTATGCCACAACTCCTCTGCTGATTCTTGCCCACAGAAAGTATGTTTTTTTTTTCCATCAGATTAGAAATTACTTTATGGTTGTTTGGATTCATTCTCTTCAATATATTTATTTATTTATCCTCAGGAACAAAGTTGTATTTGCTGTTTTGGTGGTCACCCTGCTGCTGATGACCATTTTGACTGGATCTATTTTAACAGCACTCCTGCATCTACCTGTCTTTCAGCCAGATTTTATGTGAGAAGAGAGATGATCTTTGAGAATGTACTATGAAATCAAATCCTCACAATATAAATAAACGATTGCTCTCTCCATTTTAATTACAGCACTTGGTGACATATTGCGTTAACCTAACAAACAAACTTTCTCAAATCAGGAAGCAGGTGGCTGATGCACTACTGCTATCAGCTGACACTCCTCTGCACAACATCAAACCTGGTGACTTTGCGCTGATCAGGCGCAAATCTTGGTGACATCAGCGCTGGTTGTGGCCTCTTCCAAGTCCTGCTCATCACACATACAGCGATCAAAGTTCCAGAATGGGCCACTAGGGTGCACGCATCCCACTGCAAGGTTGAGCCGATGCCAAATCGTTGTCAAGCGAGAGACACTCCACCACCTCCTCTAAATCGCATCCCACCTTACGACAGCGTAAGGAGAGACGCCGGCACACACCCACTCTCCCAACGAATAATACTGTTTGAAAAACACTATTAGCTGCAGGGGGAAAGGTCGTAAAAGAGAAAATAGATCATAGAAGAGCGTGCCACCTTACAGCCAGAAGCAGCTGACAACATCCAAACATGGGCGACGAAAGACACCCGCCTCGTCCATGGCACCCTTTCTGCCAACTTGGAATGCCTGGATTTTGTGGTTCCACAATGACTGTGACATACCGAAACCATGGTGGCAACCACCATCGTGTTCGCTCTTCTGTGGCTCTGTGACATCTCACAACCATCACAAATCTCTGGGCCTAAAATCAACAATGGTTCTGACCTGATCAATGGTTATAATCCAAATGATGCTGTAGATGGCCCCAGATACCAATGGTGCCCAGGAAGAGTCCAAACAGGCAAAAACATGACACCTCAATGGTTCAACTTGACCCCCGTTCACATTTCCATCGTAATGGAGGTTCAACTTGGTCATCCAGAGCCATGATCTACATCAGCTATGAGGTTGAGTGGAACCCCACATCTTGTTCCGACTGGTCGACCAAAGGGCCACGGGTTTCTGACTCAGGTTATTATTCCATCCGTGCTTATGTTCTTGGTACTGACCCCTGCAGTTACTTCTATCTTGAGGTTGAATCACCTGAATCGATCAGTTCTGCTCCTTTTACTCCAACTGTGGTCAATTTGGCTACAATCTCCCAACAGTGATGAGACATGACGTTTCCTCGTGTCACATGTGCTTGGTCACATGGCCGATGACATTATTGATAACAATGTTTATGTTTATTGATCTTCAGTTTGACCCCGAGTTTGGGATGGGAGAAAATTCACTCATCTAATTGATATGTTATGGCGTCACCAGGCACCGGCCATATTGAATTACATAACTTGTCACTGAAGCACATGCTACACGATGATTTTTTTTTAAAGAAGTCTCCATCAAAATTAGATTTTTATTTTTAGAGAAAATACGAAAACTCCCAAATCCACTATTAAAATCATCCCGTTCCCATTTCAATTAAAATATGGAATCCAGACTCACATTTTCCATTTTATATTCACTTTTTATTGTGAATTCACTGACGACAGCGTATTCCTTTGGATTGTCCTGGTTCAGGTGCCAGAGAAATGAGTTTGTGTCTCTCATGCATTTGCTTGAGATGTTCTGCTTCTGGGGTTCTGCCAGTGAAGAGCAGCAGCTCACAACTGTGAGCAGCAGCACTGAGCGAGTCACAGCCATCGTTCTACATCAGGTGTTTAGTCAAGCAAGGCCTTATATTACCCTTTAAAAAGTTAATTTATCACGCAAGAGTTCAGAGTGCTGCTCATCAGGTCAGTGATTTGCAGCATGGAGTTTAGTATCACAGTGAAGGAAGATAATCATTCTGGTGAGTGACATGTATAAAGAGAGTCAGGAGCTCAAGCTTTTAGCAATGAACATGATGGGGATTCAGGACAAGATCTGGACCTGAGCGACTTGATGCCCCAAGAATTTAGCCTGGGAAACAGTTACACTGCGATTCACTGTCACTTCATCACATTAAGTAACAATAACGCAGTTCATTTAAAATTTTTCTTCCTCTCTTTCTTTTCGTTCGTAGTGCACCTGAAATCTGCCATCATTCCTTCCCTGATTCATTGGTTATTGCAGTTTCCAAAAAAACAAAAACAAAAACACAAAAAAAACAGTGAACAAAACAGCAATTTTGTGTTCAGTTGAATGAGCAATGGGACCATCCAACACATTGATGATTTTTATGTACTTATCTATTCAAATTCAGATATTCAGAAAAGCTGGACATAATACAAATTCTACTATTGGAACACATCTATTTTGTCTTTTGTCTGCATCAATACTACTCATGTTGTGGTCAGATTAGGACAATGGGTTGGACCTGTGGAAGCCTGTGCACTGAAACTCAGAGCAGACGACTGGTAGGAGTCTAAACATTTGGGTCTACCTAAAGGGAATATTTGAGATATTCCAGTTGAGCACCACAGTTGTTGTTTTCTAACTAAACATGATGTTTGATCTATTCTATTCGCAGGACTCACGATGCAGGAAGTCTATGGAAACTCAAATGGGTAGGTCGAGGTAATGGTGGTCAGCGGTGCTCTGGTGTTTCCTTTTTAAACATTCACAAGCACGCATCACAAAGTGCTCCACATCGCTCTGCAGTATTGGCCAGGAGAACCTGTCCCTTATTAACCACGGTGTTCTTTCTGCTCCCTGACGTCCCATTAATATGTTCCGCTCTGTTAACACTGTTTGATGGTGTTCTTTTGGTAGCAGGAGCCGATCCCTGCCATCGGCTCTCCTGTGGAGGAGTCTTGACTCATTAACATGTATTTTTGCTCTGAGTTTAGGCCGTGGTCTTTTGGTCACCTTGGTTGTGAAGTGCAGGACTTGTGCCGTGCAATATGGCCAATCACCGCATCTGTTTCCAGTCTGTGAGTTTGTTTACAGCTACCTTCAGGCTCTGATGGCAACTGACGGGTGTGCTGGGTGGTAATCGGCCCTTCTGATTTTTACTTTCCTTTCTTCCTTTTCTTGAGGAGACTGGCGCTGAAGTTACATTTTCAGGCACAGAAAAACACTAATACAGGGGTCTTGCCACCTTGTATAAATCTGCAATGTCGAACCTGTAGCATGAGAGGAAACCAAGAATTCCTTGAGGGATTGAACAAGAGCTATCTCAGCTAGATCCATGGTACAAGTAACATCCGACTTGTGACCCGGACCGGTTCCAACAAACCAGTCATTTGTGAGATTGGACGTAAGTCGCGAAGTTTATTGGTGCCAGTGTATAGGACACATGATGTCAATCTGTTGCGTTTTTACATGTGAGGGTGAGGCGCTGGGATACTGTGCTGTCATCATTGTCGTATGCGTTGCCAGGCTGCTACGAGCTGCTGTGCCAGACATTGAATAAAATAAATTTTTAAAAATGCTGTGGTCGTAAGTATGGGTGGACATAAGTCGAGCAGGTCGTAAGTCGGATGTTACTTGTATATCTTTCATCAGATACCAATGGACCCAGAAAGTGAACCTTTTGGACATTTTCTCTGTAGAACAGCACATATATAAGCCACATGACTGTCGAATGAAGGTGAGTGAATGAGGTTATCATCCAGGTACGGCTGCCAGATGACGTCGCTGAGGCTGAGACTTTTTCTGGACGTTGACGTTCAGAGAAGAATAGGATGACCTCAACTCAGAGAACGTGTGAGAAAGCAGATGCAGACTCAAATACAGAAATAAAAGAAAAAAAGCTAAACATAAGAAACTGAATTCAGACATTATTGTCATGTCCGCACTTTAACCTGTTTGTTTTTCTACTGTTTGTATTTTCTCCACGTCCCTTCCTCGTGTTTTTATTCTGTTACTCCCTCTTGTTTTCGTTTCTTCTCTTCAACTTCACAGGCAAATGCAGCTGGCTCGCATCGTCTTATCAATCCCTCCTCAGATATATTCCTCCCGACACCAGCAATGTTTGTCAGATGGCAGATTCTCCACTCAAGTACCTCTTCCCATGACTTCCGTGTTCTAGCTTCAGCCCTCGACCTCTCAAAATTCCTCCGGCGCATGAATTCCTATTCTGTCACAACCCTTTGTTTTCACGTCCTTCCTCGCTAGTCCTCCGTTAGCTTCCCAACCTTCCAATCATTCCGTGTGTGAGCAGTTATTTGTCTCATTTTTCATTTAAAATAAATCCGCTTAGTTTACCCCTTGTGTACGACTGTGAATAGCCACCGCCACCAAGCGCTTTTAGTTCATTGCCACCTTGTCGAGCCTAACTCCGGTCGTGTTTTCTGTTCTCCCAGTTTTATGGCTTGTGATTCTAATCCGCATCCATGTTCCAGATTCTTCCCTGTTTCCTGTGTGTTTTTCCTGGTTCGCGTTTTGGTTCCCGGTACCTTTAGTTCATAGTTACTTGTCTGTGTATTTATTTACTTGTGTCCATCGATTAAATTGTTAAATTTAATCTCGTTCTCACGTGTCATCTGTCGACTTGCATTGATTGCATTTGGGTCCGTCCTTTGACTAATCATGACAGAACCATCTGGCCATGAGCAGGACCCTGTGTTGGTAGCTGGTTTACAGAAGGCATTAGGCGTCAGTGCTGGCCAATCGGTACTCTTGAAAGAGCCGTACAGAGTTTCCTGGAGCCACTTAGCTGCTCTTCCGTCAGTCCTAGCAGCTCCCTCTGCAATTGACCCAGCACACCTGGTTGCCAGAGGCCGTGAACCTACTATCCCCACACCGGAGGTTTATGCGGGTAAGGCAGTTTTTTGCAAACGTTTCTTTTTTCAGTGTTCTTTAGTATTTGATTCTCAACCATCTTCATTCAAGACTGACAGATTCTGAGTGGCCAATTGCTTAAGCCTACTCTGTGGCAAGGCCAGTCAGTGCGCAGTCTCCCTATGGGAGTCAGACGCTGCCATATTAAATAACTTCTCTTATTTTTCTGCAGAAATGAAAAGGGTTTTCGATGCTACAGAGAATTGTGTTTATTTTCTCAATTTACGGACTTTGCTCGCATGCCATCTCCTGATTTGGTGACACCTTTTGTTGGACTTTTTCCGTTGTGGACTCATCCTGGTTCAGTGACGTTTGGGATTTTAGACTTGAGTTTATTTCTCCTGGTTTGTTGATGCTTTTTGTTGTATTTTTATATTATTGTTATTAAGCTATTGTATTCTACCCGCTGTGTGCCTCCTGTGACTCTTTCATCACTGCGCTTGGGTCCTGCTCCACATCTCGAACATTTTGTGTGTGTTTTTTGGTAATTAATGTTGTATTGTTTGATCATAAAATCCAGTTTCTAAAATACACAAAAATCAAACAAATGTTTGTATTGTCACATTGCAGTTGTTTGTGAGTAGGTTTAGATATTGAACCAAAAACGGTGGTAATGTCAAAGTTAAGTATCATGAATAGTGATAATGTGATTAGGACCACAACTATTTTATAAACAGGTTGGACCCGTGGGAGCCTGTGCACTAAAACTCCAAGCAGATAGCTGGTGGGAGTCTAAACATTTGGGTCTAAAGGGGATATCAGAGATATTCCAGTTGAGCACCATAGTTGTTGTTGCTGTTTTCTAATTAAACAGGATATTTTATTGATGATCGATTTGATCATGGTGTTCTTTCTGCTCCCTGACGTCCATTTGCTTTGTTCCGCTCTGTTAACAGTGTTGATGGTGTTCTTTTGGCAGCAGGAGTCGACCCCTGCCATTGGCTCTCTTGTGGAGGAGTCTTTACTCATTAACATGTCATTGGGCTCTGGGTTTAGGCTGCTGCCTTTTGGTAAACTTGGCCATGAAGTGCAGGACTTGTGCCAGTCACTGCATCTCTTTCCTGACTGATGAAAGAAACTTTCCTGCTGCCCCCAGTTTTGGTTTTGTACTCAGGTGACCGCACATCAGATGACTAATGTGGTCCATGGAGACACATCATCTCCCACTACAAGTGCACCTTCCACAGCAGCTTTGAGTCCTTCTGTCTTCACTTCCGGAATCAGAATCAGAATCAAATTTATTGCCATGGTCAGTGGGGAGCCCACTAACTAGGAAAGTGTTTTGAAGTCAAGTCAAAAAGTAAATAAATAATAAAATAAAATAAAATAAAATAAAATAACAACAAGGCT
This sequence comes from Synchiropus splendidus, assembly GCF_027744825.2. Lineage (NCBI taxonomy): Eukaryota > Metazoa > Chordata > Actinopteri > Syngnathiformes > Callionymidae > Synchiropus > Synchiropus splendidus. Next base: position 53,236,941 of record NC_071334.1, on the reverse strand, counting down.
GTTCACGAATTCAACAGTCTGACGGCCGAGGGGAAGAAGCTGTTCCTGTGACGGGAGGTTCTGGTCTGGATGGACTGTAGCCTCCTGCCAGAGGGAAGAGGAACAAACAGTCCATGACCAGGGTGAGAAGGGTCGGCTCTGATCCGACCTGCACGTCTCTGAGTCCTAGACGCATACAGGTCCTGAAGAGGTGGCAGGCTGCAACCGATCACCTTCTCAGCAGAACGTACGATGTGCTGCAGTCTGCTGTTGTCCCTGGAGGTGGCGCTGTTGTACCAGACAGTGATAGAAGAGGTGAGGATGGACTGGATGATGGCCGTGTAGAACTCCACAAGCAACTTCATCGGCAGTCGTAGTTTTCGTAGCTGCCTTAGAAAGAACATTCTTTGCTTGGCCTTCCTGATGAGGGACCTGATGGTTGGCTCCCATTTGAGGTCCTCAGTGATGGTGGTTCCTAGGAAGCAGAAGGAGTCTACAATAGGAATGGGTGAACCAGCCAACATGAGAGGGGACAGACAAACTGTGACTCTCCTGAAGTCTATGATCATCTCCACTGTCCTCTGGGCGTTGAGCTCCAGGTTGTTGTGGCTGCACCAGGACACCAGCCGCTCCACCTCCATCCTGTAAGCCGACTCATCTCCATCTGAGATGAGACCGATGATGGTGGTGTCATCCGCAAACTTGATCAGCTTTACGGACTCGTGGCTGGAGGTGCAGACCACAGACGTCAGTGCCACCGGTCTGTAGTCATTCAGTCCTGTGATCCTGGCTTTCTTGGGAACAGGAGTGATAGTGGAGGACTTAAAGCAGGCAGGAACATGACAGGACAGCAAGGAAGCATTGAAGATGTCCGTGAACACTGGAGCCAGCTCAGCAGCACAATGCTTCAGGATGGCAGGGGAAACTCTGTCCGGACCCGCAGCCTTCCGAAGGTTCAGCCTCCTGAACTGAGTGACGACGTCCTGCTCCATGATGTCAAGAGAAAGAGGAAGAGGAGCACAGTCCTTTGTTGTAAAGTGGAACATGGGGCTGGAGAGACCGCAGAGGTGTTGGTGCAATATGGCTGCTCAAAGCGACAATAGAAGTTGTTCAGGTCCTGTGCAAGAGCGAGGTTGTTCAGAGTGTGGGGGGCACGTGGCTTGTAGTTAGTGATCACCTTGAGCCCTCTCCACACCGCAGCCGAGTCATTGGCTGAGAACTGCTGCGTAAGTTTGTCAGAGTATGCGGCCATAGCTTTCTTCAGCTCCCTCTGAAAACTTCATCTCTTTGTAGCAGTTCCTGTCCCCACTCTTGCGAGCTGCCTCCTTCTCCCGTCTAATCTGAGTTTAGCTGTGAACCAAGGTTTGTCATTTGCATAACTCACCTTGGTGCGCGTTGGAACTATGCACTCTTCACAGTAGCTGATCCATGAAGTCGCAGTGTCTGTATACTCATCCAGATTATTGGTCGCAGCCCTGAACACCTCCCAGTCTGCGGTCTCCATACAAGCCTGCAGCTCCTCTCTAGCTTCACTTGTCCAGATCCTCATGCTCCTCACAACAGGTTTTGCCAACTTCAGCTTCTGCTTGTACGTGGGAACAAGATGAACCAAGTGGTCAGAGAGTCCCAGTGCAGCTCGAGGGAGGGCGGTAAAAGAGTTGCGGAGCGATGAGTAACAGTGATCCAGCACGCTCTGCTTTCTGGTGGGACATTTTACAACCTGCCTGTACCTGGGAAGCTCCTCACTCAGAGTCGCCTTGTTGACGTCACCAAGCACAATCACAGGAGAGTCCGGGAAAGTTCGCTCCACATGCAGGACCTGATCCGCGAGTGCACTCTGACCCTCACATACATCCGCGCTGGGCGGGATATATACGGCAGCCAGAATGAATGAAGCGAACTCACGTAGGGAGTAAAATGGCTTACAGTTCACCATCAGACATTCCAGTGAGGGAGAGCAGTGCTGAAAGATCACCGTCACATCCGTACACTAGCGATTGTTGATGTAGAAACACAGTCCTCCGCCTCTGGTTTTGCCGGTGAGCTCCGGAACCCGGTCCACGCGGTGAAGCTGGGAACCCTCCAGATGAAGCGCAGTGTCCGGGATGAAATCGCTCAACCACGTCTCTGTGAAACACAAAACACAAGAGGAGGAAAAGTCTCTGTTCTGTCTCAACATCAGCGCCAGCTGTACACTGGGATATGTACTGATCGATGTCAATGGGTCACCTAGAAAGGCCATCAGCAGTAACAGCATCTGATTGAAAGCTAAAAATCATCCAGCTCACACACCCATTGATGTCCTTTTGCATTCAATTTCACAGTTGGAGGTCGTGTACATGCTCGGGGCTTGTTGTCTGTGAACACAAGAAAGTGTGGGGAATAATAAAGCTAATATTGAAGCGTTCACATGAGGTTCAGTCAGTTTGTTTACATTTACCTTCAGGCTCTGGGACCTACTACATAGGTGTGCTGGGTGGTAATCGGCCCTTCTGATTTTTACTTACCTTTCTTCCTTTAGTTGTGGACAATGGTGGTGAAGATACATCCTTTCTGTCGGAGGCAAAAGCATGACATTCCTCTTGCAACAGCTGCCAGAATTGTCTTTTCTGGGTGAGTGTCACAGTCCAAATGAAACTTGGTTTCTATCCATCCATCATATGGGATTGAACTCCCATTAGCAGCAACTGCTACAAGTGGTTAATCCCCCAAGAAGTCAGTCAGTCAATCCCTTATAGACCCAGTACCGGGCAGAGCTTCCCTCCCTGCCATGACTAAGTTTGACTTAGAAAAATAAAATAGATCAATAAATGATAATCATAATAATGTCACCGCACAGCAGCGCCTCAGTGACAGTGCACAGAAGGATGAGTAGGTGGTTTGATTGGATTGCTGGTTAAACATAAACTCCATCAAGGAATGACCTGCTGATTTGAATAAACCAATGATAATTAAACCTGCTGTGCGTTTGTCCTGCAAAGAGAAGTTGCAATGGCTTCAGGATACTTGTTGCTGCTGCTGATCGTGACCTGCTCTGCCCTGGAAAAATGCATGAATGACACAGATGTTTTTCTCCAGGAACTCAGTCAGAACAATCCAAAGGATTTTGCTGTTGTCAGTAAGTACAAACTTTGCTCATCTTCATGTTTATAAATTATGTGCTTTTATAGTCAGAACATTACTGTCATTTTAATGTGGCTGCTGTGGGAGGGAGGATTCATTTTGCAACTCCAGAAGAGAAAAAACAATTCGACAAAGTTTGCTTGGCACGTGTGGCTCTAATTCAAACTTGATCTGAGCCATGACCTCTGTCGCCAAATGATCCGTGGCTCATTAACATTTCAACCAAATGTTGAATGTTCTCTGTCTCGGAGTCCCGCTACAAGTGGCCAGTATGTATATATGTCAAGGACATAGCAGAGTCTCATGAGATTCACCAAACCGCAACGTCTCATGTCGAATTAAATGTTTTACAATCGTCCTTTTTACACAACAGTTGATTCAATCTGCAAGGTTTTTTTTCTTCTATTTTTTCCCTTCTTGAAGAGGTATATTAAAATGAAATCTGAAGTCTGAATAAAAGTGACTGAATGGTTCATGTTTTCACATCGTGTACACAGAAGAGCTCATCATTTTGATTCCAAATCCATTGTCAATCCATGTGATCGGTATCTGTGATCAGCAGCAAAAACCCTGATCAGAACATCCCGACCACAAACCTTTATCAGCACCTCAAAAGTCATATGTTTGGTGCTGCAGCTTTGTTTTGTCAAGGTTCATGTGGGCAATAAGCTTCATACTTGATGAGGAAAAAAATAGTTGAGCCGAGAATCGTAAATCAATTCTGAGCATAAGAATCGTGATTCATATTTTCCCCTGTGCATTATAGCATCGACTATAATGTTGCTGCGCGGGCTTCCAGTACAGCCTTGACTGTAATGTATGGATAACAACTGAACCATGCATAGAGTGATGCCACCAACAAGGCTCAGCAGAGACTTATTTTCCAGGTCAGATTCATCCACATGCTTCATGTTTTTATGGATTTCTGAATGCAGAAACATGCATTCACATGCGCTCAATTTATTCAGAGGTTAACATGTTTGGTGTTCTAAAGGTTTGTCTGCAAAGAAGTAAATGATCTTTGTGCCATTTTAATTTATAATAATTATAAATCAAACAATATGAATGTTGTACATGTTCATACATTCAAAAAGCTTTTGAAAAAAACTTGTGCAAGCCTCTTTTTTAATGGATACATTATGTTTTTTAGTGTACGATTCATTTGGGAAGATGGGAAGTAACGTAAGAGGAGGCAACCTCAACCGACCAGGCTTGATGTCTGAATGTCGCTCTGTCCACACGGCTTCCTTCTCTGGACAATACTGCCAGGTGTTTCTGACTCAGGTGATGACACCAAACATAGAGACCAGACCATTCAGAACAGGGCTCTCAAACTGATCCACCAATGGGTGACTGTGGGAGCAGGTTGGAAGATAAACCTGTTGCCAAAGCAGCGTTTTTGTGGATGAACTTCAAAGCCCTTATTTAGCATAACTTGAACATCTATTTAACTAGTGAACCACGAGTGAGTCATTATTGAGTGAGTCAATAACCACTTTTCCATTTCAGGGAGATTTATTCTACTATGTGGGGGTTTGTGTTCCTGACTCCTGCGACGATAAAGAGGTGCACATGTTGATGCTCGAAGGTAAGTTATCTGTCTCATCTAGGCAGACACACCTTTGCTGTGCAGCTTTTTCAGTTCCGATTTAATCCTTAGTCATGATTTGTTTCTCTGAACATATGTTGCACTGATGGAGGTCATTAAAATCTCACTGTACAATGGTCTGTATTAGGACAGTGATGGCCACTGCTATAACTACTTTGAGATAAATGAACCCATTTGGTCCTTTTCGGTGACGGGTTCTAGAACTTGAGCTGCTACTGTCTGTTTGGTTTTCCATCTAAACAGGCTTCCCATTAATATAAAGTGGGAGAGGTAGAGGCAGGTCAACAAGTTAAGAGTTTCATCAGGATTATTGAGTAAATAGTTGACTGCAAAGATAGACTTTTGAATGTTTTTATTTATGACTTTGACTCAGCTCTATACATGTGTGATCAGTTCCAATGTTTCAATCTTAACTTAGTGGTGCAGGGGGGGCCAACCAGTCAGAGGCCAAGAGCCACAATGTTTTACTGTGCTGCTGAAAAGAGCCACATCCTACAAACATGTAAGGCTGGAAGGTTCACCTGAACAGCTGGTCACGTGACTTTGTGGCAGTGTAGCGGTTAAAGAATGACAAAGTGAAATGTGGAACTAAGTGACGTAAGTCGTGTTGATTGTGGATCTGATGACGGTCCAAGTCTTAGGACCACGTCACATTGGTGTTGAACGTGCTCCAATCCTCCCCAGTTGTGTATGTTTCAAAGTTAAACGTCTTTGAACAACATTTTGACATTTCGCCGGCCTAGCTCTTACTTTTTTGTCTAATATGTCTACAATGATTAAAATACAGTTGCTGGACTTACACAGCTTATTTTGTACTTGTTTCTCATCACCTCACCACTTATCCATGGAAAAGTCAAAACCAAATCCATGTTTCAATTATTGGGCTGAGTTGTTTACTCGCTAGAGGAGCTGTGTGAGAGTCATGTTAATATTTGGGCCCAGCGCATTTACAACACTTCCAGTTCTGTCAATCAGCTCAGTCATTTTACAGCCCCCTTCAAACCCCATTAGATTCTCAATGACGGACATTCAGGTGGTTTTCTGAGTTAGAAAAAAGGAGATATCTATCATGACTATAGTCAGGTTCAGATCAAAACATGTATAAATATATTAGGGATGCTCCGATCGATCGTGACCGATCACAACAACTGATCACGTGTGACAGCCGGTGCTCTGAGGAAGCACCGCTGGTTGTGATGCGTCTCCTCCTCCCTCATTCCCAACTCCCTGCTGACTCTGCAGCAGCATGTCTGCAGTGGAGCTTCTTTCAATCTGTCATGGAAAGTGTCACGGAAAAATGCTGTGGAGGGAAGTGCCTTCAAATTAAATACACCATTTAAAGCGCCAGCACACAGATAGTTTTCTGGGCTCATGAAAGTGAGACCGCTGGTTCCTCAGCAGGAACCCTCAACAATGAATATATATATATATATATATATATATATATATATATATATATATATATATATATGGTTATTTCAGGTAGCTGTCTCTGGTGCAGGATGTTGATGGAGAAATGGATGAGCTTCTAGTTTTGTTTTATTTTTTTGCCTTCAAAGGGAGGCTGAAGTTTGGAGAGGTCTCCCTCATTCCTCCTTTACCAGCTATATTCGTCAATGAGTCTAAACTGGACGTCATGTCGACATATTGTTTGTCCAATGCTGTTCATCCTGATGCATCTGGAGTCGCTTGTCTGTAAGTAAATAATCACCAGAAGTCTTTACTCTTTTAAGACGACCTGGATGGATCAATTACCATATAAAGCTTAGAGGTGCAGATTTTTTTTTTTTTTGATGCAGATGCAGATTTTTTTATTGAATATTTTAATAATCATTCATAGCCAAATTTTCTTACTTGTCTTCCTTTTGCATCTTTGGAGCCTGCATGAGAGGCGAAGCCCAAATCCATCCGTATTTTCTCTCACAGGGTCATTTGTGCTGTTCTAGTAGCAATTCCTCTGGCTGCTACGCTGGTCACTGCTGTGAGGACTTGTCAGCAGAGCAAAGAAAAGGCTCCAGCAGTCGAACCTTTCTGCTTGGATGAGCGCAAAAGCCATGGAAACTTCAACATGTCTTCTTCCTTAAATTGTCAAAAGGATGATTGCAATACACGAGAAGACAGTAAGTTTAAAATTCTGCCGAGTCATTACAAGTTTCCAAAATGTACATTAATTCAGACTGCAGGCTGCAAAAACCAATCCAGCAGGAAACTGTATGAAAGTGCCAGTAATGCAGCGTTTCCAATGTCCAGTCCACGTCATGTCGTGTCTTTCTCCCCACTGAGCCCCTTTGCATTCCCAGTCCACACTGAGCTCTGTAGCTATAAATTTATGTTATATTCGAAAAAAAGAAGTGATTTTTTTTCTAAATAAGAAGAAGAAATGTAAAAATGTGTGTGAACATTACACTATTAGTTTTCAGGAAACTTCATGTCTTGTCAACTGGGATCTGTGGGTTCCTAGGAGAGTACTCTCCACATTACTCACCATTTCAAGTCGTCAAATTTGATAAATGTTTAATTAAATTTTTCACCGTGTCTCCAACTTCTACCTGTCAATCAGCCACATTTGTCATCGTCAGACTTGTGTTGTCAGACCTGGGATCAGTGTATCCGACTCACATCTGGGTGCAGGTTCTGTGGGCGCCAAAATCACCCTCTTCATGACCCTTAAGAGCAGCTGTGGTGCATGCGAAGGTTTTTACTGCAGTCAGTGGTAAGCATCTGCAAATCCCACGATGGTAGAGGAAGGTAGCGCCTTCCTTTCACCCCAAAATAGTGACATCACCGGGAAAGCAACACGCTGTGAACAACCTTCTGAGTGTTGTATTTACATTGTTAGGTATGTATTTGATCCCAGACATCAATGACAGACTGCAACAAACGGGTTCTGCTGTTTTTTGTCTCTAAATTAAGGAGGTAAACATCATAGCAGTCACCATTTGTCAGCGGAAATTGCTGGTAGCTCTGCGACAACAAAATTTCAGTCACCGCAAAAATAATTTAGAGACACATAGTCACAACTCAATGAAGCACTGTTTCTCGTCCAACCAGCGACAGTTCTCTTTTCACACCCCTCCAGCACCGAAGGTAAGAGGTACCAAAAAAATGGGACGGAATGTGTTGGGTTTTTCTGACCCCAGTGGAAACACTGAAAACAGCATACTGACCCGAACCATACTGACGTGGACCAATTGATGGAAACGTAGACTAAAAGAAAGAAAAAAAAAGTTTTGAATAAAGAAACCTTGCATTCCATCTGTGTTACAGAGTAGTTCATATTCTGAAAAATGAGTTACATTTTGGGAGCCTTATTTTGGATATTGCTCAAATATTAGTTTGATTTTCAATTCATACAGGAACTTTATGTCTGGCATTTGAAATCATGTAATCTGATGGCATGTTTTTACAGAACAACACAAGAGAACACAGAAGAGTTTCCTCAGTCGCTGTTTGCATCAGTTTCTGGAAGCCTTCTCTCTTCAGACCACGACTCAGGGAGTCCTCAGCACCCCGGCATCAGTCAAGGATTCCTATCCTTCCTTGAACGGCATCCGAGCTCTGAGCATGTTGTGGATCATTTCAGGACATGCTCTGAACTTATCAGCATTTCACCCTATTGGTATGACCCACTCCTGCCCATTAAAAAAGAATATGTTTGTCTGACAAGACTCTTCCGACCACAGATAACACGAACGATTTACAAGCATCTTTGAAAACGAACCCCCTGCATGTGTTCACAGTGGGAGGACCCAACGCTCTCGGTGTAGACACATTTCTATTATTGAGGTCAGGCACCACAAAACTATTGATCCTTCTGCTTTGCCACGTTCACTTTTTATTTTGTTCATAACCTACGAACCTTTACAGACCTCATGTGTTCTTTCCTCATTCTCTTGCTTGGCTTCTCCCTGTTGCTGTTCACGCTCCTTCTTCCTTCTGAATCAGCTAAAATGATGATGATCTGATGACTTTTGAAATATGCTTTACGTCAGTGCTATCTCAGTGCTCTTCAAGTTTCAGCTGCACTCTACGACTGTGGCCCTTTGGCAATGAAGCAAAAAGAAAAAAAGACTATCGTGCTCCAAAACTGTGTGACTCTAAAAATTCCATGTTGTGTTGTAGTGGTTTGTTAAGCGCCAAAAGTCTCCTGAGCTCAATCCAGAGGAATGAAGACACCATGAGTCCACGTCTTGTGGCAGATTACTACTTCAAGAGGATCAGAAGGTCAGATTTAGTGACATGAGCAACATTATTTCAGATCATTTTAAGCTTCCTTTAATGTCTGAAAACATGTTTCCATTCCAGGATACAGCCCCTCCACATGTTTGTGGTTATGCTTTGTGAAGGTGTCACATCTGTGTTCAATGGAGGCCCGTTTCTGATGCTACTACCTTCAATATTTTTTCAATGTGACAAGTACTGGTGGACAAACCTGCTGTTGATAAACAATCTATTTACTCGTGATTTACCTGTAAGTCAGAGCAACAAGAATCATTTGACAAGGACTGTTTTGAATCTTGTTCATTCATAACTCGATGTCATCCCAAGTGCCTACCTTGGACATGGTACCTATCGCTGGACTTTCAGAGCTATGCCACAACTCCTCTGCTGATTCTTGCCCACAGAAAGTATGTTTTTTTTCTCCATCAGATTAGAAATTACTTTATGGTTGTTTGGATTCATTCTCTTCAATATATTTATTTATTTATTTTCAGGAACAAAGTTGTATTTGCTGTTTTGGTGGTCACCCTGCTGCTGATGACCATTTTGACTGGATCTATTTTAACAGCACTCCTGCATCTACCTGTCTTTCAGCCAGATTTTATGTAAGAAGAGAGATGATCTTTGAGATTTGAATATAAAATCAAATCCTCACAATATAAATAAACGATTGCTCTCTCCATTTAAATTTCAGCACAAGGAAGGATTTTCAAATTTTTTACTACCAAAAACCCTACTCCAGATATGGACCATTTTTGATAGGAATTCTGTTCGGAGTGTATCTGAAAACAAGGAAGGCAACCCTTCTAAAGAAAAAGGTAGGTTGCAATGGAAATCTCTGGATTTGCATTTTACTACCTGTGACTCGATGTAGTGGCAAGCGGCTCTGGGATGGATATGCTCTTTGTCTGTCCTGGCTCTGGTGGTGGGGTTGAGCTACGCCCTCCAGGACACTCCAGACCATCCATCAGCACCACATGCCATATACCAGGGACTACACAGAACCGCCTGGGCGACAGCTCTTACCTGGGTCGTACTAGCCTGTGAGGAGGGCTATGGAGGTACGGAGAGGATTCTTCAGTTCACATGAACTTCTCTAGTCCAATTCTTAAGGAATACTAACCAGAAAAATACAACAAATAAATGGTTGAGTGTTGGAGATTAATAGGTTTAACCAAAATCTGTTTAAAAAAATGGAGTGCAAACAAACACAACAATGTTGTGAGCAAACTGGATTTTCAGAAACCCCAGTCTGGTGCATCAATTGGTTTGTGAAACAACCCAAGAATTTTGGTAAAACATGAGCCCTTAGACTGAGACTTAGTCTCTTCATACATAACCCTTAATGTTAATGGAACACAAAAATAACCCAGAAAGTTGATACAGGAGTTTTCAGAAGTTTAGTAGGGATGCACCGAAATGAAACCCAGACATAACCATGGAATTCTGTCTGTTTTCCAGGTTTCATCATGAACCTACTTTCACTGAAGTTCTGGCTTCCTCTTTCAAACCTCAGCTTCTCCTCCTACCTAATTCATCCCTTGGTTGTCTACATATACATTGGCCTGCAAGAAACTCCGATACACTATTTAGACATCAACTTTGTGAGTCTTTTAAAAACACTCAATTATCTCTGTCTGTCTTTTTAACATTCTGCCATGTTTCTCTCTAGATGTATTTGTTCATGGGTCATGTGGCGCTGACCGTTGTCCTGAGCTATGTGATGACAGTGTTGGTGGAGAGACCTTATATTCTTCTGAAGTGGAAGTGACAGAACAAGAAAGGTGTCATGATAACGTTTTTGAACCTCCTAGTTTCATAACCTGTCGATTGCGTTTGCGTCATGGTGGAACTTTTTCCTTCAACATAGCCATGGAGGTTGATCTGCAGGGTGTAACCCTAACCCTAACCCTCCAGATGGGGGATGTTACTCAGTCCACTCTCTAATCTGCAGATCAGCGGGTTGGCGTCATTGCAATGCACTGCATATTTTGTTTTTTTTAAGCACATTAAAGAAAAGACTGAGAAGTGTTCGGTAATTTATCTCGTGCTAAGCATGGATTTCTTATTGCTGGTGTTCGACTTCTCACTAAAATCTTCAATCTTAACACCAAGTCTTTTTGTCGAAAATAGACAGGAATGAAAATGAGCTAAATAACTGCTAAAATATGATATTTTACATCGCTGGCTCTGTCTCATCAAAATAAAACTCATTGCTTCATTCAAGTGTTTGTTATTATTTCAAGCGTGTTGAGACACAGCCACATCACCACTCATCAGTCATTTATTTCACGACCTCAAACCATCTTAAAACCAGATGTTTTCTGCTATTTCATTCTTATATTTAGCTCATTGTAGTGATCCAGACTGCCTTTGGAGTAAAGGATATGGAAGTAGGGCTGAGCTGTAAAAACCGATAGTTTTGTGTTTATGTGAATTATCTGTCTGGTTGTTTTTTGGGACGTTAATGTAGAGTGTTCATGTTTGCCATTCTTACAAATGTAGTTAGCACTGTAAGTTTGTAGGATATGTGTGGAGAGGACCTGTGTTCTGTTATTCTTCTGTGACCACATGCAAAGGTGTAGAAACTAGGTGTCTAGATGTCTGCTAATCTGAGTTTTTTTTTATCATGCTTTTGATGACCCTTTTCTGGGTTTTTTTTTTTTTTTTTTTTTTCGCTGAATCCTAAATCTTAAATTTGGAGTGGCTTTTTTGCCATGTGCACTCCATGCAGGATTAATTGAACTTTAAACTGCATTATCCTGCATGCACACCACGAGCAGGAGGGCAGGTGGTGGGCGGAAGGTGGATCACAGCTGGTCGAACCAGAGAGAATTCAGGGTAGCTGGTTTCCCCAGGTAGCTGTATTTCCACCTCAGAAACATCCTGACTCTGCATGAAATTGTGCAAGTCCTTCATCACGGAGCAAATGTACACAAGATGATCTCGGGATCAAAATAACACACTTTATTTGAAATGTCATTAATATACAATTTTTTGACGTGTACATACACAATACCTTTATTTAGATGCCAATTATTGTCTTGGGATGTCAGGATCATGAGATCTCTTGATGTTTTAGCCCAGATGTGGCTGTGTCTCACACACCCACACGCACCCACACGGATGCTGACACACGCAGAGACATTAGCGCGTCCATAGTCCGATTGGACATTCTTGAATCATATTGTGGGACTGTGGTAAATGAGAATAAATGTTTTCTCCAGAGTGATCAGCCCACGTCACAAACACTGAACTGTCAACATAAGAACTGCTGCTTCATTGCTCACTATTATCCATTAATTGCATCTCAGCAACTCTCTGTTGCAGTGGTGGGCAGAATGGATCTTCGTTGGGGGGAATGTTTTAGAGGTGCATATGGCGACAGTGGGGCTGAGTCCAGTGCTTATGTTATGGACGCGAGTGACTAATAAAGAGCTCTGCAATACTGCTTTGACGAACCATTCTTTTTAATGATTGTGAACCACGCTATGGAACGTAGTGGCAGTGGTGATACACTTGATGTCCAACTTTGGCTGTAACATTTGCCGCTAGCTAATAGCCGGGTATGCAGAGCATCTGAGCTGTCTAAGGTGAATATGAGGACACAGGCAAGAGAGATATTACAATCGTACAGCTAAAAATTTGGACAGTCTGAAGGCAGACAACACGGTGTGTGAGTCCAACCTTTGGAGCCATGTAAAACCTGGAAAGTTGCTGAGCTGATCAGGCCTGTTAGCTGTAGTGCTCTCTGGTGCTCATGTACACCTTTTGAGATCTTATTTGCAGCACCATCTAACATTGGCGTGGGGCCTTCAAGGCAGCCAATGGATACAGGACTCTGTGAGAATTACTTGGTGACATATTGCGTTAATCTAACAAACAAACTTTCTCAAATCAGGAAGCAGGTGGCTGACACACTACTGCTATCAGCTGACACTCCTCTGCACAACATCAAACCTGGTGACTTTGGGCTGATCAGGCGCAAATCTTGGTGACATCAGCGCTGGTTGGGGCCTCTTCCAAGTCCTGCTCATCACACATACAGCGATCAAAGTTCCAGAATGGGCCACTAGGGTGCACGCATCCCACTGCAAGGTTGAGCCGATGCCAAATCGGTGTCAAGCGAGAGACACTCCACCACCTCCTCTAAATGACATCCCACCTTACGACAGCGTAAGGAGAGACACCGGCCCACACCCACTCTCCCAACGAATAATACTGTTTGAAAAACACTATTAGCTGCAGGGGGAAAGGTCATAAAAGAGAAAATAGATCATAGAAGAGCGTGCCACCTTACAGCCAGAAGCAGCTGACAACATTCAAACATGGACGACGAAAGACACCTGCCTCGTCCATGGCACCCTTTCTGCCAACTTGGAATGCCTGGATTTTGTGGTTCCAGAATGACTGTGACATACCGAAACCATGGTGGCAACCACCATCGTGTTCGCTCTTCTGTGGCTCTGTGACATCTCACAACCATCACAAATCTCTGGGCCAAAAATTAACACTGGTTCTGACCTGATCAATGGTTATAATCCAAATGATGCTGTAGATGGCCCCAGATACCAATGGTGCCCAGGAAGAGTCCAAACAGGCACAAACATGACACCTCAATGGTTCAACTTGACCCCTGTTCACATTTCCATCGTAATGGAGGTTCAACTTGGTCATCCAGAGCCATGATCTACATCAGCTATGAGGTTGAGTGGAAGCCCACATCTTGTTCCGACTGGTCGACCAAAGGGCCACGGGTTTCTGACTCAGGTTATTATTCCATCCGTGCTTATGTTCTTGGTACTGACCCCTGCAGTTACTTCTATCTTGAGGTTGAATCACCTGAATCGATCAGTTCTGCTCCTTTTACTCCAACTGTGGTCAATTTGGCTACAATCTCCCAACAGTGATGAGACATGACGTTACCTCGTGTCACATGTGCTTGGTCACATGGCCGACGACATTATTGATAACAATGTTTATGTTTATTGATCATCAGTTTGACCCCGAAATTTACTCATCTAATTGATATGTTATGGCGTCACCAGGCACCGGCCATATTGAATTACATAACTTGTCACTGAAGCACATGCTACACGATGATTTTTTTTTAAAGAAGTCCCCATCAAAATTAGATTTTTTTTTTTAGAGAACATACGAAAACTCCCAAATCCACCATTAAAATCATCCAGTTCCCATTTCAATTAAAATATGGAATCCAGACTCACATTTTCCATTATATATTTACTTTTTATTGTGAATTCACTGACGACAGCGTATTCCTTTGGATTGTCCTGGTTCAGGTCCCAGAGAAATTAGTTTGTGTCTCTCATGCATTTGCTTGAGATGTTCTGCTTCTGGGGTTCTGCCAGCGCAGAGCAGCAGCTCACAACTGTGAGCACCAGCACTGAGCGAGTCACAGCCATCGTTCTACATCAGGTGTTTAGTCAAGCAAGGCCTTATATTACCCTTTAAAAAGTTAATTTATCACGCAAGAGTTCAGAGTGCTGCTCATCAGGTCAGTGATTTGCAGCATGGAGTTTAGTATCACAGTGAAGGAAGATAATCATTCTGGTGAGTGACATGTATAAAGAGAGTCAGGAGCTCAAGCTTTTAGCAATGAACATGATGGGGATTCAGGACAAGATCTGGACCTGAGCGACTTGATGCCCCAAGAATTTAGCCTGGGAAACAGTTACACTGCGGTTCACTGTCCCTTCATCACATTAAGTAACAATAACGCAGTTCATTTTAAATTTTTCTTCCTCTCTTTCTTTTGGTTCGTAGTGCACCTGAAATCTGCCATCATTCCTTCCCTGATTCATTGGTTATTGCAGTTTCCAAAAAAACAAAAACAAAAACACAAAAAAAACAGTGAACAAAACAGCAATTTTGTGTTCAGTTGAATGAGCAATGGGACCATCCAACACATTGATGATTTTTATGTACTTATCTATTCAAATTCAGATATTCAGAAAAGCTGGACATAATACAAATTCTGCTATTGGAACACATCTTATTTGTCTTTTGTCTGCATCAATACTACTCATGTTGTGGTCAGATTAGGACAATGGGTTGGACCTGTGGAAGCCTGTGCACTGAAACTCTGAGCAGACGCCTGTGGGAGTCTAAACATTTGGGTCTACCTAAAGGGAATATTTGAGATATTCCAGTTGAGCACCACAGTTGTTGTTTTCTAACTAAACATGATGTTTGATCTATTCTATTCGCAGGACTCACGATGCAGGAAGTCTATGGAAACTCAAATGGGTAGGTCGAGGTAATGGTGGTCAGCGGTGCTCTGGTGTTTCCTTTTTAAACATTCACAAGCACGCATCACAAAGTGCTCCACATCGCTCTGCAGTATTGGCCAGTAGAACCAGTCCCTTATTAACCATGGTGTTCTTTCTGCTCCCTGACGTCCCATTAATATGTTCCGCTCTGTTAACACTGTTTGATGGTGTTCTTTTGGTAGCAGGAGCCGATCCCTGCCATTGGCTCTCCTGTGGAGGAGTCTTGACTCGTTAACATGTATTTTTGCTCTGAGTTTAGGCCGTGGTCTTTTGGTCACCTTGGTTGTGAAGTGCAGGACTTGTGCCGTGCAATATGGCCAATCACCGCATCTGTTTCCAGTCTGTGAGTTTGTTTACAGCTACCTTCAGGCTCTGATGGCGACTGACGGGTGTGCTGGGTGGTAATCGGCCCTTCTGATTTTTACTTTCCTTTCTTCCTTTTCTTGAGGAGACTGGCGCTGAAGTTACATTTTCAGGCACAGAAAAACACTAATACAGGGGTCTTGCCACCTTGTATAAATCTGCAATGTCGAACCTGTAGCATGAGAGGAAACCAAGAATTCCTTGAGGGATTGAACAAGAGCTATCTCAGCTAGATCCATGGTACAAGTCACATCCGACTTGTGACCCGGACCGGTTCCAACCAACCAGTCGTAAGTGAGATTGGACGTAAGTCGCGTTTTTACATGTGAGGGTGAGGTGCTGGGATACTGTGCTGTCATAATTGTCGTATGCGTTGCCAGGTTGCTACGAGCTGCAGTGCCAGACATTGAATAAAATAAATAAATAAGAAGCATCTGTTGGCTGTGGTCGTATGTACGGGTGGACATAAGTCGAGCAGGTCGTAAGTCGGATGTTACTTGTATATCTTTCGTCAGAGACCAATGGACCCAGAAAGCGAACCTTTTGGACATTTTCTCTGTAGAACAACACATACGGCTGCCAGATGACATCGCTGAAGCTGCTCAAACTGTCCTCCATGCTCCCTGTAATCACAGCACGGCCTCAATTCACCAGACTTTTTCTGGACGTTGACGTTCAGAGAAGAATAGGATGACCTCAACTCAGAGAACGTGTGAGAAAGCAGATGCAGACTCAAATACAGAAATAAAAGAAAAAAAGCTAAACATAAGAAACTGAATTAAGAGGTTATTGTCATGTCCGCACTTTAACCTGTTTGTTTTTCTACTGTTTGTATTTTCTCCACGTCCCTTCCTCGTGTTTTTATTCTGTTACTCCCTCTTGTTTTCGTTTCTTCTCTTCAACTTCACAAGCAAATGCAGCTGGCTCGCACCGTCTTATCAATCCCTCCTCAGATACATTCCTCCCGACACCAGCTATGTTTGCCAGATGGTAGATTTCCTCTCTCCACTCAAGTACCTCTCCACTTCCCATGACTTCCGTGTTCTAGCTTCAGCCCTTGACCTCTCAAAATTCCTCCCACGCATGAATTCCTATTCTGTCGCAACCCTTTGTTTTCACGTCCTTCCTCGCTAGCTTCCCAACCTTCCATTCATTCCGTGTGTGAGCAGTTATTTGTCTCATTTTTCAGTGAAGATAAATCCGCTTTGTTTACCCCTTGTGTACGACTGTGAATAGCCACCGCCACCAAGCGCTTTTAGTTCATTGCCACCTTGTCGAGCTTAACTCCGGGTATGTTTTCTGTTCTCCCAGTTTTATGGCTTGTGATTCTAATCCGCATCCATGTTCCAGATTCTTCCCTGTTTCCTGTGTGTTTTTCCTGGTTCGCGCTTTGGTTCCCGGTGCCTTTTGTTCATAGTTACTTGTCTGTGTATTTATTTACTTGTGTCAATCGATTAAATTGTTAAATTTAATATTGTTCTCACGTGTCATCTGTCGACTTGCATTGATTGCATTTGGGTCCGTCCTTTGACTAATCATGACAGAACCATCTGGCCATGAGCAGGACCCTGTGTTGGTAGCTGGTTTACAGAACGCATTAGGCGTCAGTGCTGGCCAATCGGTACTCTTGAAAGAGCCGTACAGAGTGTCCTGGAGCCACTTAGCTGCTCTTCCGTCAGTCCTAGCAGCTCCCTCTGCAATTGACCCAGCACACCTGGTTACCAAAGGCCGTGAACCTACCATCCCCACACCGGAGGTTTATGCGGGTAAGGCAGGTTTTTGCAAACATTTCTTTTTTCAGTGTTCTTCAGTATTTGATTCTCAACCATCTTCATTCAAGACTGACAGATTCCGAGTGGCGAATTGCATAAGCCTACTCCGTGGCAAGGCCAGTCAGTGCGCAGTCTCCCTATGGGAGTCAGACGCTGCCATCTTAAATAACTTCTCTTATTTTTTCTGCAGAAATGAGAAGGGTTTTCGATGCTACTGAGAATTGTGTTTATTTTCTCAATTTACAGACTCTGCTCGCATGCCATCTCCCGGTTTGGTGACGCCTTTTGTTGGACTTTTTCTGTTGTGGACTGATCCTGGTTCAGTGACGTTTGGGATTTTAGACTTGAGTTTATTTCTCCTGGTTTGTTGATGCTTTTTGTTGTATTTTTATATTATTGTTATTAAGCTATTGTATTCTACCCGCTGTGTGCCTCCTGTGACTCTTTCATCACTGCGCTTGGGTCCTGCTTCACATCTCGAACGTTTTGTGTGTGTTTTGCGGTAATTAATGTTGAATTGTTTGATCATAAAATCCAATTTCTAAAATACACAAAAATCAAACAAATGTTTTTATTGTCACATTGCAGTTGTTTGTGAGTAGGTTGAGATCCTGAACCAAAAACGGTGGTAATGTCAAAGTTAAGCATCATGAATAGTGATAATGTGATTAGGACCACAACTATTTTATAAACAGGTTGGACCCGTGGAAGCCTGTGCACTAAAACTCCAAGCAGATAGCTGGTTGGAGTCTAAACATTTGGGTCCACCTAAAGGGAATATTTGAGATATTCCAGTTGAGCACCATAGTTGTTGTTGTTGTTTTCTAATTAAACAGGATATTTGATCGATGATCGATTTGATCATGGTGTTCTTTCTGCTCCCTGATGTCCATTTGCTTTGTTCCGCTCTGTTAACAGTGTTTGATGGTGTTCTTTTGGCAGCAGAAGTCAACCCCTGCCATTGGCTCTCTTGTGGAGGAGTCTTTACTCATTAACGTGTCATTTGGCTCTGAGTTTAGGCCGCTGCCTTTTGGTAGACTTGGCTATGAAGTGCAGGACTTGTGCCAGTCACTGCGTCTCTTTCCTGACTGATGAAAGAAACTTCCCTGCTGCCCCCAGTTTTGGTCTTGTACTAAGGTGACCGCACATCGGATGACAAATGTGGTCCATGGAGACACATCATCTCCCACTACAAGTGAACCTTCCACAGCAGCTTTGAGTCTTTCTGTCTTCACTTCAGCTGTACGCTGGGCTATGTACAGATCAACGTCAAGGGGTCACCTAGAAAGGCCATCAGCAGTAACGGTATCTTATTGTAAGCTAAAAATCGTCCAGCTCACAGACCCATTGATGGCCTGTTGCATTCAATTTCACAGTTGTAGGTCGTGTACATGTTCGGGGCTTGTTGTCTGTGAACACAAGAACGTGTGGGGAATAAAAAAGGTTATATCGAAGCTTTCACATGAGGTTCAGTCAGTTTGTTTACATTTACCTTCAGGCTCTGGGACCAACTACATAGGTGTGCTGGGTGGTAATCGGCCCTTCTGATTTTTACTTACCTTTCTTCCTTTAGTTGTGGACAATGGTGGTGAAGATACATCCTTGCTGTCGGAGGCAAAAGCATGACATTCCTCTCACAACAGCTGCCAGAACTGTATTTTCTGGGTGAGTGTCACAGTCCAAATGAAACTTGGTTTCTATCCATCCATCACATGGAATTGCCCTCCCATTACCAGCAACTGCTACAAGTGGTTAATCCCCCAACAGGTCAGTCATTGGTCTGATGGTGCTGAGCATTTGTTGTAAACATCCAATATCTTCCCTTGCCGTACGCTCTGTACCGTAGAATGCAGGCAACGTGTGTGGTATGTTCGATTACAGAACAATTAAATACAACTATTCTTCTGGGATGTCCTCTGCTGCTTGTACCTCAATATTGTCAGTCAATGGAGAACAGTGGGGTGAAGTATATTTGTATGTGGACTTGCAGTACCCTCTCTGGTCTTCCTCTCTTTGAAAGTCTTTTTGGTCACTGTCCTGCAGTACAGCAGACGAGGGAGGATGTGATTATTATGAAGATGAACATTATTAAAGCAACACAGAGCCTCTTGGCTGGTTGTTGCTGGGATAGACTCCATGAGTCCCCACAACCCTGAACAGGACAAAGCAGTTGTTCACTGAAGATGTGTGATAATGTATGTATGATGATTTATTACCGATTCTCATTGTGAACATAAATATTTTAATTGGTGGTTTCCATATGCTCATGTATTATATAAATGACAGTAAAAATGTTGGCGCTCATTCATGAAAGATATGTACCTGTCACTTTTTGGATGGTGGGAGGAAACTGTGGCGGCAGGAAGAAACCCATACTTCCATCTTGCACAAACTTTAGGCCGGCTCCACGTGGCCACTGCTCTAACTACAGTTTGTGTCCCACTGTGCTTATAACATGGGTACACAGTGTTACCGATGGATGCGTGTGAAAAACCTGTCATCGACACAATACTTTATAGACCCAGTACCGGGCAGAGTTTGAAAGAAAAAATAAAATAGATAAATAAATGATAATCATAATAATGTCACCGCACAGCAGCGCCTCAGTGACAGTGCACAGAAGGATCAGTAGGTGGTTTGAATGGATTTCTGGTTAAACATAAACTCCATCAAGGAATGACCTGTTGATTTGAATAAACCGATGACACTTAAACCTGCTGTGTGTTTGTCTTGGAGTGAGAAGTCACAATGGCTTCAGGATACTTGTTGCTGCTGCTGATCGTGACCTGCTCTGCCCTGGAAAAATGCATGAATGACACAGATGTTTTTCTCCAGGAACTCAGTCAGAACAATCCAAAGGATTTTGCTGTTGTCAGTAAGTAAAAACTTTGCTCATCTTCATGTTTACAAATTACTTGCTTTTATAGTCAGAACATTACTGTCATGTTAAATGTGGCTGCTGTGGGAGGGAGGATTCATTTTGCAACTCCAGAAGAGAAAAAACAATTCGACAAAGTTTGCTTGGCACGTGTGGCTCTAATTCAAACTTGATCTGAGCCATGACCTCTGTCGCCAAATGATCCGTGGCTCATTAACATTTCAACCAAATGTTGAATGTTCTCTGTATCTGAGTCCCGCTACAAGTGGCCAGTGTGTATATATGTGAAGGACATAGCAGAGTTTCATGAGTTTCACCAAACCGTGACGTCTCATGACGAATTAAATGTTTTACAATCGTCCTTTTTACATAACAGTTGATCCAATCTGCAAGGTTTTTTTTTTTCTATTTTTTTCCCTACTTGAAGAGGTATATTAAAATGAAATCTGAAGTCTGAATAAAAGTGACTGAATGGTTCGTGTTTTCACATCATGTACACAGAAGAGCTCATCGTTTTTATTCCAAATCCATTGTCAATCCATGTGATCGGTATCTGTGATCAGCAGCAAAAACCCTGATCAGAACATCCCGACCACAAACCTTTATCAGCATCTCAAAAGTCATATGTTTGGTGCTGCAGCTTTGTTTTATCAAGGTTCATGTGCGCAATAAGCTTCATACTTGATGAGGAAAAAAATTATTGTGGCCGAGAATCGTAAATGAATTCTGAGCATAAGAATCGTGATTCATATTTTCCCCTGTGCATTATAGCATCGACTATAATGTTGCTGCTCAGGCTTCCAGTACAGCCTTGACTGTAATGTATGGATAACAACTGAACCATGCATAGAGTGATGCCACCAACAAGGCTCAGCAGAGACTTATTTTCCAGGTCAGATTCATCCACATGCTTCACGTTTTTATGGATTTCTGAATGCAGAAACATGCATTCACACGCGCTCACTTTATTCAGAGGTTAACATATGGTGTTCTAAAGGTTTGTCTGCAAAGAAGTAAATGATCTTTGTACTATTTTAATTTATAATAACTGGACAATTTGGAAGATTAATTAATATGAATGTTGTACATAATTCATACATTCAAAAGCTTTTGAAAAAAACTTGTGCAGGCCTCTTATTTATGAATGCATTATGTTTTTATAGTGTACGATTCATTTGGGAAGATGGGAAGTAACGTAAGAGGAGGCAACCTCAACCGACCAGGCTTGATGTCTGAATGTCGCTCTGTCCACACGGCTTCCTTCTCTGGACAATACTGCCAGGTGTTTCTGACTCAGGTGATGACACCAAACATAGAGACCAGACCATTCAGAACAGGGCTCTCAAACTGATCCACCAATGGGTGACTGTGGGAGCAGGTTGGAAGATAAACCTGTTGCCAAAGCAGCGTTTTTGTGGATGAGCTTCAAAGCCCTTATTTAGCATAACTTGAACATCTATTTAACTAGTGAACCACGAGTGAGTCATTATTGAGTGAGTCAATAACCACTTTTCCATTTCAGGGAGATTTATTCTACTATGTGGGGGTTTGTGTTCCTGACTCCTGCGACGATAAAGAGGTGCACATGTTGATGCTCGAAGGTAAGTTATCTGTCTCATCTAGGCAGACACACCTTTGCTGTGCAGCTTTTTCAGTTCCGATTTAATCCTTAGTCATGATTTGTTTCTCTGAACATATGTTGCACTGATGGAGGTGATTAAATCTCACTGTACAATGGTCTGTATTAGGACAGTGATGGCCACTGCTATAACTACTTTGAGATAAATGAACCCATTTGGTCCTTTTCGGTGACGGGTTCTAGAACTTGAGCTGCTACTGTCTGTTTGGTTTTCCATCTAAACAGGCTTCCCATTAATATAAAGTGGGAGAGGTAGAGGCGGGTCAACAAGTTAAGAGTTTCATCAGGATTATTGAGTAAATAGTTGACTGCAAAGATAGACTTTTGAATGTTTTTATTTATGACTTTGACTCAGCTCTATACATGTGTGATCAGTTCCAATGTTTCAATCTTAACTTAGTGGTGCAGGGGGGGCCAACCAGTCAGAGGCCAAGAGCCACAATGTTTTACTGTGCTGCTGAAAAGAGCCACATCCTACAAACATGTAAGGCTGGAAGGTTCACCTGAACAGCTGGTCACGTGACTTTGCGGCAGTGTAGCGGTTAAAGAATGACAAAGTGAAATGTGGAACTAAGTGACGTAAGTCGTGTTGATTGTGGATCTGATGACGGTCCAAGTCTTAGGACCACGTCTCATTGGTGTTGAACGTGCTCCAATCCTCCCCAGTTGTGTATGTTTCAAAGTTAAACGTCTTTGAACAACATTTTGACATTTCGCCGGCCTAGCTCTTACTTTTTTGTCTAATATGTCTACAATGATTAAAATACAGTTGCTGGACTTACACAGCTTATTTTGTACTTGTTTCTCATCACCTCACCACTTATCCATGGAAAAGTCAAAACCAAATCCATGTTTCAATTATTGGGCTGAGTTGTTTACTCGCCAGAGGAGCTGTGTGAGAGTCGTGTTAATATTTTTTACATTCAGGTGGGTTTCTGAGTTAGAAAAAAGGAGATATCTATCATGACTATAGTCAGGTTAAGATCAAAACATGTATAAATATATTAGGGATGCTCCGATCGATCGTGACCGATCACAACAACTGATCACGTGTGACAGCCGGTGCTCTGAGGAAGCACCGCTGGTTGTGATGCGTCTCCTCCTCCCTCATTCCCAACTCCCTGCTGACTCTGCAGCAGCATGTCTGCAGTGGAGCTTCTTTCAATCTGTCATGGAAAGTTTGCATCCTGCAGCACAAACACAGTAAAATGCTGTGCAGGGAAATGCCTTCAAATTAAATACACCATTTAAAGCGCCAGCACACAGTTTTCTGGGCTCATGAAAGTGAGACCGCTGGTTCCTCAGCAGGAACCCAACACTAGCAAATATATATATATATATATATATATATATATTAATGGTTATTCACGTAGCTGTCTCTGGTGCAGGATGTTGATGGAGAAATGGATGAGCTTCTAGTTTTGTTTTATTATTTTGCCTTCAAAGGGAGGCTGAAGTTTGGAGAGGTCTCCCTCATTCCTCCTTTACCAGCTATATTCGTCAATGAGTCGAAACTGGACGTCATGTCGACATATTGTTTGTCCAATGCTGTTCATCCTGATGCATCTGGAGTCGCTTGTCTGTAAGTAAATAACCACCAGAAGTCTTTACTCTTGTTTTGCCTTGATTTATTTGAATATTTTAATAATTATTCACACCTAACTTTTCTAACATCTCTTCATTTGCATCTTTGGAGCCTGCATGAGAGGCGAAGCCCAAATCCATCCGTATTTTCTCTCATAGGGTCATTTGTGCTGTTCTAGTAGCAATTCCTCTGGCTGCTACGCTGGTCACTGCTGTGAGGACTTGTCAGCAGAGCAAAGAAAAGGCTCCAGCAGTCGAACCTTTCTGCTTGGATGAGGGGAAAAGCGATGGAAACTTCAACATGTCTTCTTCCTTAAATTGTCAAAAGGATGATTGCAATACACGAGAAGACAGTAAGTTTAAAATTCTGCCTAGTCATTACAAGTTTCCAAAATGTACATTAATTCAGACTGCAGGCTGCAAAAAGCACTTCAGCAGGAAACAGTATGAAAGTGCCAGTAATGCAGCGTTTCCAACGTCCAGTCCACGTCATGTCGTGTCTTTCTCCCCACAGAGCCCCTTTGCATTCCCAGTCCACACTGAGCTCTGTAGCTATAAATTTATGTTATATTCGAGAAAAAGAAGTGTTTTTTTTTTCTAAATAAGTAGAAGAAATGTAAAAATGTTTGTGAACATTACACTATTAGTTTTCAGGAAACTTCATTTCTTGTCAACTGGGATCTGTTGGTTCATAGGAGAGTACCCTACACATTTCTCACCATTTCAAGACGTCAAATTTGATAAACATTTAATTCAATTGTTCACCGTGTCTCCAACTTCTACCTGTCCATCAGCCACATTTGTCATTGTCGGACATGTGTTGTCAGACCTGGGATCAGTGTATCCGACTCAAATCTGGGTGCAGGTTGTGTGGGTCCCAACATCACCCTGTTTGACACTGAAGAGTAGCTAGCCAATAGTGGCATCACCGGGAAAGCAACACGATGTGAACAAACTTCTGAGTGTTTTGTTTACATTGTTAGTATGTATTTGATCCCAGACATCAATGACAGACTGCAACAGATGGGTTCTGCTGTTTTTTGTTTCTAAATTAAAGAGGTAAACATATTAGCAGTCACCATTTGTCAGCGGAAATTGCTGGTAGCTCTGCCACGACAAAATTTCAGTCACCGAGAAAATAATTTAGAGACACATAGTCACAACTCAATGAAGCACTGTTTCTCATCCAACCAGCGACAGTTCTCTTTTCAGACCCCTCCAGCACCGAAGGTAAGAGGTACCAAAAAAATGGGATGGAATGTGTTGGGTTTTTCTGACCCCAGTGGAAACGCTGAAAACAGCATACTGACCCGAACCATACTGTCGTGGACCAATTGATGGAAACATGGACTAAACGAGAGACAAATGCTCTGAATGAAAAAAAAAGTATTGAATAAAGAAACCTTGCGTTCCATCTGTATTGCAGTGTACTCCCGAAAAACTTGGATCTTAGTTCATATTCTGAAAAATGAGTTACATTTTGGGAGCCTTATTTTGGATATTGCTCAAATATTTGTTTGATTTTAAATTCATACAGGAACTTTATATCTGGCATTTGAAATCATGTAATTTGATGGCATGTTTTTACAGAACAACACAAGAGAACACAGAAGAGTTTCCTCAGTCGCTGTTGGCATCAGTTTCTGGAAGCCTTCTCTCTTCAGACGACGACTCAGGGAGTCCTCAGCACCCCAGCATCAGTCAAGGATTCCTATCCTTCCTTGAACGGCATCCGAGCTCTGAGCATGTTATGGATCATTTCAGGACATTCTCTGAACATACCATCATTTTACTCGACTGGTATGACCCACTCCTGCCCATTAAAAAAGAATATGTTTGTCTAACAACACTCTTCCGACCACAGATAACACGAACGATTTACAAGCATCTTTGAAAACGAACCCCCTGCATGTGTTTACAGTGGGAGGACCCAACGGTTTGGGTGTGGACACGTTTCTATTATTGAGGTCAGGCACCAGAAATCTATTGTTCCTTCTGCTTTGCCACGTTCACTTTTTCTTTCGTTCATAACCTACGAACTTATACAGACCTCGTGTTCTTTCCTCATTCTGTTGCATGGCTTCTCCCTGTTGCTGTTCACGCTCCTTCTTCCTTCTGAATCAACTAAAATGGAAAACTAGACTCAATAAAAGACATACAACACAAAATCAAATGAACATTTATGGCTCATCGTTCATTAATATTGCTGGCTGTGACTTGGTCGGGAATTGTGGAATGTGGTATTCGGTTGAAATCCAGAAAACTTTTTTGCTTTGAGTCAAACTAAATTCTTGAATGATCAAAGCTGTTTTATTGATCTGATGACGTGTTTTATAGTCTTTTGAAATATGCTTTACGTCAGCGCTATCTCAGTGCTTTTCAAGTTTCAGCTGCACTCTACGACTGTGGCCCTTTGGCAATGAAGCAGAAAGAAAAAAAGACTATCGTGCTCCAAAACTGTGCGACTCTAAATATTCCATGTTGTGTTGTAGTGGTTTGTTAAGCGCCAAAAGTCTCTTGAGCTCAATCCAGAGGAATGAAGACACCATGAGTCCACGTCTTGTGGCAGATTTCTACTTCAAGAGAATCAGAAGGTCAGATTTAGTGACATGAGCAACATTATTTCATCCCATGTTATGGTTCCTTTAATGTCTGAAAACATGTTTCCATTCCAGGATACAGCCCCTCCACATGTTTGTGGTTATGCTTTGTGAAGGTGTCACATCTGTGTTCAATGGAGGCCCGTTTCTGATCCTACTACCTTCAATATTTTTTCAATGTGACAAGTACTGGTGGACAAACCTGCTGTTGATAAACAATCTATTTACTCGTGATTTATCTGTAAGTCAGAGCAACAAGAATCATTTGACAAGGATTGTTTTGAATCTTGTTCATTCATAGCTCAATGTCATCCCAAGTGCCTACCTTGGACATGGTACCTATCGCTGGACTTTCAGTGCTATGCCACAACTCCTCTGTTGATTCTTGCCCACAGAAAGTATGTTTTTTTCCACCAGATTAGAAATTACTTTATGGTTGTTTGGATTCATTCTCTTCAATATGTTTATTTATTTATCCTCAGGAACAAAGTTGTATTTGCTGTTTTGGTGGTCACCCTGCTGCTGATGACCATTTTGACTGGATCTATTTTAACAGCACTCCTACATCTACCTGTCTTTTGGTCAGATGTTATGTAAGAAGAGAGATGATCTTTGAGATTTGAATATAAAATCAAATCCTTACAATATACATATATGATTGCTCTCTCCATTTTAATTTCAGCACGACGGCAGATTTTGGGTTTTTGTACTACCAAAAACCCTACTCCAGATATGGACCATTTTTGATAGGAATTCTGTTCGGAGTGTATCTGAAAACAAGGAAGGCAACCCTTCTAAAGAAAAAGGTAAGTTGCAATGGAAATCTCTGGATTTGCATTTTACTACCTGTGACTCGATGTAGTGGCAAGCGGCTCTGGGATGGATATGCTCCTTGTGTGTCCTGGCTCTGGTGGTGGGGTTGAGCTACGCCCTCCAGGACACACCAGACCATCCATCAGCACCACATGCCATATACCAGGGACTACACAGAACCGCCTGGGCGACAGCTCTTACCTGGGTCGTACTAGCCTGTGAGGAGGGCTATGGAGGTACGGAGAGGATTCTTCAGTTAACATGAACTTCTCTACTCCAATACTTAAAGAATACTCACCTGAAAAATACAACAAATAAATGGTCGACTGTTGGAGATTAATAGGTTTAACCAAAATCTGTTTAAAAAAATGGAGTGCAAACACACACAACAATGTTGTGAGCAAACAGGATTTTCAGAAACCCCAGTATGGAGCATTGATTGCTGCGTGATACAACCCAAGAATTTTGGTAAAGAGTCTCTTGATACATAACCCTTAATTTTAATGGAACACAAAAATAACCCAGAAAAGTGATACAGGAGTTTTCAGAGTGTGGTGTCTGGTAGGGATGCACCGAAATGAAATCCAGACATAACCATGGAATTCTGTCTGTTTTCCAGGTTTCATCATGAGCCTACTTTCACTGAAGTTCTGGCTTCCTCTTTCAAACCTCAGCTTCTCCTGCTACCTAATTCATCCCTTGGTTGTTTACATATACATTGGCCTGCAAGAAACTCCAATACACTATTTAGACATCAACTTTGTGAGTCTTTTAAAAACACTGAATTATCTCTGTCTGTCTAGAGATAATTCTCTGTCTAACATTCTACCATGTTTCTCTCCAGATGTATTTGTTCGTGGGTCACGTGGCGCTGACCGTTGTCCTGAGCTATGTGGTGACAGTGTTGGTGGAGAGACCTTTCATTCTTCTGAAGTGGAAGTGACACTAAACAGATGCACAAGTGACACAATGATGTGCAGTTTGAACCAGTAGTTTTGAGAACTTCAAGAGTGATCTGACAAGTACCAAAGCAACTGTAATCAATTTTGCCATGAACCAGTTTAAAACATCTAAGAAAATGACGATGACTGTTTTTTGACAACTAAAAAGACCTTAATAAAATCTGCTATCGTTCCACCCCATCCCTGTATTCTGAAAGCATTTGTTGCTTCACTCACATCATTTGATTTTATTTAAGACAATGATGTCGGATGCGTCTGGTATGAAACAAGTGTGTGTATTGGCGATATGTTTTCCTTGTCCGGGTTCATGTAGCTGTGTCACGTCTGAGCAAACAAAGCATAACTGATTCTGTAAACAGAGAGGACGACACACCCACCGATGATGTCACGGTTTGTTAGATTCTCACCTTCACCACTGATGCTCTCTATGCCTGGGACCAGAGCACCACGCAGGGACTGCAAGGCCTGCTTTGCACTAGCACCAGCCTGCCATGGCAAACCATACAACCCCGCTTCCAAGTCGATGGCAGACTATCATGAGGACGACAAGCAGAGCGCAGACCCTGAGACCCTTTTCCAACAGCAGCCAGGGCTCCAGATAGGGGTGTAGCTCAGTACCCTCTGGCAGGGCTGCCAACTCTCACGCAATTATACGCTCCTCGCTAATCTACAGATCAGCAGGTCGGCGTCATTCAATGCACTGGAAATTTTGTGGTTTTTAACCACATTACAGAAATTTAGATCGAGAAGTGTTAGGTAATTTATCTTGTGCTAAGCATGGATTTCTTATTATTGGTGTTTGACTTCTCACTAAAATGTCAAGCATCACCCAGTCTTTTTGTCGATTATAGACTGGAAGGCAAATTAGGTAAATAGTTGCTAAAATATGATATTTTACATCACTGATCCTGTCTCATCAAAATACATGAGACACAGCCACATCACAACTCATCAGTCATTTATTTCACTATCTCAAACCATCTTAAAACCAGATGTTTTCTCTTATTTTATGCTCAAATCCAGCATGTCCAGTCCATCCAGGCTGGCTTTGGAGTAAAGGATTATGGAGGTAGGGGTGAGCTGTAAAATTGATACTTGTAGTGTATTAATGTGAATTATCTTTTTGGGATGTTAATGTAGAGTGTTCATGTTTCCCATTCTTACAAATGTAGTTAGCGCTGTAAGTTTGTAGGATATATGTGGAGAGGACCTGTGTTCTGTTGCTCTTCTGTTACCACATGCAAAGGTGTAGAAACTAAGTGTCTAGGAGTTTGCTAATCTGAGTTTTTTTTTTTATCATGCTTTTGATGACCCTTTTCTGTTTTTTTTTTTTTTTCTCGCTGAATCCTAAATCTTAAATTTGGAGTGGCTTTTTTTGCCATGTGCACTACATGCAGGATTAATTGAACTTTAAACTGCATTATCCTGCATGCACACCACTAGCAGGAGGGAAGCTGGTGGGTGGAAGGTGGATCACAGCTGGTCGGACCAGTTATAATTCAGGGTAGCTGGTTTCCCCAGGTAGCTGTATGTCTCCCTCAGGAACATCCTGACTCTGCAAGAAGCCGTACAAGTCCTTCATCATGAGGCAAATTTACACAAGATGATCTCTCAGGGTCAAAACTATACACTTTACTTTAAATTTCACAAAATGTACAATTAATTGACATGTGTATCTAAACAATATCTTTATTTAGATGCCAATTATTATCTTGGGATGTCAGGATCATGGGATCTCTAGATGATCCTACAAACGACGTCACAAACACGGGACTGACAACATCAAAAATGTTGCTTCATTGCTCACCATTATACTTTATTCACATTACATATGTGTCTCAGCAACCCTCTGCTGCAGTGGTGGGCAGAATGGTTCTTCAAAGGTAATAGTTCCTATAAATTGTTCAGAGTCCTGAACGGTTCCTTCAGTGTGAAAGTGGCTTCAGTGAGTTGACCAGGTCATGGTGCACAGTTGGAGTTACTCATTTTTTTCATTCCAGAGCTGCTTATTGTTTATTTATTCCAGTGGACTCCAAGGCTACAATACTGACTAACACTCCGGAATAATAGGCATCTTGAATCAACTGACTGAATGAATGAATGAATCATCAATGCAACTTTGCTGTTGTTTCGACTGTTGACTTTACAAATGATACACCCCCGTCCAACACCGCTCTCAAAAAATAGGATGACATGGAAAACAGACAATCAAGAAGCCAAGTTTTGACAATTATTGAATTGGTGAGAATAAAAAC
Source organism: Synchiropus splendidus (assembly GCF_027744825.2). NCBI lineage: Eukaryota > Metazoa > Chordata > Actinopteri > Syngnathiformes > Callionymidae > Synchiropus > Synchiropus splendidus. The sequence continues at coordinate 53,206,850 of NC_071334.1, read as the reverse complement.
GCGAGTTTTTAGGAAAGAGAAGTGAATCTCTCTTCAGGCTGCAGCCGTCTTCACCTGGTCCGTCTCTTCATTTGTCTGGCTGGATGCACCACGTAAGTTCCACGAGCAAGTTATTGTGATTTTCATATCTGGATTTTGCCACTTCGTTTTAATATTTTTGGTCACATGTGAGTTCATCTTTCACCCAGAAACCTGTCTCCAGAATTCACGGTGATTCACCTGCATGCAGTTTTGTTTCAAGCCATGGAGGCGCAGCAAGACGACATGAAATTGGACGATACTTCTGCTTTCTAAAACAAGTAGTGCATCTTCTGGTGTGGAACGCGACAAAGAGGAGGGAGTTTTTGTTTATTTTTTAAATCTTGCAAAATGTTTTAGTCATGTTTTTGTGCAGTTTTCCTCAGCATTATCACATTGGTGCCATCTCAGAATCAGAATCAGAATCAAATTTATTGCCATGATCAGTGGGGAGCCCACCAACTAGGTGTTTTGGAATAACGTGCAGTCAAAAGGTAAATAAATAATAAAATAAAATAAAATAACAACAAGGCTGTTCACGAATTCAACTGTCTGACGGCCGAGGGGAAGAAGCTGTTCCTGTGACGGGAGGTTCTGGTCTGGATGGACTGTAGCCTCCTGCCAGAGGGAAGAGGAACAAACAGTCCATGTCAAGGGTGAGAAGGGTCGGCACTGATCCGATCTGCACGTCTCTGGGTCCTGGAGGCATACAGGTCCTGAAGAGGTGGCAGGCTGCAACCGATCACCTTCTCAGCAGAACGTACGATGCGCTGCAGTCTGCTGTTGTCCCTGGAGGTGGCGCTGTTGTACCAGACGGTGATAGAGGAGGTGAGGATGGACTGGATGATGGCCGTGTAGAACTCCACCAGCAACTTCGTTGGCAGTCGTAGTTTCCGTAGCTGCCTTAGACAGAACATTCTTTGCTTGTCAAGTATTTAGTCTGACGAATTGTGCAATTTTAGCAAGAAAAAAAAAAGTCCATAAATATCTGGTAACAGAGGAGACCAGTTAGCTGAGTTTTGAGAGAGGAATCCCTTATTTTTTTGTACCGGTTTTCATGGTTGATCATTTTGCATTGTTTTGGAATGTGCATGTAACGTTTTGTGACAGAAGACCCACATGCAGCAGGGACGAGAAGAAGGTCCAGAAGACAGTTTCAACAAAATTTAATAAGTCAAACACTTAACCTCTACAAAAAAGGGAGGCAACGTACTTAAAACAAAACTCAAACGGAAGGTGAATACACAGAGTGTCCAAATGCACTAACTAAATGGCAAAACCAGTGTTTCAGGCACAGTGAGTCCAAACAAGAAGTCCTTAGGATTGGGGGAGAGGAGCAGACACACTGCAAAACAAATGAGAACAGTCAGAAAACCCACAAACACAAAACCTCACAAAACGTATGGAAAAGTATCATCCACAAGAAGTCCAGGACAGGAGAACAGGCACGGAGAGTCATAGTAGGGAGAGGGAAAACCAACACACTGGCGCTGGTTGACTTCTGTCAGGTGTCTAAGAAGGGAGAGCGGGATTGGTAGAGTGGGATCAGGTGTGTCTGCAGAGGCTGCTTGGTGGGAAAAGAGGGAGAAGCCCCCAATCCTAGAAGAAAAAGGAAGAGAAACAGCAAGAACAGGAAGTTGTCTAGAAAAATAAGACTGGTTGCGAAGGGGCTCATAACATTACATCTGCCTCTAATATGCGCCACCTGGCGTCTTTCCCGATTTCGTGGGGTTCTCCTGATAGAAATCCTGAATGAGTCTAGGCTCCAAGATGAGCTCCAAGATAAGCTTTCCTTTGCGCCATATCCCTCTCAGTGTGTAAAAAGTGTGACAAATGTGAGACCATTAACGTTCCAAAAACTCAGATTTTCTGATGCACCGCCTTTGACTGCTTCACGCATTTCTGCCTCCATCCAAATCCAGTCAGGGTCGCAGTGGCGCACAGTGCATTCACAAGCTGTTTATTCATATACAGCACCGTCTAGTCTTATTTACTTTTATTTTTTACTTCCATTTTTGTGACTAACCATTCCTCCTTGATTTCAGAACTCAGAGTGCAGACTGACAGTCTCACAGATGATCAAGGTTGTTGCTACATTCTACGTGTCATTGTAAATGTTCCTGTGTACCCCTTCCGTCCAGTGACTAAAGTGGTTGCTCGCTGAGATTTCCTCAGAGAGAGTGTCAACTTCATACTGTACTTTATACTTGCAAAGATTCTTGAATAAATATCCATAAGAGACAATTATCACTTTATTGAAGTCAAGAGAAACCAGGAACCAAATATATTTTAATTTCTTTTTATTATTATTATTTTTTAAATATAAAGTCGATTGACTGAAGGAAAAATTGACCGTTATCAAACAATGAACCCAAAAATCCAGGTTTAACTAAGTTAACATTGATGAAAGGAAAAGCGAAGTAGCAATGACACCTTTGTTGATTTTCACTTCCACTTCAGGAGAATGAAAGGCCTCTCCACCAGCACAGTCAGAACATAGCTCACAGGAATGGTGAGCACCACGTGGCCAAAGAACAAATACATCTAGAGAGAGATAGACAGTTTCAATGCATCTGCGAATCTGTTGTGCGTACAAAAAAGGACTTACACCGTTGATGTCTAAATAGTGTACTGGAGTTTCTTGTAGGCCAATGAATATATAGATAATGAAGGGATGAATTAGGTAGGAGGAGTAACTTAGGTTTGCAAGAGGAACCCAGAACTTCAGTGAAAGCAGACTCGTGATAAAACCTGGAAAGAAGACAGAATTCCATCATTATTTCTGTAAATTAATGTTTCATTTTTCTGATACATTACTGATGAATTACAGATGTTTCAAATGTTACTTGACATCACTGTTGGGTTACTATTATATGACTTAGCTTCTCGATTGATACAACTGTCTTCACTGACAATTTCACTAAAATTTGACAATATATAATAACAACAGAATGTTGCGTATATTCAGCACAGTTCAGAACACAGTTTCCTAAATTTGAAAAACAAAGACAAACAAAAAGAAGAACGTGGGAAGATTAGAATGACAATGAAAGAGGATGATTTGACAAAATGTGCAGTACGATATAGACAGTTATCTCTGAGGTGTGGATGAAGAGGAGCGACACCTTGCACCTAATGCAACTGGAGTTGAAATTCCAAGGTCATAAATGTCTTAAACTAATATTTGTCTTGCATTTCTACATTATTGTTGGGATGAGTGTCACTGAACTTTGTACACTGCCAGGCAAAACAAGGACCCAATGTGGAACCACGGGTATTTCACATCCTCTCTGGCTGAGGAGCAACCGGCGCATGTCAGCCACCAGTTATCCAGTGACAATGCTGTCGTGTTGTTGATTCGGTTTCATGGATCTACTGAGGTGAAGTGAAAGTTAATTGTACAAAGATGACTAAGCTACAGAACAATGTACCTGGTTAAAAGTATATCCTAAAAGAAAGTATAAGTTTGGATTAAATAATAATAAATTACAAAATAATTTCACGGAAATGTATTCAAGTGAAAGTAAAGTGTTTTTCAGGAAATCTACTCATGGCTGTAGCTAGTGACTGCCAACCTTGTTTGTTGTGTTCACTCACTAATGCCATGGTTCTTCTACATCCTAGTGCTAAAACACATTCTAAAGTTGATCCAGTACTCACAGAAATCCAAAGGTGGATTAAACTGACTGACAACAAAATGGTATTTAATGACCTACCCTCACATTGACTGTTTCTTCTCTCAGTTTTTGAGTCCACAGGAAGTAACAAAGGATAATACTAAGTTCACAGAAGCTGCCGCTGACAGAGCAGATTTTTGAAAAAGCAAGGTTTGATCAACCCTTTATTTGCAAGATTACCTGTGTTGTTTTCATTTAATAAAATGGTTCTTGGTTCACCACTAAGTCTCAAGTTGACCACTTTTTCACACTGGCGAAATAGATATTGCTACATAGAATAACATTGCACGCATCTTTAGTTTAGGAAGGACTTCTACACGTCTCTGGTGAGAAATAGAGACACATATAAAGTACCTCCATAGCCCTCCTCGCAGGCCAGTATGACCCAGCTGAGAGCCGTCACCCACAATATTCTGTGTAGTCCATGGTAAAAGGCCGGGCCTGTTGCTGAACGGTCTGGATCAAGATAAAAGAAAAAGCCTAGTCCTACCACCAGCGCCAGGACTGACAACGAGCTCATCCATCCAAGAGCCGCTTGCCACTATAATGAAACACAGACAACACAGTGTATAGTCAATAATCATTGTTTTACAGATGGTTTTTGGATTCAAAATCCCTGCTAGGAACTTTTCATGAGAGTCACCTTTTTCTTTAAAAAGCTTTCCTTCCGTAGTTTCAAGTACATTCCGAACAGGATTCCTATCACAAAGGGTCCACATCTGGAGTACGGTTTATAGTAGTAGAAAAATAAGAAATCATCCGTTGATCTGAAAAGAGAAGCTGATCGAGTTAGACCTTGTTCAGACATAGACACCTTTGACTCATGCCATGCTTGTCGCTTTTGGCTATATTTAAAACAAAGACACCAAGTGGCTCTTTTGGAGAACTTACTCTTAGAAAGTCATCTCACCTTGCATTTGCTATGAAGAAAAATCCAGTCAAAACAGTCATAATCTGGAAGCCAACCACTAAGATAACAAATACAACTTTGTTCCTGAAAAATAAAATCAGCAATGAGACACGACTTCAGCCTTTTCCAATGGAGGTAACATACTTTCTGTGAGCAAGAATCAGCAGAGGCGTTGTAACATAGCACTGCATGTCCAGTGAGAGGTACCATGTCCAAGGTAGGCACTGTGAAGAGTAGAAAGTGTGTGGAAAAGGGGAAAAAACAGATGTTATCAACTTTGTTTTTACTAAAATTCACGACATCTTTGGCACACTGGTCTAGTTCAATCAACTTACTGATAATCGGATTGTAAATAGATTGTTAATCAACAGCAGGTTTGTCCACCAGTATTTGCCACATTGGTGTTGTAATACATCCCCATAAGGTCCTCCACTGAACACAGAGGTGAAGCCTACATAGAGTAGAAGAACAAACATGTGCAGGGGCTGTATCCTAGAATGAAGAGAATACAACTGTGGTTACTTGTGGTTTAACTACCATTCACCGTCTTGAACTGATCTTGGTTGTTTGGTCAATCTTCAGTGTGACCCCGAGTTTGGGATGGGCGCAAATTCACTCATCGACCTGTAAGTGATATGTTATGGTGTGACCAGGCAACGGCCATATTGAATCACATAACTACAGATGTTTGTCTGACCCACTGGTGATACTCTTCCTCATCTCACAAGCAACAGTGATGATAAGGACGATGATGATGATGGGGACAGTGAAGCATGGGCTCCATCATTCACTCACCGTGAGCTGAAGCAGCATCACTTTTTGTCAGATTGTAAAGTTAAACATTCCCTCATAGAAACAGTGCAACGTCACAAGCATTTTAACCTTTACTTTTCAGATTACTACAGCGAGGTGCATTCACAGCAAGTACAAGTGCTGAAACAGATCACAATATTTTCTCTCTTGGTCAAAAACACAACTGTTTATCAAAATAAAGATTATCCTAGTACATACAGTACGTGAAGTCTACAGTTCACCATAGGTTGCAGAGATGAGTCACTCTCTGCTCCGACACTGCTTTATTTCTTACATCCAAATCTGATCTTTGTCATGTCGATTGAGTACAGTGATGATGACGAGTGTGACACGTGTTGACAGACTCGCGCACTTGTCATTGTTTCACTCCGTGGTTCGCTGAAATTAGAGGAGCAGTGCCTTCAGCTGAAACATCAGAGGAGCGAGTCTTTGTAGTTAGTGGCTCGAAGGCAGGTAGAAGTGAAACAATCTTGTCTTTTAAGACACACTCTAGGGACGCAACTGTCAAGCCAGCAGCAGCCAAGACCCACTGTTGCTACAGTCATAAGACTACAGACTACAAACTACAGACTAGAGTTCAGACTCCCTCACAAATATGTCCACGCCACAGACATGTTGGCTGTATCTAGACAGTTGCGCACACCGTTTTGCTTTTATGAGGCTTCACTGATAGAAACACGCCCACAAATGTGAAGACACAGGTAGTAACTATATCAGGCTTCATATATGTAGTGTGGTTTGTTTAAATGCAGCCAGGCTGTGTGCCTGATGGTGCTAAAAGGGTTGAGTCTGACCTTCTGATCCTCTTGAAGTAGTAATCTGCCACAAGACTGGGGCTCATGGTGTCATCATTCCTCTGGATTGAGTTTAGGAGACTTTTGGCGCTGAGCAAACCTCTAAAACACAAAGACCAGATCAAAACTTCATTGAGCAGCTTTGCAATGTACCATGATGTCAGAAACAAGATCAAATATTATTAAAATCAAACAAGACCATATTATAATGAGGTGTCTCACCCGAGTAGCAAAAATGAGTCCACGGCCAGGTAGATATTCCCACTGTCAGTAAACACATGCAGGGGACTTGTTTTCTCAGATGCTTGCAAGGTGCTTCTGTTATCTGTGGTTGGAGACATGTTGTTAGATCAAGAACAGTCAGATGGCTATTGATCATTTTTGGACAGCAGTCATACCCACAAGGCTTGTTTCAATGAGACGTAAAGCATGTCCTGAAATGATCCATAAAAGGCTAAGTGCTCGAATGCCGTTCAAGGAAGGATAGGAGGCCTTGACAGAGGCCGGAGTGCTAAAGATTCCCTGTGTTGTTGTCTGCAGGGAGAAGGCCTGAAGAAACTGCTGCAAGCAATGACTGAGAGTATCCTGCTGACTTGCATTGGTTTGGTCTGGAAAAAAAACCAAAAAAAAAAAACCACAAACATAGCTTCAGAGGTCAAATACTGATTAGATGTATATATTGTATATATTGAGCTTTCCAATTGGAATCACACACGTCTTGCCATCTCCAACCAACGAACATCTCTGGCTGGGCGGTGATCTGTGGGCTAAGCCCTCAATCCCACACTATGCTTTTCGAAGTCAAAACCACCAGTCAGCAACCAACTGCCATCATTCAGTAGAGTTTTCTATTTGTTATTGTTGCGAATAAGAAAAAACATGCGATGGAAGGAGAAAGCTATGCGGTGGAACTGGGCTGGAGAGTGGTCAGATGAGGTGAGCAGTAGATTTCACAGCTTGTTCTACTTTAATGAAGGAAGTAGCTGTCACTGTGATCACTGTGAGAAGCAGCTCTTGGCTGTGGCTGAAAGGGGAGGGCATCTTCTAGGCTCTTCTTGGAGCCACCAGTGAGAGACACACCCAGGTCTGAGTCACTTGTGACTGGGCCATCGCTGGGTGACGGTATGTTGTGATAAATGGCTGGAACACTGGATCCAGGGCACCACCAGATAAAGACCTGTGAACATGCCCATCAACCTGCCCACAAAGCTTAGTTGTTGAAAGCATCAAAGGACACCTAGTCTTAGAATGCAAAACATTCTGTGGAACACGGTTATCTGGATTTGACTCTTTAGGTGTGTTCAAATAGGTCAGTCATCTGCATGTTCATTTGCCATTTTGTTCTGTTGAGTGTGCTCTTTATTATAAAGGGTCTAAGGACTAACTGTTGTCCATGATTTATTGTCTTTGGTGTTGTATTTGTATATTTTTGTTGTGGGCGACACTTCTGCCCGATATAAAGGGGTGACTTTTACTATATGACATGACCAAGATAAAGACTGTGACCTGCACCTTAGCTTGTTATCTTATCTTGGGACAGGTCCAGAAGTGGCACTGCACTATTGAGGACTGGGAAAGTCATTGACCTGGAGTCAGATTGTGTGAGGAATTAATGACGCCACAGACGTCATTAATTCCTCACACAGACGTCTGTGAGAGGGAAACCAGATGATCAACTAACCACTGGCAGTACTGCCATTGGCGCAGCTGCAACACTGTAGTTGATGCATTTGTTGTTGTGTATAAGCAAAGAGAAAAGACAAGTGTCCAGCATTTGGAAACAGGTGCAAGAAATTGTGTTTCAGGATTAACCTTCGTCATGTTTTTCACGTATCTCATTTCAGCCTGTTAAACCTCCAAGTTTAATAGAACTGTTCATTGTAGCTGGTAATGTGAATTTTCCTTTTTTACCCCCAACTTACTGGCTTCTTTTAAACTGCAATGATCTTTTCCCCAATTTGAGGTATTGTTAATCTTTAAATCTCCAACTGGTTGTCCCTCAACCAAAGGGAGAGGTTCCAAAGCAGCAGGGACTTTCCTCCTCAGTTGTTCATTCTTCACAGCTGTGATGAGGGTAGCAGCAAGAGGAAGTGTTACCAAAACACAACAAAGGACCCTGTGGGTGGAAAAGAAAAAAAACAACACATAATTGAATCCAGGGCTTTTCTCTCTCTTTCAAGGCTCCAAACTTTAATATGGACAATATCATGTGATTCCTGTCACCATCGCTGAGCTCTAGTTTTAGCAATATGACTCAGTTTTCACATTTGTTCACTTACAGACAAGCGATTCCTGATGGATCAGGGTGAACAGTTTTGGACAAACAATGTGTCCCCACCACATGCTGCGTAGAATCATTGATGAGTGCAGATGGTAAAGGCGGAATGAGGGAGATCTCTCTGAACTTCAGTCTCCCTTAAATGCAAAAACAGAATTAAAACATTGATGGCGGCTGCGTCGTATGCTGTGAAAATATTGATGTAGTCAAACAAATTTTTGGACTTTGGCACTTCAACCATCATTTTTAAATCTATAATGATCTGTACATTTTTATCGCATTGTTTGTGGCATCAATCCATCTTTTGTTTTCGTGACAAAAGTATGTCACACTTCATTCTTTTAGTAATAGCTGTAACACAGCAGTATTCCGTAACATAAAAACATACAAAATTACCCCTGAAAGTAATTTAAGTTAAATGAGTTGCTCAGTCGTCAGCAGTCAGAGATGAAGTTAGCTTCTTTCTATATTTCAGAATTTTTTTCACAACTTTCAATGAGAATTTCTATTTATATCTTAAAAGCAGAATTTGTGAGTTCATTCATATCACACACGTGCCGTTCACAATGGCCATCTTACCTTCAAGCACCAGCATGTGTGCATCTGTATCTTCGCAAGAGTCAGGAACACAAATACCCACAAAATAGAAAACCTTTCCCTGTAAAGGAAAATCATTTAACAGTAACAGTAGTCACTACCTGTTGCACTGCAAATGCAAAATTATGTAGAATAACCTGCAATAATAAAAGCTCAGTCAGGCAGGTTGAACGGCTGCAAGCCACTCTTTAATGTGAGGTCCCAACCTTTTGGATAAATACACCCTTGGTCTCCAGGCCTTCACCAAGAGTGTGGAGTCAGAGCTAGGTTTGCTCTGGGTAAGCAGAGAGAGGGTCCTGAATCCTGCTGGAGCTGCTGATCCAGAAGGTGCTGTTCCAGTTTGATCATCTATAAACAGCTCTTGTCCTAGTTCTCACTAGTACTCACTAAAGGTGCAGTCACATATGGGAACTGACTGGGCAGCATCAGGTACCCCACTTTCCACAGCACGTGGTGTGGACTTGTCATTCAAATGCTTCATAGATGCTTCACCTTGTTCTGATGTTGATGGGCCACCAGACTCAGGTGCAGAGCAATGTGATAGTATTTGTGTTATAATACGTTTTGAGGTGGATTCTCAGAATTATTGTGAATCCTAAAGCAGCTATTCTTTAGGATTTTTATTATTTGTGTTATTTGTATTAAAGTTACTGTTAACTTTTACTCAAGTTGTTTGAGTCTTCTGTATACTGTCATCGACATTGCAATAGTGTCAGACTCACCTGGCGATCATGACACTCAAATGAAAATAATAATCACCGTCTCAAAAAAATCAGGATGTCACCTGATAATTTCTATGTGTTTGATTTAGTTACCTGAGTGAGAGACACCTTGCAGTATTGTCCAGAGAAGGAAGGAGTGTGAGCAGAGCGACACTCCGACATCAAGCCAGGTTGGTTTACGTTGCCTCCGACCATGTTGCTTCCCATCTTCCCGTAAGAATCATACACTGTAAAGATGACAAACATATCACTGAAGGACATGCTACAAGCTGTTTTTCTTTAAGAAGTCTCCATTAAAATTTGAATTTTTTGGAAAGTGCAAAAACTCCCAAATCCACTATTTAACTCATCCAGTTCACATGTTCCCATTTTCCAATTCTGACGACAGCTATAGTATATTTCCAACATGCAATAATAATTATACCTTAAAACACACCAATTCACTATTGACTGAGATATTAATTTCATACTATCACAATTGAATCTTTGTTTTCAAGTGTTAATAACATCCTCACATGAATGCATTACAACAACCTACCTATCAGTCCCAAACTGTACTTAAGGATGAATCCAATCACATGGCTTCTGACAAGTTTTTATTGTGTACTTACTCATGACAGCGTATTCCTTTGGATTGTCCTGGTTCAGGTCCCAGAGAAATGAGTTTGTGTCTCTCATGCATTTGCTTGAGATGTTCTGCATCTGGGGTTCTGCCAGCGCAGAGCAGCAGCTCACAACTGTGAGCAGCAGCACTGAGCGAGTCACAGCCATCGTTCTACATCAGGTGTTTAGTCAAGCAAGGCCTTATATTACCCTTTAAAAAGTTAATTTATCACGCAAGAGTTCAGAGTGCTGCTCATCAGGTCAGTGATTTGCAGCATGGAGTTTAGTTTCACAGTGAAGGAAGATAATCATTCTGGTGAGTGACATGTATAAAGAGAGTCGGGAGCTCAAGCTTTTAGCAATGAACAGCTGAGAAATGATGGGGATTCAGGACAAGATCTGGCCCTGTGCGACTTGATGCCCCAAGAATTTAGCCTGGGAAACAGTCACTCTGCGATTCACTGTCACATTAAGTGAACAGAGAGGAAATTCTTTTGCTCTTAAATTTTCCTCTCTTTCTTTTCGTTCCTAGTGTGCCAGCAGTTTCCAATTTTTTTTTTAAAATCAATTTAAGGTCAAACCTGTCCATCAAAGCAGTCCATAAATATCCAGGTTTGGGCTGCCACATGTGGTTTAGCATTGTCTGGGTGTCTTGGAATGTGCAAGCCTACCCTGAAAAAGACGTTGTCTAGATGGGAGCAAATGTTGCTCCAAAACTTCCATACACGTCTTAGCAACTCCTGCAGTTTTCAATGTAAGCCTGACCTGCCGCCCCATTTATCTCTTTGCCCAGGCTTTTAGCCAGGGGGCTAAAATGTTTTGCATAGCTAAAAGCCTGTCTGACATTGTTGACCTGCAGGGAGCCACTTTTTCAGTCATAAATATTGTCTTTCCTCATGTATCCAGACCAGATGACCATGGTGCTAAATAATCTAGCATGTAGCCTGTGGATTTTATTTACTAAAGTGAGGAATATGTCTCGATATTTGCTTTCCAATCCAAGAAAACATGGCTGACACCATGAGAATGAGCTGCTCATCCAGACCACAGAGGACATGGAAGTCAGATGTATGGTATGGATGGAAGGCGGTTTAGAATTAAAGTTGGAGAACCATCAGAACCAAAAAAAGAATCCACTTGAAAATAGTCACTATGTGAGAGCGTGTGAGAATGTGTCGCTTGTTTCCACAGCAGATGCCGACTCAAATCGAGATGTTTTAAAAAAAAACTAAACATAATTCCAGCTCTAGAACCTGTGGGTTCTATTGATCTCAGGGCGTTGAGCAGGAGCGAGTGGAAACACAAAGAACCACAGACGTTGTGGGATGCAAAATGTAGTTTATTCCAGATCAGCATCAGCATCTAGTTGTCAATAGTCAGAATCAGTGGAAAGCATCATAGAAGTCAAAGTACAGATACAATAAATGGAGACTTGACCGAGGGCGTTCCTCCAATCCATTGCACCATCCAATACACAGTAGGACCGAGGGCGTTCCTCCAATCCAACACACAATATTACACACGAACACAAGACCACGTTAGAATGTCCGATCACTGGAAGCGTTATCTGATTTACCTGACTCCAGGACTTGGCTGGGCCACCATGACCTGACATTACAAATGATAGATGCCTGACCTACGTGGAAACTTGGCTGAACATTCTGTTTGTGCAAAAGTAACTAATGTTAAACTGAGTCCAGCATGGGTGAAGCCCAGTTCATCATTCCATTGGTGTCAGGATACAGGTCAAACTTATATAATAATATATTAATTATACTCCAACACTATTGGAACACATCTAAATTGTCTTTTGTCTGGATCAATACTACTCATCCTGTTTTTAGACAATTACAACGGTGTTCTTTCTGCTCCCTTACGTCCATTTGCTTTGTTCCGCTCTGTTAACAGTGTTTGATGGTGTTGTTTTGGCAGCAGGAGTCGACCCCTGCCACTGGCTCTCCTGTGGAGGAGTCTTGACTCATTAACTGTCAATAAAGGTAATATCGAGGCCTTCACATGAGGTTCAGTGAGTTTGTTTACAGCAACCTTCAGGCTCTGGGACCAACTACATAGGTGTGCTGGGTGGTAATCGGCCCTTCTGATTTTTACTTACCTTTCTTCCTTTAGCTGTGGACAATGGTGGTGAAGATACATCCTTGCTGTCGGAGGCAAAAGCATGACATTCCTCTTGCAACAACTGCCAGAATTGTCTTTTCTGGGTGAGCGTCACAGTCCAAATGAAACTTGGTTTCTATCCATCCATCACATGGGATTGAACTCCCATTAGCAGCAACTGCTACAAGTGGTTCATCCCCCAAGAAGTCAGTCAGTCAATCCCTTATAGACCCAGTACCGGCCAGAGCTTCCCTCCCTGCCATGACTAAGTTTGACTGAAAAAATAAAATAGATACATAAATGATACTCATAATAATGTCACCACACAGCAGCGCCTCAGTGACAGTCCGCAGAAGGATGAGTAGGTGGTTTGATTGGATTTCTGGTTAAACATAAACTCCATCAAGGAATGACCTGCTGATTTGAATAAACCAATGATACTTAAACCTGCTGTGCGTTTGTCCTGCAAAGAGAAGTTGCAATGGCTTCAGGATACTTGTTGCTGCTGCTGATCGTGACCTGCTCTGCCCTGGAAAAATGCATGAATGACACAGATGTTTTTCTCCAGGAACTCAGTCAGAACAATCCAAAGGATTTTGCTGTTGTCAGTAAGTACAAACTTTGCTCATCTTCATGTTTATAAATTACTTGCTTTTATAGTCAGAACATTACTGTCATGTTAAATGTGGCTGCTGTGGGAGGGAGGATTCATTTTGCAACTCCAGAAGAGAAAAAAACAATTCGACAAAGTTTGCTTGGCACGTGTGGCTCTAATTCAAACTTGATCTGAGCCATGACCTCTGTCGCCAAATGATCCGTGGCTCATTAACATTTCAACCAAATGTTGAATGTTCTCTGTCTCTGAGTCCCACTACAAGTGGCCAGTGTGTATATCTGTCAGGGACATAGCAGAGTCTCATGAGATTCACCAAACCGCGACGTCTCACGCCGAATTAAATGTTTTACAATCGTTCTTTTTACATAACAGTTGCTCCAATCTGCAAGGTTTTTTTTTTTCCCTACTTGCAGAGGTATATCAAAATGAAATCTTAAGTCTGAATAAAAGTGACTGAATTGTTCATGTTTTCACATCATGTACACAGAAGAGCTCATCATTTTGATTCCAAATCCATTGTCAATCCATGTGATCGGTATCTGTGATCAGCAGCAAAAACCCTGATCAGAACATCCCGACCACAAACCTTTATCAGCACCTCAAAAGTCATATGTTTGGTGCTGCAGCTTTTTTTGTCATGGTTCATGTGGGCAATAAGCTTCATACTTGATGAGGAAAAAAATAGTTGTGGCCGAGAATCGTAAATCAATTCTGAGCATAGGCATCGTGATTCATATTTTCCCCTGTGCATTATAGCATCGACTATAATGTTGCTGCACAGGCTTCCAGTACAGCCTTGACTGTAATGTATGGATAACAACTGAACCATGCATAGAGTGATGCCACCAACAAGGCTCAGCAGAGACGTATTTTCCAGGTCAGATTCATCCACATGCTTCACGTTTTTATGGATTTCTGAATGCAGAAACATGCATTCACATGCGCTCAATTTATTCAGAGGTTAACATGTTTGGTGTTCTAAAGGTTTGTCTGCAAAGAAGTAAATGATCTTTGTGCCATTTTAATTTATTATAATTATAAATCAAACAATATGAATGTTGTACATGTTCATACATTCAAAAAGCTTTTGAAAAAAACTTGTGCAAGCCTCTTTTTTAATGGATACATTATGTTTTTATAGTGTACGATTCATTTGGGAAGATGGGAAGTAACGTAAGAGGTGGCAACCTCAACCGACCAGGCTTGATGTCTGAATGTCGCTCTGTCCACACGGCTTCTTTCTCTGGACAGTACTGCCAGGTGTTTCTGACTCAGGTGATGACACCAAACATAGAGACCAGACCATTCAGAACAGGGCTCTCAAACTGATCCACCAATGGGTGACTGTGGGAGCAGGTTGGAAGATAAACCTGTTTCCAAAGCAGCGTTTTTGTGGATGAGCTTCAAAGCCCTTATTGAGCATAACTTGAATCTATTTAACTTGTGAACCACGAGTGAGTCATTATTGAGTGAGTCAATAACCACTTTTCCATTTCAGGGAGATTTATTCTACTTTGTGGGGGTTTGTGTTCCTGACTCCTGCGACGATAAAGAGGTTCACATGTTGATGCTTGAAGGTAAGTTATCTGTCTCATCTAGGCAGACACACCTTTGCTGTGCAACCTTTTCAGTTCCTATTTAATCCTGAGTCAAGATTTGTGATTCATTCTCTCTGAACATATGTTGGACTGGTGCAGATGATGCAGTCTCACTGTTTAATGGCCACTGCTACAACTTCTTTGAGATAAATGAACCCATTTGGTCCTTTTCTGCTCTAGAACTTGAGCTGCCACTGTCTGTTTGGTTTTCCATCTGAACAGGCTTCCCATTAATATAAAGTGGGAGAAGTAGAGGCGGGTCAACAAGTTAGGAGCGTCAAAAGGATTAAATATTAGTGAGCAAATTGTTTACTGCAAAGATAATGACTTCAATTTGACCAACATCGAAGACTTTGACTCATATTGATGTGTGATCAATGACAAGGTTCAACTCTTAACCGACTAGTCACTTACCTAACAATGACTCACATTGACAAGAATGAATTAACCAAGTCTGAGCTGAGCTGAGGCCCCTCACGTGCGACTGTTATCCTGCAGCATGAGAACCACCCACCTGTATAATAATACACCTGTTTCATGAAGATACATCATTCGCTTCAATATATTTATTTATTTATCCTCAGAAACAAAGTTGTATTTGCTGTTTTGGTGGTCACCCTGATGCTGATGACCATTTTGACTGGATCTATTTTAACAGCACTCCTGCATCTACCTGTCTTTCGGTAAGGTTTTATGTAAGAAGAGAGATGATCTTTGAGAATTGAATATGAAATCAAATCCTCACAATTTAAATATTCAATTGCTCTCTCGTTTTAAATTTCAGCACAAGGAAGGATTTAGACTTTTTTTACTACCAAAAACCCTCCTCCAGATATGGACCATTTTTGATAAGAATTCTGTTCGGAGTGTATCTGAAAACAAGGAAGGAAACCCTTCTAAAGAAAAAGGTAGGTTGTAATGGAAATCTCTGGATTTGCATTTTACTACCTGTGACTCGATGTAGTGGCAAGCGGCTCTGGGATGGATATGCTCTTTGTCTGTCCTGGCTCTGGTGGTGGGGTTGAGCTACGCCCTCCAGGACACACCAGACCATCCATCAGCACCACATGCCATATACCAGGGACTACACAGAACCGCCTGGGCGACAGCTCTTACCTGGGTCGTACTAGCCTGTGAGGAGGGCTATGGAGGTACGGAGAGGATTCTTCTGTTAACATGAACTTCTCTACTCCAATACTTATAGTATTAAAGTTAAAGTAATAAATAGTGGAGTGTTGGGGATCAAAGTTTAACCAAAATCTGTTTTAAAAAAATGGACCTGCAAACAAATACAACAATGTTGTGAGCAAACTGGATTTTCAGAATCCCCAGTCTGGTGCATCAACAACACACAAACTTTGAAAAACTTTGTAAAACATGAGCCCTGTGATTTAGAAAAGACTGAGACTTAGTCTCTTGATACATAACCCTTAATTTTAATGGAACACAACAATAACCCTGAAAGAGATACAGGAGTTTTCAGAGTGTGGTGTTTAGTAGGGATGCACCGAAATGAAATCCAGACATAACCACGGAATTCTGTCTGTTTTCCAGGTTTCATCATCCGCCTACTTTCGCTGAAGTTCTGGCTTCCTCTCTCAAACCTCAGTTTCTCCTGCTACCTAATTCATCCCTTGGTTGTCTGCATATACATTGGCCTGCAAGAAACTCCGATACACTATTTAGACATCAACTTTGTGAGTCTTTAAAAACACTCAATTATCTCTGTCTATCTTTCTAACATTCTGCCATGTTTCTCTCTAGATGTATTTGTTCGTGGGTCATGTGGCGCTGACCGTTGTCCTGAGCTATGTGGTGACAGTGTTGGTGGAGAGACCTTTCATTCTTCTGAAGTGGAAGTGACACTAAACAGAACAATAAAGGTGTCACGATAACGTTTTTGAACCTCCTCATTTTTATTGATTTTGTGTCATGGTGTAACTTTTTCCTTCAATATAGTCATGGAAGTTGATATGCAGAGTTGTGTTTCTTATGGCTGCCTCCTCCCAGTCTCTCACCTTCACCATTGATTCTCTCTATGCCCAGGACCAGAGCACCATGCAGGCACCTGCCAACCATGGCACACCAACAACCCCGAGTCCAACTCGAGGGCACACTATCATGAGGACGACAAGCAGAGCGCAGACCCTGAGACCCTTTTCCAACAGCAGCCAGGGCTCCAGATAGGGGATGTAGCTCAGTACCCACTGGCAGGGCTGCCAACTCTCACGCAATTACACGCTCCTCGCTAATCTACAGATCAGCAGGTCGGCGTCATTCAATGCACTGGAAATTTTGTGGTTCTTAACCACATTAAAGAAACTTAGATTGTCTAGAGAATTTCTGATTCCTGGTGTTCGACTTCTCACTAAGATCTTAACTCAAGCGTCACCCAGTCTTTTTGTCGATAATAGACAGGAATGGAAATGAGGTAAATAGCTGCTAAAATATGATATTTGACATCACTGGCTCTGTCTCATCAAAATAAAACTTGTTGCTTCATTCAAGTGTTTGTTATTATTTCAAGCGTGTTGAGACACAGTCACATCACCACTCATCAGTCATTTATTTCACGACCTCAAACCATCTTAAAACCAGATGTTTTCTGCTATTTCATTCTTATATTCAGCTCATTGTAGTGATCCAGACTGCCTTTGGAGTAAAGGATATGGAAGTAGGGCCGAGCTGTAAAAACTATAGTCGTTGTGTATTAAAGTGAATTACATATCTGGTTGTTTTTTGGGATGTTAATGTAGAGTGTTCATGTTTGCCATTCTTACAAATGTAGTTAGCGCTGTAAGTTTGTAGGATATGTGTGGAGAGGACCTGTTGCTCTCCTGTTCCCACATGTAAAGGTGTAGAAACTAGGTGTCTAGATGTCTGCTAATCTGCATCCATGAGTGTTTTTATCGTGGTTTTGTTTACCCTTTTTCTAAATTTCACTAAATTCAAAATCTTAAATCTTAAATGTATAGTGGCTAAATGCAGGGTTAATTGGGGCTGGATCACAGCTGGTCGGACCAGTTATAAATCAGGGTAGCTGGTTTCCTCAAGTAGCGCTATTTCTCCCACAGGAACATCCTGACTCAGCAGGTGCAAGTCCTTCATCCCAAAGCAGATTTCCACTAGATGATCTCTCAGGGCAAAACAACGCACTTTATTTGAAATTTCACAAAACGTACATTTTATTTATACACTTTATTTATACACTTTATTTAGATGGCAATTATTATCTTGGCATGTCTGGATCATGGGATTTCAAGATGTTTTTGCCCCTATGTGGCTGTGTCTCACACACACACGCCCAGATATACACGTGTTCATAGTCTGATTGGACACTTCATGAATCTCATTGTGGGCCTGTGGTAAATCAGAATGTAGATTACAAGTTTTCTCCGGAGTGATCAGCCCACGGACGTCACACAGAACTGACAACATCAAAACTGTTGCTTCATTGCTCACTATTATCCATCAATTGTGCCTCAGCCACCTCTCAGTTGCAGTGGTGGGCAGAATGGTTCTTCATACTAAATGGTTCCTACAAATTGTTCCGATTCCTGAACGGTTCTGAAAGCAGCTTTTGTGAGTTGACCAGGTCATGGTGCACAATCTACTCTCTTGCTACTTAAGTTCATGTACTAAGTGCAAGACTGTCCTCGTTCCTCTCTTTGAGACTTGCTCTTCATATTTCAATGCATGTTCAGTGTCGCGTTAATTTTGGTGCCCAGTTTTCAATTTAGTCTTAGTATTAATTCTTAGTCACATTTGGTCATTTACATATTTAGTTCAAATATATATATTATATATATTTTGCAGGGAGCCACATTTTTAGACATAGTTTGTCATGTATCAAGACCAGATTCTCCTGCTGTATTTGTTTTTGCGTTCACAAGGTTCTAAAGAACCTTGCATAACGACATATTTTGCCTCAAGTCTGTGGACTTCATTTAGAAAAATGGAGAACATGTCAACATATTTGCTTTCCATTCCTGGAAGACATGAAACCATGAGAGCTGCTCGAGCGCTAATAGCTGCCAGATCTCAGAGGAAATGGACGTAAGATGTATGTTATGGGTGAATGGTGGCTTAACCCTTGTTTAATGTTCATGTTGTTGTTACTCAGCTAATGTTTGTGGGTCTGATGGACCCGTTGCATTCTTTGGCTTTTAATGCTTCACAATCAAACACTTTATGTTAAAATACTGAACAGATGTTTACCTTATCCCAATTACAAGCAGTATAAACAATATTAGTTATTATTTAAAACGTAATGAAAAAAATCAATTAAAATCAAGATATGAGTGGAAACAAATTTACAAGTGAAGCAAGGTTTTTCAAAACTATTCACTTTTATTTCTTTGAACTTGAAATTTTAACCATTGCACAACACAAGCTGAACACATGAACAAAGTAAACATGTCAGTCAGGACAACACATCAACCCCATTGAACACACGGCCTTTAGCCACGAGCCTATACAACACATGAGGGGCAGAGCTTTACCGTGAGTGTGTTGTAGATATAATTTTTGCACTTGATGCATGTATATTGTGTTTTCCTGTCCATCTTGGGTCTGCACACTTCGCACCGCTCAATCTCATCATCTTCTTCAGAGTCACTGTCAGACTCTGAATTTTCAGAAATGTGATCCTCAAATTCTGAAACCTCTTCTTCTGAATCTTCTCCATCCACATCATTGTCAGAAACTTCTCTCTCTTCCAAAATCAATTCCAGGGCTCTTTGCGCAGAGTACCTTTTGGACATCTTGATCAGTTATGATAAGAAACCACACTGGCAAAGCTGGAATTATAGTGTCTCGCCTCCAATTTGTAGCAAATAGAGTCAGAAAATAAACATTCCAGTAAGTCAGAGGGTCAAATGTGCGAGAAAATTGTGGCAACTGTGCTTTTGTGTTTTTGTACCTGCGGTTCTCACACAAGGTCACAAGGTCTCATTTTCTCGCACATTTGACCTTTTGATGTCCTGTGTTCCTACACTCTGTCCTCCTCCTGTCTCTGCATGCTCTGTGTGTGTGTGTGTGGTACACAGAACATCAATTTCAACACTTCTATTGGCCCCGGGTCCAGGGGACCCAGACATCTTATATGTAATAGAAATGTGTAGGGGGGTGTACAGTGTGTGATTATTAAATATGTATTCTGATATATGTTCCTCATAGAAAATGAGCCAAAGCCAGTGAGTTTCAGTTTGAAAAATTCATTCATTGTATCATTTTTTTTTAATGAAGAATGAAAACGGATCCCACAGACCCGGACACCACACAAGGGTTAAGTGATGGGGAATCATCAGATCTAAAAAATCCTCATGCAAATATTCAGGTTTCTTGTTGCCACAGCAGATGTTGACCGAAATGATTTACATACTATTAAAGTTGACAGAAAAAAATGCTAAATACATGAAGCTGAATTTACATAGACAAATAAAAGCTTTACGAAAACCATGAAAATGCAGAATTACAAAAATATTTGGTAAACGCATATAACGTTTATAACATAAACGTCGGTGCAAAAATGCAATGCCAAAGGACCAAACGTTGCTTAAGCAAAAAGTCTGTGTTGTTTCTTTTTTTCAGAAGTGAGCGGCAACTTTGGTTTTCCGGTTTCATGAAGCAGGATCAGCGAACCTATGTGAGCAAAACACTGAACTTCCCCTGTTGTAGTGCAGATACTACGCAGAAATCCCCAGCTGGAGAGGATGAATTGGATGTTATGTCATTCCCAAATGAGAATGTGAACCATAACTGTGAATTCCAGACAAATATGTTAGTTTACTTAAAATACTCTGATTTTCCGTATCACACAGGACATGCAGCAGGAGTGGGAGGAAGAATTGGTGACCAATTAAAAAAAAAAGGGGCGATTACTTTCGCTCATTAAACACCTGACTGCTACACTTCGGAACTCTTTTGAAGTCAAAATGAATTATTCGATTTTACTTGAGGCATAACAGGATTTTACCACTGGAATAAAGAACATGTATGGATGTGTGGCGACGATGTGAATATTTATTCATTTCTATCCCAAGTCAAATGTACACACAACTACTCTTTCGGCATCACCTTGAGCTGAGCGATCGGAAAGAAGCAGAGAGAAGAACAGTTCTGATAACTTCTGCCCCTTTTTTGTACTTTCTTTTCCCAGAGAGGTCAGGTGTCTCTCGATGACTAAAAAGTGCAGATGGATACAGTAATAGCACAGATGCGGATCACTTTAACAGGCGTATGGATTGTGAATCCTTTTTTTCTTCATGGCTTCCGAAGGTTTCTGAACGTGTCAAAAGTCCTCATGGTTTGCTCCCGTCTGATGCAGCAGTGGGTATGAAATGCCTCCTCTGGTGTTTGGTAGACAACTACACTGCCCTCTTAACCCGCAGCACCACAGGGAACGTGTGCCAATTGTGGCTGCATTGAACGCCTGGCACCATTGCTACGCAGAACTAAATTGGTGTTCTACACAGCTGTTGTTACCACCTGTCTTGTTTTCAAAGGTCACAGTGTCTTTTACAATACGTATCTGGTGGCACAGTTGTTGTAAACATCCAATATCTTCCTTTGTCGTAAGCTCTGTACGCTAGAACGGAGTCAAAGTGTGCGGTATGTTCGATTACAGAACAGCAAAATGCAAGTATTCTTCCATGATGTCCTCTGCTTGCCTGTGTCACAATATTGTCAGTTAATGGTGTCGGAAAATACAACTTTAACTTGTTAAAGTTAAAGTCAAAATCCAAAAGAATTTATTCCCTGACAGAGGAGTCCAATTACCCTGACAGAGCTCTGGGTCAACAGCTATGCCTGACTCAGCCTTAGCTCAAGTGGTGTAGTCAGACAAAGACTTATCTGGCCCTGGCTCTTTTCATATGCTTTCAGTGCATCTTGCGGCGTCGTCTCCAGTGATTGGTACTGGTCTCCTTCGGTCCTGATAATCGTAGGTCAAACTCCACTCAGCTTGGAGCGATGTTGACGGATCCTCCCAAATGTTGCCTTTTATTGGTGGTAGCTGTAAAAGCAGACAACCTGGATCCACTCTTCTGATTGGCTTGCTTGGTTGCCCTCTCGTCTGGTCTCTGTCTGACTCCTTGGTCCATCATCGATCTTCTTCCTCCACTTCCTTGAGGCTTATACCGGAGGCTTCCTGCCAATCACGACCCACTCTTTCATCTCACACATTCTTCCATGCATACAGGGTCAAATTGAGGTGACCTGACACACTATAACTGCATCTATTGAATTCAGTCTCTCATGAGGCATAGCATTATAACACAGTTTATTTCATGTAAAAAGATACTTCGATTCATTTAATTATGAGGAAAATATCATTATTATCATAATGGAGAATAGTGGGGTGTATAGTATATTCATATTTTGACTCAGTCTGTCTGATTTTGACTATTTCTTGCAGTACCTTCTCACGTGTTCTTCACAGACGAGTGAGGACATCATTACAACATTGATAATACGTTTACTTAGCACATAGATCGTGTTTAATGATGGGAGGAACATCCTGCTGATTTTAATAAACGAATGATACTTAAACCTGCTGAGTGTTTTTACTGCAGAGAGAAGTTGCAATGGCTTCAGGATACCTGTTGCTGGTGCTGATCGCCAGCTCTTCTGCCCTGGAAAAATGCATGAATGACACGGATGTTTTTCTCCAGGAACTCAGCCAGGACTATCCAAAAGATTTTGCCGTTGTCAGTAAGTAAAAACCAAGCGCCTCTACATGTTCATCAGTTATTGTCTTTCAGAGTGAGAAGAACTTTGTTGTCATGTTAAATGTGGATGCTGTGGAAGGGAGGGTTCGTTTTGCAACTCCAGAAGAGAAAAAAACTATTTAGACAAAGTTTGCTTGGCAAGTGTGGCAACCCATAACCAAACTTGATCTGATCCACTGCCTCTGTCGCCAAATGATCCGTGGCTCGCTAACATTTCAACCAAATGTAAAGTACATCGAACCATTGATGCTATAGTACAAGACGAGATGATGAGTCATAAAAATGGCTCTATAACACTTTTTTAAAACTTTGGCTTTTGGAGGTTGATTTGGAACAGGCTTTGTGTGTGAGTGTGTGTACAGCTACCGCTCTGGAAAAGAATTAAGACACCACTGCAAATTTGTGAATATTTCTGATCCTACTATTTTACTATTTATAGATATGTCTTTAACTATTTTTGTTTCATTTTATAATCTACTGACAACATTATGTCCAAATTCCAAATAACATATTGGCATTTAGAGTATTAATTTGCAGAAAATGGTCAAAATAACAACAAATTTAAAACATCACAATACTAATGTTTTAACTTAGCAAGAGTTTAGGAATCCATATTTGGTGCAAGAATTCAAGTAGCTCAGCTTTGTTTGATGGCTTGCAAACATCCATCTTCCTCGTAATCACATCCCAGAGGTTTTCAATGGGGTCCGGTCTGGAGATTGGGTTGGCCATGACAGGGTCTTGATCTGGTGGAGCATTTGACAGTCATCTCAGGAAATCTTCAAATAATGTATTTATGACTAAATGTTACGCATTGTTGCTTTAACATATGGTGTTGTAAAGGGTTTGTCTGCAAAGAAGTAAATGACCTTTGTCCCAGTTAAGATTTATTGAAACCTGCCAGTATGGGCGATCAAATAATATGAATGTTGTGCATGTTTCATAAATTCAAAAGCTTTTGAAAAAAACTTGTACAAGCCTCTTTTTTATGATTACGTTCTGTTTTTATAGTGTACGATTCATTTGGGAAGATGGGAAGTAACGTAAGAGGAGGCAACCTCAACCGACCAGGCTTGATGTCTGAATGTCGCTCTGTCCACACGGCTTCCTTCTCTGGACAATACTGCCAGGTGTTTCTGACTCAGGTGATGACACCAAACATAGAGACCAGACCATTCAGAACAGGGCTCTGAAACTGATCCACCAATGGGTGACTGTGGGAGCAGGTTGGAAGATAAACCTGTTTCCAAAGCAGCGTTTTTGTGGATGAGCTTCAAAGCCCTGATTTAGTAAAACATGAAAAACTTTCTAACTTGTGAACCACGAGTGAGTCATTGTTGAGAGAGTCAATAACCACTTTTCCATTCCAGGGAGATTTATTCTACTTTGTGGGGGTTTGTGTTCCTGACTCCTGCGACAATAAAGAGGTGCACATGTTGATGCTCGAAGGTAAGTTATCTGTCTCATCCAGGCAGACACACCTTTGCTGCGCAGCCTTTTCAATTCCTATTTAATCCTGACTCATGATTTGTGATTAATTCTCTCTGAACACATGTTGCACTGATGGAGATGATTAAATCTCACTGTACAATGGTCAGTATTAGGACAGTGATGGCCACTGCTATAACTACTTTGAGATAAATGAACCCATTTGGTCCTTTTCGGTGACGGGTTCTAGAACTTGGGCTGCCAGTGTCTGTTGGGTTTTTTAAAGTGGGTTACCTCTCCCACTTTATATAAATGGCTTCCCATTAATATAAAGTGGGAGAGGTAGAGGCGGGTCAACAAGTTAGGAGTGTCATCAGGATTATTGAGTAAATAGTTGACTGCAAAGATAGACCTCAATTTGACTGTTTTTATTTACAACTTTGACTCAGCTCTATTTCTTGTGTGATAAGTTCCAATGTTTAAATCTTAACCTTCTAGTGCAGGGGTGGCCAACCAGTCAGAGGCCAAGAGCCACAATGTTTTACTGTGCTGGTGAAAAAGAGCCACATCCTACAAACATGTAAGGCTGGAAGGTTCACCTGAACAGCTGGTCATGTGACTTTGCGGCAGTGTAGCGGTTAAAGAATGACAAAGTGAAATGTGGAACTAAGTGATGTAAGTCATGTTGATTGTGGATCTGATGACGGTCCAAGTCTTAGGACCACGTCACATTGGTGTTGAACGTGCTCCAAGCCTCCCCGGCGCTTTTTGTTTATGATTCAAAGTCTTACTGAACAATATTTCGACATTTCGCTAGCATAGCTCTTACTTTTTGGTGTTGTTTCCTATACAAGTGATCATCTCAATGTCAAGTTGACCAGAATCACAGCCAGTTCGGCGGCTCGTTGATGAAGAGCTGAATGAAACGGGGGAAAGAGCAGCATGTAGCTTGGGAGCCATAGGATGACCAGGCCTGTACTAGTGTCTAACCGAACAGTGACTCACATTGACAAGAATGAATTAACCAAGTCTGAGCTGAGCAGAGGCCCTTCACATGCAACTGTTATCCTGCAGCATGAGAACCACCCACCTGTATAATAATACACCTGTTACATGAAGATACATCCTCATCTACCACTGTTGTTACTCTTCTGTGTGAAGACATTACGTTTTTTCTGACTGCCGCCAGACAACTTCATCATTTCAATGAGTGGTTGCACAATAAACAATGTTATCCTTCCATCACCTGTTTATTTTGAAGAAGAACACAAGCATTTAACAATAGCAACAACAAATCAATAGGCTGAAGTAAATACAAATACTCAATATAACTATTACTAAATAAATATAAATATACATAGAACTGAAGGTGAAGAACAGGACCTTTCATGAAAGACCTTTTAAACATCTGAAAAGCACATTGTTATAAAACAAAACACAATGTCTACAATGATTCTAATACAGTTGCTGGACTTACACAGCTTATTTTGTACTTGTTTGTCATCACCTACTTGTTTCTCATTACCTCACCACTTATCCATGGAAAAGTCAAAACCAAAACCATGTTTCAATTATTGGGCTGAGTTGTTTACTCGCTAGAGGAGCTGTGTGAGAGTCGTGTTAACATTTGGGCCATTTATAACACTCTCTGTTCTGTCAATCAGCTCAGTCATTTTACAGCCCCCTTCAAGCCCCATTAGATTCTCAATGACGGACATTCAGGTGGTTTTCTGAGTTAGAACAAAGGAGATATCTATCATGACTATAGTCAGGTTAAGATCAAAACATGTATAAATATATTAGGGATGCTCCGTTCGATCGTGACCGATCACAACAACTGATCACGTGTGACAGCCGGTGCTCTGAGGAAGCACCGCTGGCTGTGATGCGTCTCCTCCTCCCTCATTCCCAACTCCCTGCTGACTCTGCAGCAGCATGTCTGCAGTGGAGCTTCTTTCAATCTGTCATGGAAAGTTTGCATCCTGCAGCATAAACACAGTAAAATGCTGTGCAGGGAAATGCCTTCAAATTAAATACACCATTTAAAGCGCCAGCACACAGTTTTCTGGGCTCATGAAAGTGAGACCGCTGGCTCCTCAGCAGGAACACTCAACAATATATATATATATATATATATATATATATATATATATATATATATATATATATATATATATATATATATATATATATATATGGTTATTCAGGTAGCTGTCTGTGGTGCAGGATGTTGATGGAGAAATGGATGAGCTTCTAGTTTTGTTTAATTTTTTTGCCTTCAAAGGGAGGCTGAAGTTTGGAGAGGTCTCCCTCATTCCTCCTTTACCATCTATATTCGTCAATGAGTCGAAACTGGAAGTGATGTCGACATATTGTTTGTCCAAAGCTGTTCATCCTGACGCAGCTGGAATCGCTTGTCTGTAAGTAAAAAAACACCAGAAGTCTTTACTCTTTTAAAACGACCTGAATGGCTCAATTACCATATAAGATAGATGCAGATGCAGATTTATTTGAATATTTTAATAATTATTCACACCTAACTTTTTTAACATCTCTTCCTTTTGCATCTTTGGAGCCTGCACGAGAGGCGAAGCCCAAATCCATCCGTATTTTCTCTCACAGGGTCATTTGTGCTGTTCTAGTAGCAATTCCTCTGGCTGCTACGCTGGTCACTGCTGTGAGGACTTGTCAGCGGAGCAAAGAAAAGGCTCCAGCAGTCGAACCTTTCTGCTTGGATGAGGGGAAAAGCGATGGAAACTTCAACATGTCTTCTTCCTTAAATTGTCAAAAGGATGATTGCAATACACGAGAAGACAGTAAGTTTAAAATTCTGCCGAGTCATTACAAGTTTCCAAAATGTACATTAATTCAGACTGCAGGCTGCAAAAAGCACTCCAGCAGGAAACGGTATGAAAGTGCCAGTAATGCACCGTTTCCAACGTCCAGTCCACGTCATGTCGTGTCTTTCTCCCCACTGAGCCCCTTTGCATTCCCAGTCCACACTGAGCTCTGTAGCTATAAATTTATGTTATATTCGAAAAAAAGAAGTGATTTTTTTTCTAAATAAGTAGAAGAAATGTAAAAATGTGTGCGAACATTACACTATTAGTTTTCAGGAAACTTCAGGTCTTGTCAACTGGGATCTGTGGGTTCATAGGAGAGTACTCTACACATTTCTCACCATTTCAAGACGTCAAATTTGATAAACATTTAATTCAATTGTTCACTGTGTCTCCAACTTCTACCTGTCCATCAGCCACATTTGTCATCGTCAGACTTGTGTTGTCAGACTCGGGATCAGTGTATCCGACTCAAATCTGGGTGCAGGTTGTGTGGGTCCCAACATCACCCTGTTTGACACTGAAGAGTAGCTATTTTGCCTGCGGAGGTTTGACTACAGTCAACAGTAAGTATTTTTGCCCACGATGGTAGAGGAAGGTAGCGCCTTCCTCCCCCCCCAATAGTGGGAAAGCAACACGCTGTGAACAAACTTCTGAGTGTTTTGTTTACATTGTTAGGTATGTATTTGATTCCAGACATCAATGACAGACTGCAACAGATGGGTTCTGCTGTTTTTTGTCTCTAAATTAAAGAGGTAAACGTCATAGCATTCACCATATGTCAGCGGAAATTGCTGGTAGCTCTGCCACGACAAAATTTCAGTCACCGACAAAATAATTTAGAGACACATAGTCACAACTCAATGAAGCACTGTTTCTCGTCCAACCAGCGACAGTTCTCTTTTCAGACCCCTCCAGCACCGAAGGTAAGAGGTACCAAAAAAATGGGACGGAATGTGTTGGGTTTTTCTGACCCCAGTGGAAACGCTGAAAACAGCATACTGACCCGAACCATACTGACGTGGACCAATTGATGGAAACATGGACTAAAAGAGAGACGAATGCTCTGAATGAAAAAAAAAGTATTGAATAAAGAAACCTTGCGTTCCATCTTTATTACAGAGTACTTACAGTGTACGAAAAACTTGGATCTTAGTTCATATTCTTAAAAATGAGCCTTATTTTGGATATTGCTCAAATATTTGTTTGATTTTAAATCCATACAGGAACTCTATATCTGGCATTTGAAATCATGTGATTTGATGGCATGTTTTTACAGAACAACACAAGAGAACACAGAAGAGTTTCCTCAGTCGCTGTTTGCATCAGTTTCTGGAAGCCTTCTCTCTTCAGACGACGACTCAGGGAGTCCTCAGCACCCCGGCATCAGTCAAGGATTCCTATCCTTCCTTGAACGGCATCCGAGCTCTGAGCATGTTATGGATCATTTCAGGACATGCTTTGAACATACCATCATTTTACTCTACTGGTATGACCCACTCCTGCCCATTAAAAAAGAATATGTTTGTCTGACAACACTCTTCCGACCACAGATAACATGAAAGACTTACAAGCATCTTTGAAAACGAACCCCCTGCATGTGTTCACAGTGGGAGGACCCAACGCTCTCGGTGTGGACACGTTTCTGTTATTGAGGTCAGGCAATACAAATCTATTGTTCCTTCTGCTTTGCCACGTTCACTTTTTCTTTTGTTCATAACCTACGAACTTATACAGACCTCATGTGTTCTTTCCTCATTCTCTTGCATGGCTTCTCCCTGTTGCTGTTCACGCTCCTTCTTCTTCTGAATCAGCTAAAATGGAAAACTAGACTCAATAAAAGACATACAACACAAAATCAAATCAACATTTATGGCTCATCGTTCATTAATATTGCTGGCTGTAACTTGGTCGAGAATTGGAATGCAGTATTGGGTTAAAATCCAGAAAACTTTTTTGCTTTGAGTCAAACTAAATTCTTGAATGATCGAAGCTGTTTTATTGATCTGATGACGTGTTTTATAGTCTTTTGAAATATGCTTTACGTCAGTGCTATCTCAGTGCTCTTCAAGTTTCAGCTGCACTCTACGACTGTGTCCCTTTGGCAATGAAGCAGAAAGAAAAAAAGACTATCGTGCTCCAAAACCGTGCGACTCTAAATATTCCATGTTGTGTTGTAGTGGTTTGTTAAGCGCCAAAAGTCTCCTGAGCTCAATCCAGAGGAATGAAGACACCATGAGTCCACGTCTTGTGGCAGATTTCTACTTCAAGAGGATCAGAAGGTCAGATTTAGTGACATGAGCAACATTATTTCATCCCATGTTATGGTTCCTTTAATGTCTGAAAACATGTTTCCATTCCAGGATACAGCCCCTCCACATGTTTGTGGTTATGCTTTGTGAAGGTGTCTCATCTGTGTTCAATGGAGGCCCGTTTCTGATGCTACTACCTTCAATATTTTTTCAATGTGACAAGTACTGGTGGACAAACCTGCTGTTGATAAACAATCTATTTACTCGTGATTTACCTGTAAGTCAGAGCAACAAGAATCATTTGACAAGGATTGTTTTGAATCTTGTTCATTCATAACTCAATGTCATCCCAAGTGCCTACCTTGGACATGGTACCTATCGCTGGACTTTCAGTGCTATGCCACAACTCCTCTGCTGATTCTTGCCCACAGAAAGTATGTTTTTTTCCACCAGATTAGAAATTACTTTATGGTTGTTTGGATTCATTCTCTTCAATATATTTATTTATCCTCAGGAACAAAGTTGTATTTGCTGTTTTGGTGGTCACCCTGCTGCTGATGACCATTTTGACTGGATCTATTTTAACAGCACTCCTGCATCTACCTGTCTTTTGGTCAGATGTTATGTAAGAAGAGAGATGATCTTTGAGATTTGAATATAAAATCAAATCCTTACAATATACATATACGACTGGTCTCTCCATTTTAATTTCAGCACAACGCCAGATTTTGGGTTGTTTTACTACCAAAAACCCTACTCCAGATATGGACCATTTTTGATCGGAATTCTGTTCGGAGTGTATCTGAAAATAAGGAAGGCAACCCTTCTAAAGAAAAAGGTAGGTTGTAATGGAAATCTCTAGATTTGCATTTTCCATCTAAAGTTCATCTTTAAATCACAGTTCACTTAACTTTCTGTCACTTGATGTAGTGGCAAGCGGCTCTGGGATGGATATGCTCTTTGTCTGTCCTGGCTCTGGTGGTGGGGTTGAGCTACGCCCTCCAGGACACACCAGACCATCCATCAGAACCACATGCCATATACCAGGGACTACACAGAACCGCCTGGGCGACAGCTCTTACCTGGGTCGTACTAGCCTGTGAGGAGGGCTATGGAGGTACGGAGAGGATTCTTCAGTTAACATGAACTTCTCTACTCCAATACTTAAAGAATACTCACCTGAAAAATACAACAAATAAATCGTCGACTGTTGGAGATTAATAGGTTTAACCAAAATCTGTTTAAAAAAATGGACGTGCAAACACACACAACAATGTTGTGAGCAAACAGGATTTTCAGAAACCCCAGTCTGGTACATCAATTGGTTTGTGAAACAACCCAAGAATTTTGGTAAAGCGTCTCTTGATACATAACCCTTAATTTTAATGGAACACAAAAATAACCCAGAAAAGTGATACAGGAGTTTTCAGACTGTGGTGTTCAGTAGGGATGCACCGAAATGAAATCCAGACATAACCATGGAATTCTGTCTGTTTTCCAGGTTTCATCATGAACCTACTTTCGCTGAAGTTCTGGCTTCCTCTTTCAAACCTCAGCTTCTCCTGCTACCTAATTCATCCCTTGGTTATCTCCATATACATTGGCCTGCAAGAAACTCCAATACACTATTTAGACATCAACTTTGTGAGTCTTTTAAAAACACTCAATTTTCTCTGTCTGTCTTTTTAACATTCTGCAATGTTTCTCTCCAGATGTATTTGTTCGTGGGTCACGTGGCGCTGATCGTTGTCCTGAGCTATGTGGTGACAGTGTTGGTGGAGAGACCTTTCATTCTTCTGAAGTGGAAGTGAGACAAAACAGATGCACAAGTGACAAAATGATGTGCAGTTTGTACCAGTAGTTTTGAGAACTTCAAGAGTGATCTGAGAAGTACCAAAGCAACTGTCATCAATTTGCCATGAACCAGTTTAAAACATCTAAGAAAATGACGATGACTGTTTTTTTGACAACTAAAAATACCAAATAAAATCTGCTATCGTTCCTCCTCCCCAGCCCTGTATTCTGAAAGCATTTGTTGCTTCACTCACATCATTTGATTTTATTTAAGACAATGATGTCGGATGCGTCTGGTATGAAACGAGTGTGTATTGGCGATATGTTTTCGTTGTCGGAGTTCATGTAGCTGTGTCACGTCTGAGCAAACAAAGCATAACTGAATCTGTTAACAGACAGGACGACACACCCACCGATGATGTCACGGTTTGTTAGATTCTCACCTTCACCACTGATGCTCTCTATGCCTGGGACCAGAGCACCACGCAGGGACTGCAAGGCCTGCTTTGCACTAGCACCTGCCAGCCATGGCAAACCATACAACCCCGCTTCCAAGTCGATGGCAGAGAATAAGGACAACAACCTATGAGCGTAGACCCTGAGACCCTTTTCCAACAGCAGCCAGGGCTCCAGATGGGGGATGTAGCTCAGTACCCTCTGGCAGTGCTGCCAACTCTGACGCAATTATACGCTCCTCGCTAATCTACAGATCAGCAGGTCAGCGTCATTCAATGCACTGGAAATTTTGTGGTTTTAAACCACATTACAGAAACTTAGATCGAGAAGTGTGAGGTAATTTATCTTGTGCTAAGCATGGATTTCTTATTATTGGTGTTTGACTTCTCACTAAAATGTTAAGTCAAGCATCACCCAGTCTTTTTGTCGATTATAGACTGGAAGGTATATTAGGTATGATTATTGTTTGGACTCCAAGGCTACAATACTGACTAATACTGTGAAATGATAGGCATCTTGAATAAACTGAATGAATGAATCATCAATGCAACTTTACTGTTGTTTCGACTGTTGACTTTACAAATGATACACCCCCGTCCCACACTGCTCTCACAAAAATAGGAAGACATGGAAAACAGACAATCAAGAAGCCAAGTTTTGACAATTATTGAATTGGTGAGAATAAAAACGCTAGTTTTTAGTAAGGAGAAGTAAATCTCTCTTCAGCCGTCTTCACCTGGTCCGTCTCCTCAGTTGCATTTTTCTGGCTGGATGCACCACTTAAGTTCCGCGAGCAATAAACATCAGTTATTGTGTTTTTCATATATGGATTTTGCCACTTCATTTTAATATTTTTGGTCACATGTGAATTCATCTTAAGAAAGAGATCATGATTCTGAAGCCAAGTCATTTGAGACGTGGCTCTGTGCCACAATCGTTCACGTTGCCGAAACCCGGAAATGGCAGATGTACACTGTGCTGTCTCCAGTGATCCTCCTGCATGCAGTTTTATTTCAAGCCACAGAGGCGACGCCAGAAGACATGTAACACTTCTGCTTTCTAAAACAAGTAGTGCATCTTCTTGTGTGGTAAACGACAAAGTGGAGGGAGTTTTCGTTTATTTTGCACAACGTTTTAGTCTTGTTTTTATGCAGTTTTCGTCAGCGTTATCACATTGGTGCCGTCTCATTATCGTTTCGTCTTCATCATGGAAAATAGGGGCGTTGACAAACATATTTTGTTGTGTATGACTAAAATGTTCAACAAAATGAAAGTTGGAGAAAACCTGACTGCGATCAGTTCTAGCACTTTTCCTGGACATGCAGCTGGGAAGCTTGTAGCTTGAAAACATAAGGTGCAGAATCGAACATAGAACATTTCAAATATTTGGTCTGACCAATTGTGCAATTTTGACAAGAAAATGTCCCAAAAAAAACAGTCCATAAATATCTGGTAACAGAGGAGACCAGCTGAGTTTTGAGAGAGGTGTTAGGGTTTTGGTTTTTGTGTGCTTTTATATTGTTACTTCCTGTGCTCCCTGTTTCCTGTTTGTTTCCTTACTCTCGCCAGCTTTATGGCAGCGCAGCTGGATCACATTTGGCTGATTGCACCCGCGGAGACTTAAACCCTGGAGATCCAGCAGGTGCTGCCAGATGATCGTTTGTGTGCGAATGGTAAAGTTTTCTCTCTACCCATTGTTCTCTTGTATTTCTGTTTTTGCATATTTGTTGTCCACGTTCTTCTCTTCTTATTATTGTTTTCAGTGTTGATTGTGATTAGTGACTTGTACACGAGTGTTTAACTCGCTTCCTTTGTTAGACCGTGTGCTGTTTAGTCTTTTTTTTTTTTTTGGTGATTTTTATGCCACTACCGAGCGCCTTTTGTTCTTTATAGCCTCGTGAGGATTGTTTTTCCGAGCGCATCTTTCAGTTGTCCCCGTTTTCAGTGCTGTAGATCTTACACCTGTTTTCTGTTTCAGGTTTTCCCCCTCCTTTTGTGTTTGTCTTCCTCGCTCCGCTTCTGGAGTTGAAGCCTTGGGTTTTCTGTATTGTTCGTGTTTTATTTTGTGTTATCTGTATTAAATCATTACTGTTAACCTCGTTGACCGAGTCACCTGTTCATTGGCGGCCATCTTGCACTTGGGTCAGGCTCCTACAGCAAACCTGACAGGAGGAATGCCTTATATTTCGTGCCTTTTTTCCTGGTTGATAATTTCGCATTGTCTTGGAATGTGCATGTAACCTTTTGAGACGGGAGACCCACATGCAGCAGGGAGGAAATGAAAGTCCAGAACACAGTTTCAACAAACTAAACCAAAATGACACTCAACCTCTACATAAGAGGGAGGCAAAGTCCTTAAAACAAAACTCAAACAATCCCGGAGGGTGAATATACAGAGTGTCCAAATGCACTAACTAAATGGCAAAACCAGTGTCCCACTCCCTGTGAGTCCAAACAAGAAGTCCAAAAGATTGGGGAAGAGCAATGAGGAGCAGGCAACAGACACACTGCAAAACAAAAGAGAACAGTCAGAAAGTCCACAAGCACAAAACCTCCAAGGTATGGAGAAGTATCATCCACAAGAGGTCCAGAACAGAACAGGCACAGAAGGTCATAGTAGGGAGAGGAAAACCTACAGACTGATGCTGGTTGACTTCTGGCAGGCATTTGACAATGGAGAGTGGGATTGGTAGATTGGGATCAGGTGTGTGTGTCTGCGGAGGCTGCTTGGTGGGAAAAGAGGGTGATGTCCCAATCAAAACAGCAAGAACAGGAAGTTGTCTAGAAAAATAAGACAGGTTGGGGAGGGGTCGTGACATTACATCTCCCTCTAATATGTGTTACCTGGCGTCTTTCCCGATTTCGTGGGGTTCTCCTGATAGAAATCCTGGATGAGTCTGGGCTCCAAGATGAGCTTTCCTCTGCACCATATCCCTCCCAGTTCACTAGGAACTGGAACCCACATCCACGACGAGTCCCCGACTTCACACCCGTTAATGAAAGAAGCGCTCATCTGAGTCTGGGATTCAGAGTAATAACAAGGTCGGTCATCTGTGACGCAATCATGGATGAAAGTAGTTCTTCTCTGTCAGGGACTCGGTGTAAACATGTCCTAGGGGTCCTGTGTTCGGTGGTTAACAACAAGGAGTCTTTTTTTTTTTTTTAAAGAGCAATGGGTAACAACAAGAGTAAAATGGAGGAGCCAAAGTGGGTAGCTCCATGCATGAAAATTATGGAAGACAAATAAGGGGATGAATGTTTGGAGTGTGTGACTGAATGGGTGAAACATCTTGGGTTTCCCAAGAACGAGTGAGTGTGAATGAATTCCAAATGTTTACACACAAATGAATGAAGAAGTTGAGCAAATGAGAAAACCAAAAGAAAATTGAAATGGAGTGTGTGGAAAAAGAAAAAGTATGAAAAACATGATGAAAAGTGTGACAAATGTGAGGAAAAGCAGGTAAAGTGTGATGGACTGCAAATTGCTGAATGTCTCTCTGGTCTTATCCAAGTCTAAGTCAAATCACACATCGGAGAGATGATGACTGGGTGCCTCCGCCATTCAAAAAACACCAGGTTCTGGGTCCATTGCCAACTGCTCCACCCATTGCTGTCTAACCTCCAATTCCAGGACCTCCTCCTATCCCTCCGCCACAACACATCCCTGCACCAGTGGTGACAAGATCAAGGGCAAAGCAACACCAAGAAGCACCACAAGATGACGCCAAAACTGTCCTCATCGCTGCATCACCTGTTCGCTACAACGTTGACACGCCACCGATTCCTAAGAAAAGCCCACGATGGTCCTTCTCACCTGAAAGCTCTTCAGGGGGCAACACAATACATCAAAGTTAGAGCATTGATGTTTAAAAAATACAGATGCTCATGATTGAGTACCTACGTGTGGACAGCAGACCAGTCCTGATGCGCCGCCTTTGACTGCTTCATGCAGTTCTACCTCCATGGCGGAAATCCAAGCAGAGTCGCAGTGGCGCACAGTGCATTCACAAGCTGTTTATTCATATACAGCACCGTCTAGTCATATTTACTTTTATTTTTTACTTCCATTTTTATGACTAACCATTCCTCCTTGATTTCAGAACTCAGAGTGCAGACTGAGTGTCTGACAGATGATCAAGGTTGTTGCTACAGTCTATGTGTCTACATGTGTACCCCTTCCATCCAGTGACTAAAGTGTTTGCTCGCTGAGATTTCCTCAGAGAGAGTGTCAACTTCATACTGTGTACCGTGTTCTCACACTCTTTGCAAAGATTCTTCACTTAATATCCATAAAAGACAATTCTCTCATTATTGAAGTCAAGAGAGATCTCTCTGAACTTCAGTCTCCCTTAAATGCAAAAACAGAATTAAAACATTGATGGCGGCTGCGTCGTATGCCTGTGAAAATATTGATGTAGTCAAAAAAGTTTTTGGACTTTGGCCTCCTGCACTTCAACCATCATTTTTAAATCTATAATGATCTATACATTTTTATCGCATTGTTAGTGGCATCAATCCATCTTTTTGTTTTCGTGACAAAAGTAAATCACACTTCTTCCTTTTAGTAATAGCTGTAACACAGCAGTATTCCGTAACATAAAAACATATAAAATTACCCCTGAAAGTAATTTAAGTTAAATGAGTTGCTCAGTCGTCAGCAGTCAGTGTTGAAGTTAGCTTCTTTCTATATTTCAGAATTTTTTTCACAACTTTCAATGACAATTTCTATTTATATCTTAAAAGCAGAATTTGTGAGTTCATTCATATCACACACGTGCCGTTCACAATGGCCATCTTACCTTCAAGCACCAGCATGTGTGCATCTGTATCTTCGCAAGAGTCAGGAACACAAATACCCACAAAATAGAAAACCTTTCCCTGTAAAGGAAAATCATTTAACAGTAACAGTAGTCACTACCGGTTGCACTGCAATTGCAAAATTATGTAGAATAACCTGCAATAATAAAAGCTCAGTCAGGCAGGTTGAACGGCTCCAAGCCACTCTTTAATGTGAGGTCCCAACCTTTTGGGTAAATACACCCTTGGTCTCCAGGCCTTCACCAAGAGTGTGGAGTCAGAGCCAGGTTTGCTCTGGGTAAGCAGAGAGAGGGTCCTGAATCCTGCTGGAGCTGCTGATCCAGAAGGTGCTGTTCCAGTTTGATCGTCTATAAACAGCTCTTGTCCTAGTTCACTCACTAAAGCAGCTGCAGTCACGAATGGGAACTGACTGGGCAGCATCAGGTACCCCACTTTCCACAGCACGTGGTGTGGACCTGTCATTCAAATGCTTCATAGATGCTTCACCTTGTTCTGATGTTGATGGGCCACCAGACTCAGGTGCAGAACAAAGGGCTAGTATTTGTGTTATAATAATATCAGAATCAGAATCAGAATCAAATTTATTGCCATGGTCAGTGGGGAGCCCACTGAATTTATGTACTCAAATACATTATTTGAGGTGGATTTTCAGAAATTTTGTAAATCCTAAAGCAGCTTCTGTGAGTTGACCAAGCCATGGTGTTCAGTTGGAACCAATCCACAACCTACTCTCTCGCTACTTACAGCAAGTTCCTGTACAATGTGCAAGACTGTCCTAGCTCCTGTTGTAAAGCAGCCTCTTTAGAGACTTGCTCCTTATATTAAAATGTTTAGTGAAGCGAAAGCTGGAGAAAACCTGACTGGGATCAGTTTACTAGGACTCTGTCCTGGACATGCAAATGTGGCTTGAAAACAACAGGTTAACTTGGTTCATAAAAATGTGCATAACACAAAACAAAATTCTAGCAACAAGTGAACGAAGCTCCATGTCATATTTGGTTGTTTTATGTGCTTTTATTTCGTTATTTCCTGTGTTCCAGTGTCTTTCTTCCTGTTTTCATCCGTTTCTAGCTTAATGGCAGTGCAGCTGGAAGTCATTCCGCTGATCAGTCTGCAAGCATTTCTACACCAGGGTTCCACACTGTGCTGCCAGATGGTCACTTCGAGTTCAGATGATCTCACTTGTGAACCACGAGTGAGTCACCTTTGAGTGACTCAGTAACCACTTTTCCATTCCAGGGAGATTTATTCTACTATGTGGGGGTTTGTGTTCCTGACTCCTGCGACGATAAAGAGGTGCACATGTTGATGATTGAAGGTAAGTTATCTGTCTCATCTAGGCAGACACACCTTTGCTGTTCAACCTTTTCAGTTCCTATTTAATCCTGAGTCATGATTTGTGATTCATTCTCTCTGAACATATGTTGGACTGGTGCAGATGATGCAGTCTCACTGTTTAATGGCCACTGCTACAACTTCTTTGAGATAAATGAACCCATTTGGTCGTTTTCTGTTATCAGCTCTAGAACTTGAGCTGCCACTGTCTGTTTGGTTTTCCATCTGAACAGGCTTCCCATTAATATAAAGTGGGAGAGGTAGAGGCGGGTCAACAAGTTAGGAGCGTCAAAAGGATTAAATATTAGTGAGCAAATTGTTTACTGCAAAGATAATGACTTTGACCAACATTGAAGACTTTGACTCATATTGATGTGTGATCAATGACAATGTTCAACTCTTAACCGACTAGTCAATTACCTAACTGACTTAAATTGACAAGAATGAATTAACCAAGTCTGAGCTGAGCAGAGGCCCTTCACATGCGACCGTTATCCTGCAGCATGAGAACCACCCACCTGTATAATAATACACCTGTTACATGAAGGTACATCATTCTCTTCAATTTATTTATTTATCCTCAGAAACAAAGTTGTTTTTGGTGGTCACCCTGCTGCTGATGACCATTTTGACTGGATCTATTTTAACAGCACTCCTGCATCTACCTGTCTTTCGGTCAGGTTTTATGTAAGAAGAGAGATGATCTTTGAGAATTGAATATGAAATCAAATCCTCACAATTTAAATATTCAATTGCTCTCTCCTTTTAAATTTCAGCACAAGGAAGGATTTAGACTTTTTTCACTACCAAAAACCCTACTCCAGATATGGACCATTTTTGATAGGAATTCTGTTCGGAGTGTATCTGAAAACAAGGAAGGCAACCCTTCTAAAGAAAAAGGTAGGTTGTAATGGAAATCTCAAACAATTCAAGATGGCGCCGACGAAGGCTGGCCTGGAATTACCGTGCATGTTATTTTGTTTATTTTTGTGTTTTGATGGAGCATCTGCGTGTTCGTACACACGAGATCAGTTGATGAACATCAGGGCTATGACTCCGTCTGACTTACTACCAGTATTTTTGGTGTCAGTTGCGGAGTTAGTTCATCTTTTGGCGGGGCGGAAGAAACTGAGGAGGAGAGGGAAACGTGCCGGTGCGCTCGTTCGCCTTCATCGAAGAGGATCGCGCACTCCACTTCCCGGGATAATCCTCTCCAACGTCCGCTCGCTCAGCAATAAGATGGATGAATTGGCGCTGATGTTGAGACGGAACAGAGACTTCTCCTCTTGTGTTTTGTTTTTCACGGAGACGTGGTTGAGCGATCTCATCCCGGACACTGCGCTTCATCTGGAGGGTTTCCAGCTTCACCGCGCGGACCGGGTTCCGGAGCTCACCGGCAAAACCAAAGGCGGAGGACTGTGTTTCTACATCAACAATCGCTGGTGTACGGACGTGACGGTGATCTTCCAGCACTGCTCTCCCTCTCTGGAATGTCTGATCGTGAACTGTAAGCCGTTTTACTCCCCACGTGAGTTCGCTTCATTCATTCTGGCTGCCGTGTATATCTCGCCCAGTGCGGATGTACGTGAGGCTCAGAGTGCGCTCGCGGATCAGGTCCTGCATGTGGAGCGAACTTTCCCGGACTCTCCTGTGATTGTGCTTGGTGACTTCAGCAAGGCAAATCTGAGTGAGGAGCTTCCCAGGTACAGGCAGGTTGTAAAATGTCCCACCAGAGAGCAGAGCGTGCTGGATCACTGTTACTCATCACTCCGCAACTCCTATACCGCCCTCCCTCGAGCTGCACTGGGACTCTCTGACCACTTGATGGTTCATCTTGTTCCTACATACAAGCAGAAGCTGAAGCTGGCAAAGCCTGTGGTGAGGAGCATGAAGATCTGGACAAGTGAAGCTAAAGAGGAGCTGCAGTCTTGCATGGAGACCACAGACTGGGAGGTGTTCAGGGCTGCGACCAATAATCTGGATGAGTATACAGACACTGTGACTTCATGGATCAGCTACTGTGAAGAGTGCATAGTTCCAACGCGCACCAAGGTGAGTTATGCAAATGACAAACCTTGGTTCACAACTAAACTCAGCCAGATTAGACGGGAGAAGGAGGCAGCTCGCAAGAGTGGGGACAGGAACTGCTACAAAGAGATGAAGTATCGGTTTCAGAGGGAGCTGAAGAAAGCTAAGGCCGCATACTCTGACAAACTCACGCAGCAGTTCTCAGCCAATTTGATTCTGATTCTGACTCGGCTGCGGTGTGGAGAGGGCTCAAGGTGGTCACTAACTACAAGCCACGTGCCCCCCACAGTCTGAACAACCTCACTCTTGCACAGGACCTCAACAACTTCAATTGTCGCTTTGAGCAGCCATTTTGCCCCAGCACCTCTGTGGTCTCTCCAGCCCCATGTTCCACTTTACAACAAAGGACTGTGCTGTCTCTTAATGACACAACTAAGACCAACGATGTCACTGAGACAGCAAAGATCACAGTCACTTTTGATGAGCCACCCCCTCACCTCCCCCCTCTTTCTCTTGACATCATGGAGCAAGACGTGCGCATTCAGTTCAGGAGGCTGAACCTTCGGAAGGCGGCAGGTCCGGACAGAGTTTCCCCTGCCATCCTGAATCATTGTGCTGCTGAGCTGGCTCCAGTGTTCACGGACATCTTCAATGCTTCCTTGGTGTCCTGTCATGTTCCTGCCTGCTTTAAGTCCTCCACTATCATCCCTGTTCCCAAGAAGGCCAGCATCACTGGACTGAATGACTACAGACCGGTGGCACTGACGTCTGTGGTCATGAAGTCCTTTGAACGCCTGGTTCTCTCTCACCTGAAGTCCATCACTGCTTCTCACCTGGACTCATTGCAGTTTGCCTACAGAGCCAACAGATCTGTGGACGATGCAGTGAACCAGGCCCTTCATTTCGTTCTGGAGCATCTGGACTCCCCAGGAACCGATGCCAGGATCCTGTTTGTAGACTTCAGCTCTGCCTTTAACACGATTCTTCCAGATCTGCTTGAAGACAAGCTTCGCCAGCTGGACGTGCCTGACTCCCTCTGCAGATGGATTACAGACTTCCTGACCAGCCGAAGTCAGCGTGTGCGGCTGGGGATGACTGTCTCTGACCCTCAACATTGGGTCTCCTCAGGGCTGTGTTCTTTCTCCATGGCTCTTCTCCCTGTACACTAACTGCTGCACCTCCAGCCACGAGTCCGTGAAGCTGATCAAGTTTGCGGACGACACCACCATCATCGGGCTCATCTCAGATGGAGATGAGTCGGCTTACAGGAGGGAGGTGGAGCGGCTGGTGTCCTGGTGCAGCAACAACAACCTGGAGCTCAACGCTCAGAAGACAGTGGAGATGATCATGGACTTCAGGAGAGTCACAGTTTGTCTATCCCCTCTCATGTTGGC
This sequence comes from Synchiropus splendidus, assembly GCF_027744825.2. Classification (NCBI taxonomy): domain Eukaryota; kingdom Metazoa; phylum Chordata; class Actinopteri; order Syngnathiformes; family Callionymidae; genus Synchiropus; species Synchiropus splendidus. Next base: position 53,166,034 of record NC_071334.1, on the reverse strand, counting down.
TGGTTTATCCATTCCTATTGTGGACTCCTTCTGCTTCCTGGGAACCACCATCACTGAGGACCTCAAATGGGAGCCAACCATCAGGTCCCTCATCAGGAAGGCCCAGCAGAGAATGTTCTTTCTGAGGCAGCTACGAAAACTACGACTGCCGACGAAGTTGCTGGTGGAGTTCTACACAGCCATCATCCAGTCCATCCTCACCTCCTCTATCACCGTCTGGTACAACAGTGCCACCTCCAGGGACAAGAGCAGACTGCAGCGCATCGTACGTTCTGCTGAGAAGGTGATCGGTTGCAGCCTGCCACCTCTTCATGACCTGTATGCCTCTAGGACCCAGAGACGTGCAGGTCGGATCAGAGCCGACCCTTCTCACCGTGGGCATAGACTGTTTGTTCCTCTTCCCTCTGGCAGGAGGCTACGGTCCATCCAGACCAGAACCTCCCGTCACAGGAACAGCTTCTTTCCCTCGGCCGTCAGATTGTTAAATTCATGAACAGCCTTGTTGTAATGTTATTCTATTTATTTTATTTTATTTGTTTTTTGTTGCACTTTATTCCAAGGCACTTTCCTAGTCAGTGGGCTCCCCACTGACCATGGCAATAAATTTGATTCTGATTCTGATTCTCTGGATTTGCATTTTACTACCTGTGACTCGATGTAGTGGCAAGCGGCTCTGGGATGGATATGCTCTTTGTCTGTCCTGGCTCTGGTGGTGGGGTTGAGCTACGCCCTCCAGGACACACCAGACCATCCATCAGCACCACATGCCATATACCAGGGACTACACAGAACCGCCTGGGCGACAGCTCTTACCTGGGTCGTACTAGCCTGTGAGGAGGGCTATGGAGGTACGGAGAGGATTCTTCAGTTAACATGAACTTCTCTACTCCAATACTTATAGAATTAAAGTTAAAGTAAAATAAATGGTGGAGTGTTGGGGATCAAAGTTTAACCAAAATCTGTTTTAAAAAAAATGGACCTGCAGACAAACACAACAATGTTGTGAGCAAACTGGATTTTCAGAAACCCCAGTCTGGTGCATCAATTGGTTTGTGAAACAACACACAAACTTTAAAAATCTTTGTAAAACATGAGCCCTGTGATTTAGAAAAGACTGAGACTTAGTCTCTTGATACATAACCCTTAATTTTAATGGAACACAAAAGTAACCCTGAAAAGTGATACAGGAGTTTTCAGAGTGTGGTGTATAGTAGGGATCCACCGAAATGAAATCCAGACATAACCATGGAATTCTGTCTGTTTTCCAGGTTTTATCATGAGCCTACTTTCACTGAAGTTCTGGCTTCCTCTTTCAAACCTCAGCTTCTCCTGCTACCTAATTCATCCCTTGGTTGTCTACATATACATTGGCCTGCAAGAAACTCCGATACACTATTTAGACATCAACTTTGTGAGTCTTTAAAAACACTCAATTATCTCTGTCTGTCTTTTTAACATTCTGCCATGTTTCTCTCTAGATGTATATGTTCGTGGGTCACGTGGCGCTGACCGTTGTCCTGAGCTATGTGGTGACAGTGTTGGTGGAGAGACCTTTCATTCTTCTGAAGTGGAAGTGACACTAAACAGAACAATAAAGGTGTCATGATAACGTTTTTGAACCTCCTCATATTTATTGATTTTGTGTCATGGTGTAACTTTTTCCTTCAAAATAGTCATGGAAGTTGATATGCAGAGTTGTGTTTCTTATGGCTTCCTACTCCCAGTCTCTCACCTTCACCATTTATTCTCTCTGTGCTGGGGACCAGAGCACCATGCAGGCACCTGCCAACCATGGCACACCAACAACCCCGAGTCCAACTCGAGGGCAGACTATCATGAGGACGACAAGCAGAGCGCAGACCCTGAGACCCTTTTCCAACAGCAGCCAGGGCTCCAGATAGGGGATGTAGCTCAGTACCCACTGGCAGGGCTGCCAACTCTCACGCAATTATACGCTCCTCTCTAATCTACAGATCAGCAGGTCGGCGTCATTCAATGCACTGGAAATTTTGTGGTTCTTAACCGCATTAAAGAAACTTAGATTGTGTTGAGAATTTCTTATTCTGGTGTTCGACTTCTCACTAAGATCTTAACTCAAGCGTCACCCAGTCTTTTTGTCGATAATAGACAGGAATGGAAATGAGGTAAATAGCTGCTAAAATATGATATTTGACATCACTGGCTCTGTCTCATCAAAATAAAACTTGTTGCTTCATTCAAGTGTTTATTATTTCAAGCGTGTTGAGACACAGCCACATCACCACTCATCAGTCATTTATTTCACGACCTCGAACCATCTTAAAACCAGATGTTTTCTGCTATTTCATTCTTATATTCAGCTCATTGTAGTGATCCAAAAGTGATGCCTTTGGAGTAAAGGATATGGAAGTAGGGCAGAGCTGTAAAAACTATTGTCGTTGTGTATTAAGGTGAATTACATATCTGGTTGTTTTTTGGGATGTTAATGTAGAGTGTTCATGTTTGCCATTCTTACAAATGTAGTTAGCGCTGTAAGTTTGTAGGATATGTGTGGAGAGGACATATTGGGCCTGTGGTAAATCAGAATGTAGATTACAAGTTTTCTCCGGAGTGATCAGCCCACGGACGTCACACAGAACTGACAACATCAAAACTGTTGCTTCATTGCTCACTATTATCCATCAATTGTGCCTCAGCCACCTCTCAGTTGCAGTGGTGGGCAGAATGGTTCTTCATACTAAATGGTTCCTACAAATTGTTCCGATTCCTGAACGGTTCTGAAAGCAGTTTTTGTGAGTTGACCAGGTCATGGTGCACAATCTACTCTCTTGCTACTTAAGTTCATGTACTAAGTGCAAGACTGTCCTCGTTCCTCTCTTTGAGACTTGCTCTTCATATTTAAATGCATGTTCAGCGTCGCGTTAATTTTGGTGCCCAGTTTTCAATTTAGTCTTAGTATTAATTCTTCGTCACATTTGGTCATTTACATATTTAGTTCAAATATATATATTATATATATTTTGCAGGGAGCCACATTTTTAGACATAGTTTGTCATGTATCAAGACCAGATTCCCCTGCTGTATTTGTTTTTGCGTTCACAAGATTCTAAAGAACCTTGCATAACGACATATTTTGCCTCAAGTCTGTGGACTTCATTTAGAAAAATGGAGAACATGTCAACATATTTGCTTTCCATTCCTGGAAGACATGAAACCATGAGAGCTGCTCGAGCGCTAATAGCTGCCAGATCTCAGAGGAAATGGACGTAAGATGTATGTTATGGGTGAATGGTGGCTTAAGTGATGGGGAATCATCAGATCCAAAGAATCCTCATGCAAATATTCAGGTTTCTTGTTGTCACAGCAGATGTTGACCGAAATGCTTTACATACTATTAAAGTTGACAGAAAAAAACGCTAAATACACGAAGCTTAATTTACATAGACAAATAGAAGCTTCACTAAAACCATGAAAATGCAGAATTACAAAAATATTTGGTAAACGCATATAACGTTTATAACATAAACGTCGGTGGAAAAATGCAATGCCAAAGGACCAAACGTTGCTTAAGCAAAAAGTCTGTGTTGTTTCAAGTGTTGCGGCAACTTTGGTTTTCCGGTTTCATGAAGCAGGATCAGCGAACCTATGTGAGCAAAACACTGAACTTCCCCTGTTGTAGTGCAGATACTACACAGAAATCCCCAGCTGGAGAGGATGAATTGGATGTTATGTCATTCCCAAATGAGAATGTGAGCCATAACTGTGAATTCCAGACAAATATGTTATTTGTTTACTTAAAATACTCTGATTTTCCGTATCACACAGGACATGCAGCAGGAGTGGGAGGAAGAATTGGTGACCAATTAAAAAAAAAAGGGGCGATTACTTTCGCTCATTAAACACCTGACTGCTACACTTTGGAACTCTTTTGAAGTCAAAATGAATTATTCGATTTTAGTTGAGGCATAACAGGATTTTACCACATGAATAAAGAACATGCATGGATGTGTGGCGACGATGTGAATATTTATTCATTTCTATCCCAAGTCAAATGTACACACAACTACTCTTTCGGCATCACCTTGAGCTGAGCGATCGAAAAGAAGCAGAGAGAAGAACAGTTCTGATAACTTCTGCCCCTTTTTTGTACTTTCTTTTCCCAGAGAGGTCAGGTGTCTCTCGATGAGTAAAAAGTGCAGATGGATACAGTAATAGCACAGATGCGGATCACTTTAACATGCGTATGGATTGTGAATCCCTTTTTTTCTTCATGGCTTCCGAAGGTTTCTGAACGTGTCAACAGTCCTCATGGTTTGCTCCCGTCTGATGCAGCAGTGGGTATGAAATGCCTCCTCTGGTGTTTGGTAGACAACTACACTGCCCTCTTAACCCGCAGCACCACAGGGAACGTGTGCCAATTGTGGCTGCATTGAACGCCTGGCACCATTGCTACGCAGAACTAAATTGGTGTTCTACACAGCTGTTGTTACCACCTGTCTTGTTTTCAAAGGTCACAGTGTCTTTTACAATACGTATCTGGTGGCACAGTTGTTGTAAACATCCAATATCTTCCTTTGTCGTAAGCTCTGTACCCTAGAATGGAGTCAAAGTGTGCGGTATGTTCGATTACAGAACAAAATGCAAGTATTCTTCCATGATGTCCTCTGCTTGCCTGTGTCACAATATTGTCAGTTAATGGTGTAGGAAAATACAACTTTAACTTGTTAAAGTTAAAGTCAAAATCCAAAAGAATTTATTCCCTGACAGAGGAGTCCAATTACCCTGACAGAGCTCTGGGTCAACAGCTATGCCTGACTCAGCCTTAGCTCAAGTGGTGTAGTCAGACAAAGACTTATCTGGCCCTGGCCCGTTTCGTATGCTTTCAGTGCATCTTGCAGCGTCGTCTCCGGTGATTGGTACTGGTCTCCTTCGGTCCTGGTAATCGTAGGTCAAACTCCACTCAGCTTGGAGCGATGTTGACGGATCCTCCCAAATGTTGCCTTTTATTGGTGGTAGCTGTAAAAGCAGACAACATGGATCCACTCTTCTGATTGGCTTGCTTGGTTGCCCTCTCGTCTGGTCTCTGTCCGACTCCTTGGTCCATCATCAATCTTCTTCCTCCACTTCCTTGAGGCTTATACCGGAGGCTTCCTGCCAATCACGACCCACTCTTTCATCTCACACATTCTTCCATGCATACAGGGTCAAATTGAGGTGACCTGACCCACTATAACTGCATCTATTGAATTCAGTCTCTCATGAGGCATAGCATTATAACACAGTTTATTTCATGTAAAAAGATACTTCGATTCATTTAATTATGAGGAAAATATCATTATTACCATAATGGAGAATAGTGGGGTGTATAGTATATTCATATTTTGACTCAGTCTGTCTGATTTTGACCATTTCTTGCTGTACCTTCTCACGTGTTCTTCACAGACGAGTGAGGACATCATTACAACATTGATAATATGTTTACTTGGCACATACATCGTGTTTAATGATGGGAGGAACATCCTGCTGATTTTAATAAACGAATGATACTTAAACCTGCTGAGTGTTTTTACTGCAGAGAGAAGTTGCAATGGCTTCAGGATACCTGTTGCTGGTGCTGATCGTGACCTGCTCTGCCCTGGAAAAATGCATGAATGACACAGATGTTTTTCTCCAGGAACTCAGCCAGAACTATCCAAAAGATTTTGCCGTTGTCAGTAAGTAAAAACCAAGCGCCTCTACATGTTCATCAGTTATTTTCTTTCAGAGTGAGAAGAACTTTGTTGTCATGTTAAATGTGGATGCTGTGGAAGGGAGGGTTCGTTTTGCAACTCCGGAAGAGAAAAAAACTATTTAGAATAAGTTTGCTTGGCAAGTGTGGCAACCCATAACCAAACTTGATCTGATCCACTGCCTCTGTCGCCAAATGATCCGTGGCTCGCTAACATTTCAACCAAATGTAAAGTACATCGAACCATTGATGCTATAGTACAAGACAAGATGATGAGTCATAAAAATGGCTCTATAACACTTTTTTAAAACTTTGGCTTTTGGAGGTTGATTTGGAACAGGCTTTGTGTGTGAGTCTGTGTACAGCTACCACTCTGGAAAAGAATTAAGACACCACTGCAAATTTGTGAATATTTCTGATCCTACTATTTTACTATTTATAGATATGTCTTTAACTATTTTTGTTTCATTTTATAATCTACTGACAACATTATGTCCAAATTCCAATTAACATATTGGCATTTAGAGTATTAATTTGCAGAAAATGGTCAAAATAACAACACATTTAAAACATCACAATACTAATGTTTTAACTTAGCAAGAGTTCAGGAATCCATATTTGGTGCAAGAATTGAAGTAGCTCAGCTTTGTTTGATGGCTTGCAAACATCCATCTTCCTCGTAATCACATCCCAGAGGTTTTCAATGGGGTCCGGTCTGGAGATTGGGTTGGCCATGACAGGGTCTTGATCTGGTGGAGCATTTGACAGTCATCTCAGGAAATCTTCAAATAATGTATTTATGTCTAAATGTTACGCATTGTTGCTTTAAGATATGGTGTTGTAAAGGGTTTGTCTGCAAAGAAGTAAATGACCTTTGTCCCATTTAAGATTTATTGAAACCTGACAGTATGGGCGATCAAATAATATGAATGTTGTGCATGTTTCATAAATTCAAAAGCTTTTGAAAAAAACTTGTGCAAGCCTCTTATTTATGATTACGTTCTGTTTTTATAGTGTACGATTCATTTGGGAAGATGGGAAGTAACGTAAGAGGAGGCAACCTCGACCGACCAGGCTTGATGTCTGAATGTCGCTCTGTCCACACGGCTTCCTTCTCTGGACAATACTGCCAGGTGTTTCTGACTCAGGTGATGACACCAAACATAGAGACCAGACCATTCAGAACAGGGCTCTCAAACTGATCCACCAATGGGTGACTGTGGGAGCAGGTTGGAAGATAAACCTGTTTCCAAAGCAGCGTTTTTGTGGATGAGCTTCAAAGTCCTGATTTAGTAAAACATGAACAACTTTCTAACTTGTGAACCACGAGTGAGTCACCTTTGAGTGAGTCAATAACCACTTTTCCATTCCAGGGAGATTTATTCTACTATGTGGGGGTTTGTGTTCCTGACTCCTGCGACGATAAAGAGGTTCACATGTTGATGCTCGAAGGTAAGTTATCTGTCTCATCTAGGCAGACACACCTTTGCTGTGCAACCTTTTCAGTTCCTATTTAATCCTGAGTCAAGATTTGTGATTCATTCTCTCTGAACATATGTTGGACTGGTGCAGATGATGCAGTCTCACTGTTTAATGGCCACTGCTACAACTTCTTTGAGATAAATGAACCCATTTGGTCCTTTTCTGTTATCAGCTCTAGAACTTGAGCTGCCACTGTCTGTTTGGTTTTCCATCTGAACTGGCTTCCCATTAATATAAAGTGGGAGAGGTAGAGGCGGGTCAACAAGTTAGGAGCGTCAAAAGGATTAAATATTAGTGAGCAAATTGTTTACTGCAAAGATAAAGACTTCAATTTGACCAACATCGAAGACTTTGACTCATATTGATGTGTGATCAATGACAATGTTCAACTCTTAACCGACTAGTCACTTACCTAACAATGACTTACATTGACAAGAATGAATTAACCAAGTCTGAGCTGAGCAGAGGCCCTTCACATGCAACTGTTATCCTGCAGCATGAGAACCACCCACCTGTATAATAATACACCTGTTTCATGAAGATACATCATTCTCTTCAATATATTTATTTATTTATCCTCAGGAACAAAGTTGTATTTGCTGTTTTGGTGGTCACCCTGCTGCTGATGACCATTTTGACTGTGACCATTTTTGATCGGAATTCTGTTCGGAGTGTATCTGAAAACAAGGAAGGCAAGCCTTCTAAAGAAAAAGGTAGGTTGTAATGGAAATCTCTGGATTTGCATTTTACTACCTGTGACTCGATGTAGTGGCAAGCGGCTCTGGGATGGATATGCTCTTTGTCTGTCCTGGCTCTGGTGGTGGGGTTGAGCTACGCCCTCCAGGACACACCAGACCATCCATCAGCACCACATGCCATATACCAGGGACTACACAGAACCGCCTGGGCGACAGCTCTTACCTGGGTCGTACTAGCCTGTGAGGAGGGCTATGGAGGTACGGAGAGGATTCTTCAGTTAACATGAACTTCTCTACTCCAATACTTATAGAATTAAAGTTAAAGTAAAATAAATGGTGGAGTGTTGGGGATCAAAGTTTAACCAAAATCTGTTTTAAAAAAAATGGACCTGCAAACAAACACAACAATGTTGTGAGCAAACTGGATTTTCAGAAACCCCAGTCTGGTGCATCACTTGGTTTGTGAAACAACAAACAAACTTTGAAAAACTTTGTAAAACATGAGCCCTGTGATTTAGAAAAGATTGAGACTTAGTCTCTTGATACATAACCCTTAATTTTAATGGAACACAAAAGTAACCCTGAACGGTGATACAGCAGTTTTCCGAGTGTGGTGTTTTTAGTAGGGATCCACCGAAATGAAATCCAGACATAACCACGGAATTCTGTCTGTTTTCCAGGTTTTATCATGAACCTACTTTCACTGAAGTTCTGGCTTCCTCTTTCAAACCTCAGCTTCTCCTGCTACCTAATTCATCCCTTGGTTATCTCCATATACATTGGCCTGCAAGAAACTCCGATACACTATTTAGACATCAACTTTGTGAGTCTTTAAAAACACTCAATTATCTCTGTCTGTCTTTTTATCATTCTGCCATGTTTCTCTCTAGATGTATTTGTTCGTGGGTCATGTGGCGCTGACCGTTGTCCTGAGCTATGTGGTGACAGTGTTGGTGGAGAGACCTTTCATTCTTCTGAAGTGGAAGTGACAGTAAACAGAACAATAAAGGTGTCATGATAATGTTTTTGAACCTCCTCATATTTATTGATTTTGTGTCATGGTGTAACTTTTTCCTTCAATATAGTCATGGAAGTTGATAGGCAGAGTTGTGTTTCTTATGGCTGCCTCCTCCCGGTCTCTCACCTTCACCATTGATTCTCTCTATGCCCAGGACCAGAGCACCATGCAGGCACCTGCCAACCATGGCACACCAACAACCCCGAGTCCAACTCGAGGGCAGACTATCATGAGGACGACAAGCAGAGCGCAGACCCTGAGACCCTTTTCCAACAGCAGCCAGGGCTCCAGATAGGGGATGTAGCTCAGTACCCACTGGCAGGGCTGCCAACTCTCACGCAATTACACGCTCCTCGCTAATCTACAGATCAGCAGGTCGGCGTCATTCAATGCACTGGAAATTTTGTGGTTCTTAACCACATTAAAGAAACTTAGATTGTGTTGAGAATTTCTGATTCCTGGTGTTCGACTTCTCACTAAGATCTTAACTCAAGCGTCACCCAGTCTTTTTGTCGATAATAGACAGGAATGGAAATGATGTAAATAGCTGCTAAAATATGATATTTTACATCACTGGCTCTGTCTCATCAAAATAAAAAATAAAATAAGCGTGTTGAGACACAGCCACATCACCACTCATCAGTCATTTATTTCACGACCTCAAACCATCTTAAAACCAGATGTTTTCTGCTATTTCATTCTTATATTCAACTCATTGTAGTGATCCAGACTGCCTTTGGGGTAAAGGATATGGAAGTAGGGCCGAGCTGTAAAAACTATAGTCGTTGTGTATTAAGGTGAATTATATATCTGGTTGTTTTTTGGGATGTTAATGTAGAGTGTTCATGTTTTCCATTCTTACAAATACAGTTAGCGCTGTCAGTTTGTAGGATATATGTGGAGAGGACATATTGGGCCTGTGGTAAATCAGAATGTAGATTACAAGTTTTCTCCGCAGTGATCAGCCCGCAGACGTCACACAGAACTGACAACATCAAAACTGTTCTTCATTGCTCACTATTATCCATCAATTGTGCCTCAGCCACCTCTCAGTTGCAGTGGTGGGCAGAATGGTTCTTCATACTAAATGGTTCCTACAAATTATTCAGATTCCTGAACGGTTCTGAAAGCAGCTTTTGTGAGTTGACCAGGTCATGGTGCACAATCTACTCTCTTGCTACTTAAGTTCATGTACTAAGTGCAAGACTGTCCTCGTTCCTCTCTTTGAGACTTGCTCTTCATATTTCAATGCATGTTCAGTGTCGCGTTAATTTTGGTGCCCAGTTTTCAATTTAGTCTTAGTATTAATTCTTAGTCACATTTGGTCATTTATATATTTAGTTCAAATATATATATTATATATATTTTGCAGGGAGCCACATTTTTAGACATAGTTTGTCATGTATCAAGACCAGATTCCCCTGCTGTATTTGTTTTTGCGTTCACAAGGTTCTAAAGAACCTTGCATAACAACATATTTTGCCTCAAGTCTGTGGACTTCATTTAGAAAAATGGAGAACATGTCAACATATTTGCTTTCCATTCCTGGAAGACATGAAACCATGAGAGCTGCTCGAGCGCTAATAGCTGCCAGATCTCAGAGGAAATGGACGTAAGATGTATGTTATGGGTGAATGGTGGCTTAACCCTTGTTTAATGTTCATGTTGTTGTTACTCAGCCAATGTTTGTGGGTCTGATGGACCCGTTGCATTCTTTGGCTTTTAATGCTTCACAATCAAACACTTTATGTTAAAATACTGAATAGATGTTTACCTTAAAACGTAATGAAGAAAATCAATTAAAATCAAGATATGAGTGGAAACAAATTTACAAGTGAAGCAAGGTTTTTCAAAACTATTCACTTTTATTTCTTTGAACTTGAAATTTTAACCATTGCACAACACAAGCTGAACACATGAACAAAGTAAACATGTCAGTCAGGACAACACATCAACCCCATTGAACACATGGCCTTTAGCCACGAGCCTATACAATACATGAGGGGCAGAGCTTTACTGTGTGTGTGTTGTAGATATCATTTTTGCACTTGATGCATGTATATTGTGTTTTCCTGTCCATCTTGGGTCTGCACACTTCGCATCGCTTCTTCTTGTTGCTGGTGTTCACAACCTAGAATAATGAAAAGATCAGGAATTTTACAAACATCTCTCTCTCTCTCTCTCTCTCTCTCTCTCTCTCACACACACACACACACACACACGAGAGCACACAAGACATGAGTGCCAGACATGTACTGCAACAGCATCATACACTTACTTCAGGCTCTGCAGATTGTGGTTCTGTAGGTTGGGTGGACAGGACACCAGCATTCTCCTCCTGAATCCTCCTCACCATGGCTATAGAGGTTGGGGTTCTGTGGATATGTTTTCTTCTTTCGATTTCTGGTCTCACCAATTCCTTTCCCAGATCCTCAAGAAAGAGTCGTCTTTTCTGGAGCTTCACTCGGTTCCACCCTGGGTTCAGTGCCATTTGCCAATGCCTTTGTCATTTGGATTGCATCTTTTTTTTGGAACTGGCTGATGCTCAATCTCATCATCTTCTTCAGAGTCACTGTCAGACTCAATTCATTCATTGTATCATTTTTCTTTTAATGAAGAATGAAAACGGATCCCACAGACCCGAACACCACACAAGGGTTAAGTGATGGGGAATCATCAGATCTAAAAAATCCTCATGCAAATATTCAGGTTTCTTGTTGCCACAGCAGATGTTGACCGAAATGATTTACATACTATTAAAGTTGACAGAAAAAAATGCTAAATACATGAAGCTGAATTTACATAGACAAATAGAAGCTTCACTAAAACCATGAAAATGCAGAATTACAAAAATATTTGGTAAACGCATATAACGTTCATAACATAAACGTCGGTGCAAAAATGCAATGCCAAAGGACCAAACGTTGCTTAAGCAAAAAGCCTGTGTAATTTTTATTTTCAGAAATGAGCGGCAACTTTGGTTTTCCGGTTTCATGAAGCAGGATCAGCGAACCTATGTGAGCAAAACACTGAACTTCCCCTGTTGTAGTGCAGATACTACACAGAAATCCCCAGCTGGAGAGGATGAATTGGATGTTATGTCATTCCCAAATGAGAATGTGAACCATAACTGTGAATTCCAGACAAATATGTTATTTGTTTACTTAAAATACTCTGATTTTCCGTTTCACACAGGACATGCAGCAGGAGTGGGAGGAAGAATTGGTGACCAATTAAAAAAAAAAGGGGCGATTACTTTCGCTCATTAAACACCTGACTGCTACACTTCGGAACTCTTTTGAAGTCAGTTTAGTTGAGGCATAACAGGATTTTACCACTGGAATAAAGAACATGCATGGATGTGTGGCGACGATGTGAATATTTATTCATTTCTATCCCAAGTCAAATGTACACACAACTACTCTTTCGGCATCACCTTGAGCTGAGCGATCGAAAAGAAGCAGAGAGAAGAACAGTTCTGATAACTTCTGCCCCTTTTTTGTACTTTCTTTTCCCAGAGAGGTCAGGTGTCTCTCGATGAGTAAAAAGTGCAGATGGATACAGTAATAGCACAGATGCGGATCACTTTAACAGGCGTATGGATTGTGAATCCTTTTTTTCTTCATGGCTTCCGAAGGTTTCTGAACGTGTCAACAGTCCTCATGGTTTGCTCCCGTCTGATGCAGCAGTGGGTATGAAATGCCTCCTCTGGTGTTTGGTAGACAACTACACTGCCCTCTTAACCCGCAGCACCACAGGGAACGTGTGCCAATTGTGGCTGCATTGAACGCCTGGCACCATTGCTACGCAGAACTAAATTGGTGTTCTACACAGCTGTTGTTACCACCTGTCTTGTTTTCAAAGGTCACAGTGTCTTTTACAATACGTATCTGGTGGCACAGTTGTTGTAAACATCCAATATCTTCCTTTGTCGTAAGCTCTGTACCCTAGAATGGAGTCAAAGTGTGCGGTATGTTCGATTACAGAACAGCAAAATGCAAGTATTCTTCCATGATGTCCTCTGCTTGCCTGTGCCACAATATTGCCAGTTAATGGTGTAGGAAAATACAACTTTAACTTGTTAAAGTTAAAGTCAAAATCCAAAAGAATTTATTCCCTGACAGAGGAGTCCAATTACCCTGACAGAGCTCTGGGTCAACAGCTATGCCTGACTCAGCCTTAGCTCAAGTGGTGTAGTCAGACAAAGACTTATCTGGCCCTGGCCCTTTTCGTATGCTTTCAGTGCATCTTGCAGCGTCGTCTCCAGTGATTGGTACTGGTCTCCTTCGGTCCTGGTAATCGTAGGTCAAACTCCACTCGGCTTGGAGCGATGTTGACGGATCCTCCCAAATGTTGCCTTTTATTGGTGGTAGCTGTAAACGCAGACAACCCAGATCCACTCTTCTGATTGGCTTGCTTGGTTGCCCTCTCGTCTGGTCTCTGTCCGACTCCTTGGTCCATCATCGATCTTCTTCCTCCACTTCCTTGAGGCTTATACCGGAGGCTTCCTGCCAATCACGACCCACTCTTTCATCTCACACATTCTTCCATGCATACAGGGTCAAATTGAGGTGACCTGACACACTATAACTGCATCTATTGAATTCAGTCTCTCATGAGGCATAGCATTATAACACAGTTTATTTCATGTAAAAAGATACTTCGATTCATTTAATTATGAGGAAAATATCATTATTACCATAATGGAGAATAGTGGGGTGTATAGTATATTCATATTTTGACTCAGTCTGTCTGATTTTGACCATTTCTTGCTGTACCTTCTCACGTGTTCTTCACAGACGAGTGAAGACATCATTACAACATTGATAATACCTTTATTTGGCACATAGATCGTGTTTAATGATGGGAGGAACATCCTGCTGATTTTAATAAACGAATGATACTTAAACCTGCTGAGTGTTTTTACTGCAGAGAGAAGTTGCAATGGCTTCAGGATACCTGTTGCTGGTGCTGATCGCCAGCTCTTCTGCCCTGGAAAAATGCATGAATGACACGGATGTTTTTCTCCAGGAACTCAGCCAGGACTATCCAAAAGATTTTGCCGTTGTCAGTAAGTAAAAACCAAGCGCCTCTACATGTTCATCAGTTATTGTCTTTCAGAGTGAGAAGAACTTTGTTGTCATGTTAAATGTGGATGCTGTGGAAGGGAGGGTTCGTTTTGCAACTCCAGAAGAGAAAAAAACTATTTAGACAAAGTTTGCTTGGCAAGTGTGGCAACCCATAACCAAACTTGATCTGATCCACTGCCTCTGTCGCCAAATGATCCGTGGCTCGCTAACATTTCATCCTAATGTAAAGTACATCGAACCATTGATGGTATAATACAAGACGAGATGATGAGTCATAAAACTGGCTCTATAACACTTTTTTAAAACTTTGGCTCTTGGAGGTTGATTTGGAACAGGCTTTGTGTGTGAGTGTGTGTACAGCTACCGCTCTGGAAAAGAATTAAGACACCACTGCAAATTTGTGAATATTTCTGATCCTACTATTTTACTATTTATAGATATGTCTTTAACTATTTTTGTTTCATTTTATAATCTACTGATAACATTATGTCCAAATTCCAAATAACATATTGGCATTTAGAGTATTAATTTGCAGAAAATGGTCAAAATAACAACAAATTTCAAACATCACAATACTAATGTTTTAACTTAGCAAGATTTTGGAATCCATATTTGGTGCAAGAATTCAAGTAGCTCAGCTTTGTTCGATGGCTTGCAAACATTCATCTTCCTCGTAATCACATCCCAGAGGTTTTCAATGGGGTCCGGTCTGGAGATTGGGTTGGCCATGACAGGGTCTTGATCTGGTGGAGCATTTGACAGTCATCTCAGGAAATCTTCAAATAATGTATTTATGTCTAAATGTTACGCATTGTTGCTTTAAGATATGGTGTTGTAAAGGGTTTGTCTGCAAAGAAGTAAATGACCTTTGTCCCATTTAAGATTTATTGAAACCTGCCAGTATGGGCGATCAAATAATATGAATGTTGTACATGTTTCATAAATTCAAAAGCTTTTGAAAAAAACTTGTGCAAGCCTCTTTTTTATGATTACGTTCTGTTTTTATAGTGTACGATTCATTTGGGAAGATGGGAAGTAACGTAAGAGGAGGCAACCTCGACCGACCAGGCTTGATGTCTGAATGTCGCTCTGTCCACACGGCTTCCTTCTCTGGACAATACTGCCAGGTGTTTCTGACTCAGGTGATGACACCAAACATAGAGACCAGACCATTCAGAACAGGGCTCTCAAACTGATCCACCAATGGGTGACTGTGGGAGCAGGTTGGAAGATAAACCTGTTGCCATAGCCGCGTTTTTGTGGATGAGCTTCAAAGCCCTTATTGAGCATAACTTGAACATCTATTTAACTTGTGAACCACGAGTGAGTCATTATTGAGTGAGTCAATAACCACTTTTCCATTTCAGGGAGATTTATTCTACTTTGTGGGGGTTTGTGTTCCTGACTCCTGCAACGATAAAGAGGTGCACATGTTGATGCTCGAAGGTAAGTTATCTGTCTCATCTAGGCAGACACACCTTTGCTGTGCAGCCTTTTCAATTCCTATTTAATCCTTAGTCATGATTTGTTTCTCTGAACATATGTTGCACTGATGGAGATGATTAATATCTCACTGTACAATGGTCTGTATTAGGACAGTGATGGCCACTGCTATAACTACTTTGAGATAAATGAACCCATTTGGTCCTTTTCGGTGACGGGTTCTAGAACTTGGGCTGCCAGTGTCTGTTGGGTTTTTTAAAGTGGGTTACCTCTCCCACTTTATATAAATGGGTTCCCATTAATATAAAGTGGGAGAGGTAGAGGCGGGTCAACAAGTTAAGAGTGTCATCAGGATTATTGAGTAAATAGTTGACTGCAAAGATAGACTTCAATTTGACTGTTTTTATTTACAACTTTGACTCAGCTCTATTCATGTGTGATCAGTTCCAATGTTTAAATCTTAACCTTCTAGTGCAGGGGGGGCCAACCAGTCAGAGGCCAAGAGCCACAATGTTTTACTGTGCTGCTGAAAAGAGACACATCCTACAAACATGTAAGGCTGGAAGGTTCACCTGAACAGCTGGTCATGTGACTTTGCGGCAGTGTAGCGGTTAAAGAATGACAAAGTGAAATGTGGAACTAAGTGATGTAAGTCATGTTGATTGTGGATCTGATGACGGTCCAAGTCTTAGGACCACGTCACATTGGTGTTGAACGTGCTCCAAGCCTCCCCGGCGCTTTTTGTTTATGATTCAAAGTCTTACTGAACAATATTTCGACATTTCGCTAGCATAGCTCTTACTTTTTGGTGTTGTTTCCTATACAAGTGATCATCTCAATGTCAAGTTGACCAGAATCACAGCCAGTTCGGCGGCTCGTTGATGAAGAGCTGAATGAAACGGGGGAAAGAGCAGCATGTAGCTTGGGAGCCATAGGATGACCAGGCCTGTACTAGTGTCTAACCGAACAGTGACTCACATTGACAAGAATGAATTAACCAAGTCTGAGCTGAGCAGAGGCCCTTCACATGCAACTGTTATCCTGCAGCATGAGAACCACCCACCTGTATAATAATACACCTGTTACATGAAGATACATCCTCATCTACCACTGTTGTTACTCTTCTGTGTGAAGACATTACGTTTTTTCTGACTGCCGCCAGACAACTTCATCATTTCAATGAGTGGTTGCACAATAAACAATGTTATCCTTCCATCACCTGTTTATTTTGAAGAAGAACACAAGCATTTAACAATAGCAACAACAAATCAATAGGCTGAAGTAAATACAAATACTCAATATAACTTTTATTACTACAATATTACTAAATAAATATAAATATACATAGAACTGAAGGTGAAGAACAGGACCTTTCATGAAAGACCTTTTAAACATCTGAAAAGCACATTGTTATAAAACAAAACACAATGTCTACAATGATTCTAATACAGTTGCTGGACTTACACAGCTTATTTTGTACTTGTTTGTCATCACCTACTTGTTTCTCATTACCTCACCACTTATCCATGGAAAAGTCAAAACCAAAACCATGTTTCAATTATTGGGCTGAGTTGTTTACTCGCTAGAGGAGCTGTGTGAGAGTCGTGTTAACATTTGGGCCATTTATAACACTCTCTGTTCTGTCAATCAGCTCAGTCATTTTACAGCCCCCTTCAAGCCCCATTAGATTCTCAATGACGGACATTCAGGTGGTTTTCTGAGTTAGAACAAAGGAGATATCTATCATGACTATAGTCAGGTTAAGATCAAAACATGTATAAATATATTAGGGATGCTCCGTTCGATCGTGACCGATCACAACAACTGATCACGTGTGACAGCCGGTGCTCTGAGGAAGCACCGCTGGCTGTGATGCGTCTCCTCCTCCCTCATTCCCAACTCCCTGCTGACTCTGCAGCAGCATGTCTGCAGTGGAGCTTCTTTCAATCTGTCATGGAAAGTTTGCATCCTGCAGCATAAACACAGTAAAATGCTGTGCAGGGAAATGCCTTCAAATTAAATACACCATTTAAAGCGCCAGCACACAGTTTTCTGGGCTCATGAAAGTGAGACCGCTGGCTCCTCAGCAGGAACCCAACACTAGCAATTATATATATATATATATATATATATATATATATATATATATATTAATGGTTATTCAGGTAGCTGTCTGTGGTGCAGGATGTTGATGGAGAAATGGATGAGCTTCTAGTTTTGTTTTATTTTTTTGCCTTCAAAGGGAGGCTGAAGTTTGGAGAGGTCTCCCTCATTCCTCCTTTACCATCAATATTCGTCAATGAGTCGAAACTGGAAGTCATGTCGACGTATTGTTTGTCCAAAGCTGTTCATCCTGACGCATCTGGAATCGCTTGTCTGTAAGTAAAAAAACACCAGAAGTCTTTACTCTTTTAAAACGACCTGAATGGCTCAATTACCATATAAGATAGATGCAGATGCAGATTTATTTGAATATTTTAATAATTATTCACACCTAACTTTTTTAACATCTCTTCCTTTTGCATCTTTGGAGCCTGCACGAGAGGCGAAGCCCAAA
Source organism: Synchiropus splendidus (assembly GCF_027744825.2). Taxonomy (NCBI): domain Eukaryota; kingdom Metazoa; phylum Chordata; class Actinopteri; order Syngnathiformes; family Callionymidae; genus Synchiropus; species Synchiropus splendidus. The sequence goes on along the minus strand of NC_071334.1, from coordinate 53,148,039 downwards.
TCCATCCGTATTTTCTCTCACAGGGTCATTTGTGCTGTTCTAGTAGCAATTCCTCTGGCTGCTACGCTGGTCACTGCTGTGAGGACTTGTCAGCGGAGCAAAGAAAAGGCTCCAGCAGTCGAACCTTTCTGCTTGGATGAGGGGAAAAGCGATGGAAACTTCAACATGTCTTCTTCCTTAAATTGTCAAAAGGATGATTGCAATACACGAGAAGACAGTAAGTTTAAAATTCTGCCGAGTCATTACAAGTTTCCAAAATGTACATTAATTCAGACTGCAGGCTGCAAAAAGCACTCCAGCAGGAAACGGTATGAAAGTGCCAGTAATGCAGCGTTTCCAACGTCCAGTCCACGTCATGTCGTGTCTTTCTCCCCACTGAGCCCCTTTGCATTCCCAGTCCACACTGAGCTCTGTAGCTTTAAGTTTATGTTATATTCGAAAAAAAGGAGTGATTTTTTTTTCTAAATAAGTAGAAGAAATGTAAAAATGTGTGTGAACATTACACTATTAGTTTTCAGGAAGCTTCATTTCTTATCAACTGGGATCTGTGGGTTCATAGGAGAGCACTCTACACATTACTCACCATTTCAAGTCGTCAAATTTGATAAACATTTAATTCAATTGTTCACCGTGTCTCCAACTTCTACCTGTCAATCAGCCACATTTGTCATTGTCAGACTTGTGTTGTCAGACTCGGGATCAGTGTATCCGACTCAAATCTGGGTGCATGTTGTGTGGGCGCCAAAATCACCCTCTTCATGACCCTTAAGAGCAGCTGTGGTGCATGCGGAGGTTTTACTGCAGTCAAATCCTAAGATGGTAGAGGCCTTGCCCCCCCAATATTGACATCACCGGGAAAGCAACACATTCCGCACAACCTTCTGAGTGTTGTATTTACATTGTTAGGTATGTATTTGATCCCAGACATCAATGACAGACTGCAACAGATGGGTTCTGCTGTTTTTTGTCTCTAAATTAAAGAGGTAAACATCATAGCAGTCACCATATGTCAGCGGAAATTGCTGGTAGCTCTGCCACAACAAAATTTCAGTCACAGAGAAAATAATTTAGAGACACATAGTCACAACTCAATGAAGCACTGTTTCTCGTCCAACCAGCGACAGTTCTCTTTTCAGACCCCTCCAGCACCGAAGGTAAGATGTACCAAAAAAATGGGACGGAGTTGGATTTTTCTGACCCCAGTGGAAACGTTAAAAAAAGCATACTGACCCGAACCATACTGACGTGGACCAATTGATGGAAACGTAGACTAAATAAGAGACGAATGCTCTGAATGAAAAAAAAAGTTTTGAATAAAGAAACCTTGCATTCCATCTGTGTTACAGTGTACTCCTGAAAAACCTGGATCTTAGTTCATATTCTGAAAAATGAGTTACATTTTGGGAGCCTTATTTTGGATATTGCTCAAATATTTGTTTGATTTTAAATCCATACAGGAACTTTATATCTGGCATTTGAAATCATGTAATTTGATGGCATGTTTTTACAGAACAACACAAGAGAACACAGAAGAGTTTCCTCAGTCGCTGTTTGCATCAGTTTCTGGAAGCCTTCTCTCTTCAGACCACGACTCAGGGAGTCCTCAGCACCCCGTCATCAGTCAAGGATTCCTATTCTTCCTTGAACGGCATCCGAGCTCTGAGCATGTTGTGGATCATTTCAGGACATGCTCTGAGCTTTTCAGCATTTCACCCTATTGGTATCACCCACTCCTGCCCTTTAAAAAAGAATATGTTTGTCTGACAAGACTCTTCCGACCACAGATAACATAAAAGATATAGAAGCATCTTTGAAAACGAACCCCCTGCATGTGTTTACAGTGGGAGGACCCAGCGCTCTCGGTGTGGACACGTTTCTATTATTGAGGTCAGGCACCAGAAATCTATTGTTCCTTCTGTTTTCTCACGTTCACTTTTTCTTTTGTTCATAACCTACGAACTTATACAGACCTCATGTGTTCTTTCCTCATTCTCTTGCATGGCTTCTCCCTGTTGCTGTTCACGCTCCTTCTTCCTTCTGAATCAGCTTTGAGTCAAACTAAATTCTTGAATGATCGAAGCTGTTTTATTGATCTGATGACGTGTTTTATAGTCTTTCGAAATATGCTTTATGTCAGTGCTATCTCAGTGCTTTTCAAGTTTCAGCTGCACTCTACGACTGTGGCCCTTTGGCAGTGAAGCAGAAAGAAAAAAGACTATTGTGCTCCAAAACTGTGCGACTCTAAATATTCCATGTTGTGTTGTAGTGGTTTGTTAAGCGCCAAAAGTCTCCTGAGCTCAATCCAGAGGAATGAAGACACCATGAGTCCACGTCTTGTGGCAGATTACTACTTCAAGAGGATCAGAAGGTCAGATTTAGTGACATGAGCAGCATTATTTCAGATCATGTTAAGGTTCCTTTAATGTCTGAAAACATGTTTCCATTCCAGGATACAGCCCCTCTACATGTTTGTGGTTATGATTTGTGAAGGTGTCTCATCTGTGTTCAATGGAGGCCCGTTTCTGATGCTACTACCTTCACAATTTTTTCAATGTGACAAGTACTGGTGGACAAACCTGCTGTTGATAAACAATCTATTTACTCGGGAAATATCTGTAAGTCAGAGCAACAAGAATCATTTGACAAGGATTGGTTTGAATCTTGTTCATTCATAACTCAATGTCCTCCCAAGTGCCTACCTTGGACATGGTACCTATCGCTGGACTTTCAGTGCTATGCCACAACTCCTCTGCTGATTCTTGCCCACAGAAAGTATGTTTTTTTTCCACCAGATTAGAAATTACTTCATGGTTCTTTGGATTCATTCTCTTCAATATATTTATTTATCCTCAGGAACAAAGTTGTATTTGCTGTTTTGGTGGTCACCCTGCTGCTGATGACCATTTTGACTGGATCTATTTTAACAGCACTCCTGCATCTACCTGTCTTTCGGTCAGGTTTTATGTAAGAAGAGAGATGATCTTTGAGAATTGAATATGAAATCAAATCCTCACAATATACATATATGATTGCTCTCTCCTTTTAAATTTCAGCACGACGCCAGATTTTTTGTTTTTGTACTACCAAAGACCCTACTCCAGATATGGACCATTTTTGATCGGAATTCTGTTCGGAGTGTATCTGAAAACAAGGAAGGCAACCCTTCTAAAGAAAAAGGTAGGTTGTAATGGAAATCTCTGGATTTGCATTTTACTACCTGTGATTCGATGTAGTGGCAAGCGGCTCTGGGATGGATATGCTCTTTGTCTGTCCTGGCTCTGGTGGTGGGGTTGAGCTACGCCCTCCAGGACACACCAGACCATCCATCAGCACCACATGCCATATACCAGGGACTACACAGAACCGCCTGGGCGACAGCTCTTACCTGGGTCGTACTAGCCTGTGAGGAGGGCTATGGAGGTACGGAGAGGATTCTTCAGTTCACATGAACTTCTCTACTCCAATTCTTATAGAATTAAACTTAAAGAAATAAATGATGGAGTGTTGGGGATCAAAGTTTAACCAAAATCTGTTTTAAGAAAATGGATGTACAAACACACACAACAATGTTGTGAGCAAACTGGATTTTCAGAAACCCCAGTCCGGTGCATCAATTGGTTTTTGAAACAACCCAAGAATTTTGGTGAAACATGAGCCCTTAGACTGAGACTGAGTCTCTTGATACATAACCCTTAATTTTAATGGAACACAACAATAACCCTGAAAGGTGATACAGGAGTTTTCAGAGTGTGGTGTTCAGTTGGGATGCACCGAAATGAAATCCAGACATAACCATGGAATTTTGTCTGTTTTCCAGGTTTCATCATGAGCCTACTTTCGCTGAAGTTCTGGCTTCCTCTTTCAAACCTCAGCTTCTCCTGCTACCTAATTCATCCCTTGGTTGTTTACATATACATTGGCCTGCAAGAAACTCCAATACACTATTTAGACATCAACTTTGTGAGTCTTTTAAAAACACTGAATTATCTCTGTCTGTCTAGAGATAATTCTCTGTCTAACATTCTACCATGTTTCTCTCCAGATGTATTTGTTCGTGGGTCACGTGGCGCTGACCGTTGTCCTGAGCTATGTGGTGACAGTGTTGGTGGAGAGACCTTTCATTCTTCTGAAGTGGAAGTGACACTAAACAGATGCACAAGTGACACAATGATGTGCAGTTTGAACAAGTAGTTTCGAGAACTTCAAGAGTGATCTGAGAAGTACCAAAGCAACTGTAATCAATTTTGCCATGAACCAGTTTAAAACATCTAAGAAAATGATGATGACTGTTTTTTGACAACTAAAAATACCTTAATAAAATCTGCTATCGTTCCTCCTCCCCAGCCCTGTATTCTGAAAGCATTTGTTGCTTCACTCACATCATTTGATTTTATTTAAGACAAAGATGTCGGATGCGTCTGGTATGAAACGAGTGTGTGTATTGGCGATATGTTTTCGTTGTCCGAGTTCATGTAGCTGTGTCACGTCTGAGCAAACAAAGCATAACTGAATCTGTTAACAGACAGGACGACACACCCACCGATGATGTCACGGTTTGTTAGATTCTCACCTTCACCACTGATGCTCTCTGTGCCTGGGACCAGAGCACCACGCAGGGACTGCAAGGCCTGCTTTGCACTAGCACCTGCCAGCCATGGCAAACCATACAACCCCGCTTCCAAGTCGATGGCAGACTATCATGAGGACGACAAGCAGAGCGCAGATCCTGAGACCCTTTTCCAACAGCAGCCAGGGCTCCAGATAGGGGATGTAGCTCAGTACCCTCTGGCAGGGCTGCCAACTCTCACGCAATTATACGCTCCTCGCTAATCTACAGATCAGCAGGTCGGCATCATTCAATGCACTGGAAATTTTGTGGTTTTTAACCACATTACAGAAACTTAGATCGAGAAGTGTGAGGTAATTTATCTTGTGCTAAGCATGGATTTCTTATTATTGGAGTTTGACTTCTCACTAAAATGTTAAGTCAAGCATCACCCAGTCTTTTTGTCGATGATAGACTGGAAGGCAAATTAGGTGAATAGCTGCTAAAATATGATATTTTACATCACTGATCCTGTCTCATCAAAATACATGAGACACAGCCACATCACAACTCATCAGTCATTTATTTCACTATCTCAAACCATCTTAAAACCAGATGTTTTCTCTTATTTTATGCTCAAATCCAGCATGTCCAGTCCATCCAGGCTGGCTTTGGAGTAAAGGATTATGGAGGTAGGGGTGAGCTGTAAAATTGATACTTGTAGTGTATTAATGTGAATTATCTTTTTGGGATGTTAATGTAGAGTGTTCATGTTTCCCATTCTTACAAATGTAGTTAGCGCTGTAAGTTTGCAGGATATATGTGGAGAGGACCTGTGTTCTGTTGCTCTTCTGTGACCACATGCAAAGGTGTAGAAACTAGGTGTCGAGATGACTGCTAATCTGAATCCATGTGTTTTTATTGTGCTTTAGATACCATTTTGGGGGGGTTGAAAAAAATTAACTAAATTGTAAATGTTAAATCATAAAATTGGAGTGGCTTCTTTGTCGTGCCCCACATGCAGGCTTGATTGAGCTATGAACTGCATTATTCATCATCATGACTGCAAGAAGCTGTACAAGTCCTTCATCACAAAGCAAATGTATACAAGAATTTAAACTTAAATTTCACAAAATGTACAATTAATTGACATGTATGTACACAATATCTGTATTTAGATGCCAGTTATTATCTTGGGACGTCCGGATCATGGGATCTCTAGATGATCCTACAACCGATGTCACAAACACGGGACTGACAACATAAAAATGTTGCTTTATTGCTCACTATTACACATTACATGTGTTTCTCAGCAACCCTCTGCTGCAGTGGTGGGCAGAATGGTTCTTCAAAGGTAATTGTTCCTATAAATTGTTCAGAGACCTGAACGGTTCCTTCAGTGTGAAAGTGGCTTCAGTGAGTTGACCAGGTCATGGTGCACAGTTGGAGTTAGTCATTTTTTTCATTCCAGAGCTGCTTGTTGTTCATTTTTCCCAGTGGACTCCAAGGCTACAATACTGACCAGTACTGTGGAATAATAGGCATCTTGAATCAACTGACTGAATCAGTGACAATCAACTCAACTTTGCTGTTTCGATCGTTGACTTTACAAATGATACACCCTCCCCACACTGCTCTCAAAAAAAAATAAAAATAAAAAACAGACAATCAAGAAGCCAAGTTTTGACATTTATTGAATTGGTGAGAATAAAAACACTAGTTGTTTCCAAAAGTTTATGTGCGCGCCTGACTTTTCTCAGCCGCCTTCTTAGTTTTCTCTCGCTCCTTTGTTTGTTATTCTCCGCTGTTGTTGTGCGCGCGAGTACATTTGGCTTGGCTCACTTTTCTGTTTTCCCGCATGAGAGTTTGTTCCTCGCGTGAGTGTGATTTAGATCCACCACCGCGTGTAATATTGTATATTGTTGACACGGACAGAGACGCAGAGAGACCACTGTTTGTCAGTTTACCTATCTGTCTTGTTCTAGAATTCTCCACAGGTCAATTCCACACAACACAGTTAACACACTCCCCCTAGTGGGAGAAGTTATACATACATCACATCTTCCCCCTTAAGATTCTTCATAACATTTGTACTTGGAAAAATAAAATAAATTTAACAAAGTCAAAATTGATCCTAAACAGATCGAACAAACATTCTGAAATATAGTTATGAAAGTAATTTTCCACTAGCAGGTATATTTCAAAACCATACACCCTAACGTTTCGAATGAGATTTACTACACTCAATATAAACCATCAATATACTCAATATAATGCTGCTTATCACTGAGAATAACGTTTTGGTGGTCTAATTGGTCTTCCACATCTTGACCTTTTAATTGGTTCTTCTCCGTTCCCGCCTAGCGTCACAGTCTCTTTCACCGGTGTTGTTACTGGTGACTGTGCAGGTGATGGCAAGAGCCGATCAGTATCTGCAGGTGTGCTGTTGACTTGATACCCATCCTCCGTGTCCACAGAGCTTGATCGTGGAAATGTCACTTCTTTGGTTTTTAGCAGATGTCGCCAATTTCTCCTGTTGATGTTTCCACCTGCAGTTTGAACAATCTTCTCACAACCAATGCTGGCTCCCAGTGATCTTTGACTCTTACTCTCACTTTCTCACCTTCCTTTTAAAGTGGTAATCGTCTGGCTCCTCTGTCAAAGTACTGCTTTTGTTTCAGCTGCCTCTCCTTCAAGCTTTCGTGAACATTCTCATACAGTTGTGGCTTTAGCAGCTGTGCTGATGTTGGCAGTCTGGTTTTCAATCTCCGACCCATAAGCAATTGGGCAGGGGACAGTTTCACTCCATCCAATGGTGAGTTTCTGTATTCTAACAGAGCAATGTAAGGATCACTCTGACTCTCTTGTGCTTTCTTCACTAAGTTCTTTACTGTTTGTATTGCTCGCTCACTTTGCCCATTTGACTGAGGAAATCCCGGGCTGGATGTGGTGTGTACAAACTCACAACGTTCTGAAAATGTCCTGAACTCAGCACTCATGAATTGTGGACCATTATCTGACAAGACCTCGTCTGGAATCCCATGTTTTGCAAACATTGATTTTAGAGCTGTCACCACTTGTCGGCTGGTTGTCTCTGTGAGTTTAGCAATTTCCTGGTATTTTGAATAGTAATCCACACATAGCAAATAGTCACCTTGCTCATAGTGGAACAAATCTATTCCAACTTTTGCAGATGCTCTCTCTGGAATGTCACGGCAGATGAGTGGCTCTTTGGTGTTTTTTTTCTCCTGAATTCATTACATACAGGACACTTCAACACAACATCTTCAATCACTTTTGACATATTAGGCCTGAACATGACGTCTCTCGCCCTTTCTTTGCATTTGACTCTCAGGCTGTTTGGAACCATGAGCCGTGTGTTCTTGAAGAGTAGGCCATCAACAAATGTAAGTTCCTCTTTGAATGTCCAGTACTTTGTGATTGCTGCTGGTACTTGTCGTATTTCTGCCGGCCATCCTTTTTGAACCATCCTTATGACTATCTGCAGTTCTTCATCAGCTGCTGTTTGTGCTCTGAATGTGTTCAGTGTCTCTTCTGTGATCGGTATTTGAGCTGTTAGTTGATGTACCTGTAGTTCATCTTCCAGCAGTTGCTCTGTTGTCTCTTTCAGGTGAGCTCGACTCAGTGTATCAGCAATGTAGAGGTCCTTTCCAGGCTTGTAGCTGTCCCTCAAGTCATAAGGTGGTAGACTCATTAACATCCTCTGCAGTCTCGGTGGAGCTTTCTGAAGTGAGTTCTTGAACACAGTCTCGAAGGGCTTATGGTCTGACTCCACATGTACTGTCTTTCCATTAACGTATTGTTTGAACTTCTCACAACCATGGACAATGGCGAAGAGCTCTTTTTCAATCTGTGCATATCTTTTCTGACACTCTGTCAGCGCTCATGAACCGTAGGCCACCGGCTGTCCATCCTGGATTAAAACTGCTCCAAGGCCTTCTGAGCTTGCGTCCACAGACAACGTGATATCCTTTTTCACATCAAAGTACCTGAGCACCGGAGCTTCACTCACAAGCAACTTCGGCTTTTTAAAACTTTTCTGCTGCTCAGTCTCCCAATGCCATGCTACGTCACCTTCCAGGCGTTTCAGGAGTGGCGCACTCACATCAGAGAGGTTTGGGACAAACTTTGCCAAATACTGTAGCATGCCTTAAAAAACCGCAGCAGACCTGCCTTGTCTTCTGGTTCAGGCATTTCTTGTATTGCTGACTTTCTCCTTGTCTGGTTTCACTCCCTCTGCAGACAGAATGTGACCAACGAATGTGATTTCCATCTTTCTAAATTTGCATTTGTCTTTGTTTAACTTTAGGTTGATGCTTCTGATCCTGTCCATCAGTGCTCTCAGTCTTATGCCATGCTGTTTTTCATCTTCTCCCCAAATCAAGATATCATCCACTACGTTCACCACTCCTTCCAAACCTCGAGTCTCATACTGTCTTCATCCTGTACTTTATACTTGCAGAGATTCTTGAATAAATATCCATAAAAGACAATTCTCTCTTTATTGATGAGAAACCAAGAACCAAATATATTTTAATTTCTTTTTATTATTATTATTTTTTAAATATAAAGTCGATTGACTGAAGGAAAAATTGACTGTAATAAAACAATGAACCCAAAAATCCAGGTTTAACTAAGTTAACATTGATGAAAGGAAAAGCGAAGTAGCAATGACACCTTTGTTGATATTCACTTCCACTTCAGGAGAATGAAAGGCCTCTCCACTAGCACGGTCAGAACATAGCTCACAGGAATGGTGAGCACCACGTGGCCAAAGAACAAATACATCTAGAGAGAGATAGACAGTTTCAATGCATCTGCGAATCTGTTGTGCGTACAAAAAGGGACTTACACCGTTGATGTCTAAATAGTGTACTGGAGTTTCTTGTAGGCCAATGAATATATAGATAATGAAGGGATGAATTAGGTAGGAGGAGTAACTTAGGTTTGCAAGAGGAACCCAGAACTTCAGTGAAAGCAGACTCGTGATAAAACCTGGAAAGAAGACGGAATTCCATCATTTCTATAAATGAATGTGTTACAGATGAATTACAGATGTTTCAAATGTTACTTGTCATATCATATCACCATTGTGTAACTACTATATGACTTAGCTTCTCGATTGATACACTGAATACTCTTTGTCTTCACTGACAATTTCACTAAAACAGAAACAGAACGTTACATATATTTAGCACAATTCAAATGTTTCATTTGAAAAACAAAGACAAACAAACAGAAGAACGTTGGAAGAATAGAATGACAATGAAAGAGGATCATTTGACAAAATGTGCAGTACGATATAGACAGTTATCTCTGTGGTGTGGATGAAGAGGAGCGACACCTTGCACCTAATGCAACTGGAGTTGAAATTCCAAGGTCATAAATGTCTTAAACTAATATTTGTCTTGCATTTCTACATTATTGTTGGGATGAGTGTCACTGAACTTTGTACACTGCCAGGCAAAACAAGGACCCAATGTGGAACCACGGGTATTTCACATCCTCTCTGACTGAGGAGCAACCGGCGCATGTCAGCCACCAGTTATCCAGTGACAATGCTGTCGTGTTGTTGATTCGGTTTCATGGATCTACTGAGGTGAAGTGAAAGTTAATTGAACAAAGATGACTAAGCTACAGAACAATGTACCTGGTTAAAAGTATATCCTAAAAGAAAGTATAGGTTTGGATTAAATAATAATAAATTACAAAATAATTTCACGGAAATGTATTCAAGTGAAAGTAAAGTGTTTTTCAGGAAATCTACTCATGGCTGTAGCTAGTGACTGCCAACCTTGTTTGTTGTGTTCACTCACTAATGCCATGGTTCTTCTACATCCTAGTGTTAAAAGACATTCTAAAGTTGATCCAGTACTCACAGAAATCCAAAGGTGGATTAAACTGACTGACAACAAAATGGTATTTAATGGCCTACCCTCACATTGACTGTTTCTTCTCTCAGTTTTTGAGTCCACAGGAAGTAACAAAGGATAATACTAAGTTCACAGAAGCTGCCGCTGACAGAGCAGATTTTTGAAAAAGCAAGGTTTGATCAACCCTTTATTTGCAAAATTACCTGTGTTGTTTTCATTTAATATAATGGTTCTTGGTTCACCACGAAGTCTCAAGTTGACCACTTTTTCACACTGGCGAAATAGATATTGCTACATAGAATAACATTGCACGCATCTTTAGTTTAGGAAGGACTTCTACACGTCTCTGGTGAGAAATAGAGACACATATAAAGTACCTCCATAGCCCTCCTCGCAGGCCAATATGACCCAGCTGAGAGCCGTCACCCACAATATTCTGTGTAGTCCATGGTAAAAGGCCGGGCCTGTTGCTGAAGGATCTGGATCAAGATAAAAGAAAAAGCCTAGTCCCACCACCAGCGCCAGGACTGACAACGAGCTCATCCATCCAAGAGCCACTTGCCACTATAATGAAACACAGTGAATAGTAAATAATCATTGTTTTAGAGATGGTTTTTGGATTCAAAATCCCCGCCAGGAACTTTTCATGAGAGTCACCTTTTTCTTTAAAAGGCTTTCCTTCCGTAGTTTCAAGTACATTCCGAACAGGATTCCTATCACAAAGGGTCCACATCTGGAGTACGGTTTATCATAGTAGTAGAAAAATAAGAAATCATCCGTTGATCTGAAAAGAGAAGCTGATCGAGTTAGACCTTGTTCAGACATAGACACCTTTGACTCATGCCATGCTTGTCGCTTTTGGCAATATTTAAAACAAAGACACCAAGTGGCTCTTTTGGAGAACTTACTCTTAGAAAGTCATCTCACCTTGCATTTGCTATGATGAAAAATCCACTCAAAACAGTCATCATCAGTAAGAAAATCATTAAGATAACAAATACAACTTTGTTCCTGAAAAATAAAATCAGCAATGAGACACGACTGCAGCCTTTTCCAATGGAGGTAACATACTTTCTGTGAGCAAGAATCAGCAGAGGCGTTGTAACATAGCACTGCATGTCCAGTGAGAGGTACCATGTCCAAGGTAGGCACTGGGAAGAGTAGAAAGTGAGTGGAAAAGGGGAAAAAACAGATGTTATCAACTTTGTTTTTACTAAAATTCACGACATCTTTGGCACACTGGTCTAGTTCAATCAACTTACTGATAATCGGATTGTAAATAGATTGTTAATCAACAGCAGGTTTGTCCACCAGTATTTGCCACATTGGTGTTGTAATACATCCCCATAAGATCCTCCACTGAACACAGAGGTGAAGCCTACATAGAGTAGAAGAACAAACATGTGCAGGGGCTGTATCCTAGAACGAAGAGAATACAACTGTGGTTACTTGTGGTTTAACTACCATTCACCGTCTTGAACTGATCTTGGTTGTTTGGTCAATCTTCAGTGTGACCCCGAGTTTGGGATGGGCGCAAATTCACTCATCGACCTGTAAGTGATATGTTATGGTGTGACCAGGCAACGGCCATATTGAATCACATAACTACAGATGTTTGTCTGACCCACTGGTGATACTCTTCCTCATCTCACAAGCAACATTGATGATAAGGACGATGATGATGATGGGGACAGTGAAGCATGGGCTCCATCATTCACTCACCGTGAGCTGAAGCAGCATCACTTTTTGTCAGATTGTAAAGTTAAACATTCCCTCATAAAAACAGTGCAACGTCACAAGCATTTTAACCTTTACTTTTCAGATCACTACAGCGAGGTGCATTCACAGCAAGTACAAGTGCTGAAACAGATCACAATATTTTCTCTCTTGGTCAAAAACACAACTGTTTATCAAAAAAAAGATTATCCTAGTACATACAGTAACTGAAGTCTACAGTTCACCATAGGTTGCAGAGTGACGAGTCACTCTCTGCTCCAACACTGCTTTATTTCTACATCCAAATCTGATCTTTGTCATCTCAATTGAGTACAGTGGTGATCATGAGTGTGACACGTGTTGACAGACTCGCGCACTTGTCATTGTTTCACTCCGTGGTTCGCTGAAATTAGAGGAGCAGTGCCTTCAGCTGAAACATCAGAGGAGCGAGTCTTTGTAGTTAGTGGCTCGAAAGCAGCTCGAAGTGAAACAATCTTGTCTTTTAAGACACTGTTGGTACACAACTGTCGCGGGAACTCGCTATCAGCAGCCAAGACCCACTGTTGCTACAGTCATAAGACTACAGACTACAAACTACAGACTAGAGTTCAGACTCCCTCACAAATATGTCCACGGCACAGACATGTTGGCTGTATCTAGACAGTTTCACACACTGTTTTGCTTGCGTCATCAAAATATTAATTTTTGGCAGTGTGTTATCAGTGGCCAAATTTTATGAGGCTTCACTGATAGAAGCACGCTCACAAATGTTGCTAACGTTGAAGTCACAGGCAGTAACTATATCAGGCTTCATATATGTAGCGTGGTTTGTTTAAATGCAGCCAGGCTGTGTGCCTGATGGTGCTAAAAGGGTTGAGTCTGACCTTCTGATCCTCTTGAAGTAGTAATCTGCCACAAGACTGGGGCTCATGGTGTCATCATTCCTCTGGATTGAGCTCAGGAGACTTTTGGCGCTGAGCAAACCTCTAAAACACAAAGACCAGATCAAAACTTCATTTAGCAGCTCTGCAATGTACCATGATGTCAGAAAGAAGATCAAATATTATTAAAATAAAACAAGACCATATTATAATGAGGTGTCTCACCCGAGTAGCAAAAATGAGTCCACGGCCAGGTAGATATTCCCACTGTCAGTAAACACATGCAGGGGACTTGTTTTCTCAGATGCTTGCAAGGTGCTTCTGTTATCTGTGGTTGGAGACATGTTGTTAGATCAAGAACAGTCAGATGGCTATTGATCATTTTTGGACAGCAGTCATACCCACAAGGCTTGTTTCAGTGAGACGTAAAGCATGTCCTGAAATGATCCATAAAAGGCTAAGTGCTCGAATGCCGTTCAAGGAAGGATAGGAGGCCTTGACAGAGGCCGGAGTGCTAAAGATTCCCTGTGTTGTTGTCTGCAGGGAGAAGGCCTGAAGAAACTGCTGCAAGCAATGACTGAGAGTATCCTGCTGACTTTCATTGGTTTGGTCTGGAAAAAAAACCAAAAAAAAAACACAAACATAGCTTCAGAGGTCAAATACTGATGAGATGTATGGGGTAAAAATTAACTCAAACAGATTACAGTGATTCGGTCATGTGCTGTGTTTTCCGAGTTCTGTGGAGTCCAATATATTGAGCTTTCCAATTGGAATCACACACGTCTTGCCATCTCTAACCAACGAACATCTCTGGCTGGGCGGCGATCTGTGGGCTAAGCCCTCAATCCCAACACACCACCTAGTGACAAGTCTTAACCAAGACCGAGACACCTGGAACCACAGCCAAGTCGTGACAAGCATAGCAGCAGCACTAAAGGACAAGAGAATAAGCCACAACACTATGCTGATCGAAGTCAAAACCACCAGTCAGCAACCAACTGCCATCATTCAGTAGAGTTTTCTCTGCGTCATTGTAGTTCCATGACTACAATAAGAAAACACATGCGATGGAAGGAGAAAGCTATGCGGTGGAACTGGGCTGGAGAGTGGTCAGATGAGGTGAGCAGTAGATGTGTCTCAGCTTGTTCTACTTTAATGAAGGAAGTAGCCATCGCTGTGATCACTGTGAGAAGCAGCTCTTGGCTGTGGCTGAAAGGGGAGGGCTTCTTCGAGGCTCTTCTTGGAGCCACCAGTGAGAGACACACCCAGGTCTGAGTCACTTGTGACTGGGCCAGCGCTGGGTGACGGTATGTTGTGATAAATGGCTGGAACACTGGATCCAGGGCACCACCAGATAAAGACCTGTGAACATGCCCATCAACCTGCCCACAAAGCTTAGTTGTTGAAAACATCAAAGGACACCTAGTCTTAGAATGCAAAACATTCTGTGTAACACGATTATCTGGATTTGACTCTTTAGGTCTGTTCAAATAGGTCAGTCATCTGCATGTTCATTTGCCATTTTGTTCTTTTGAGTGCGCTCTTTATTATAAAGGGTCTAAGGACTAACTGTTGTCCATGATTTATTGTCTTTGATGTTGTATTTGTATATTTATGTTGTACGCGCCAATTCTGCCCGATATAAAGGGGTGACTTTTACTATATGGAGCCAGCATGAGAGACAGACGTCTGTGAGAGGGAAACCAGATGATCAACAAACCACTGGCAGTACTGCCATTGGCACAGCAGCAACACTGTAGTTGATGCATTTGTTGTTGTGTATAAGCAAAGAGAAAAGACAAGTGTCCAGCATTTGGAAACATCCCCCCACCCCACCCCCAACTTACTGGCTTCTTTTAAACTGCAATGATCTTTTCCACAATTTGAGGTATCGTTAATCTTTAAATCTCCAACTGGTTGTCCCTCAACCAGAGGGTGAGGTTCCAAAGCAACAGGGACTTTCCTCCTCAGTTGTTCATTCTTCACAGCTGTGATGAGGGTAGCAGCAAGAGGAAGTGTTACCAAAACACAACAAAGGACCCTGTGTGAGGAAAAGAAAAAAAACAAACACATAATTGAATCCAGGGCTTTTCTCTCTCTTTCAAGGCTCCAAACTTTAATATGGACAATATCATGTGATTCCTGTCACCATCGCTGAGCTCTAGTTTTAGCAATATGACTCAGTTTTTACATTTGTTCACTTACAGACAAGCGATTCCTGATGGATCAGGCTGAACAGTTTTGGACAAACAATGTGTCCCCACCACATGCTGTGTAGAATCATTGATGAGTACAGATGGTAAAGGCGGAATGAGGGAGATCTCTCTGAACTTCAGTCTCCCTTAAATGCAAAAACAGAATTAAAACATTGATGGCGGCTGCGTCGTATGCTGTGAAAATATTGATGTAGTCAAACAAATTTTTGGACTTTGGCACTTCAACCATCATTTTTAAATCTATAATGATCTGTACATTTTTATCGCATTGTTTGTGGCATCAATCCATCTTTTGTTTTCGTGACAAAAGTATGTCACACTTCATTCTTTTAGTAATAGCTGTAACACAGCAGTATTCCGTAACATAAAAACATACAAAATTACCCCTGAAAGTAATTTAAGTTAAATGAGTTGCTCAGTCGTCAGCAGTCAGAGATGAAGTTAGCTTCTTTCTATATTTCAGAATTTTTTTCACAACTTTCAATGAGAATTTCTATTTATATCTTAAAAGCAGAATTTGTGAGTTCATTCATATCACACACGTGCCGTTCACAATGGCCATCTTACCTTCAAGCACCAGCATGTGTGCATCTGTATCTTCGCAAGAGTCAGGAACACAAATACCCACAAAATAGAAAACCTTTCCCTGTAAAGGAAAATCATTTAACAGTAACAGTAGTCACTACCTGTTCCGCTGCAAATGCAAAATTATGTAGAATAACCTGCAATAACAAAAGCACAGTCAGGCAGGTTGAATGGCTCCAAGCCACTCTTTAATGTGAGGTCCCAACCTTTTTGTTTAATTACACCCTTGGTCTCCAGGCCTTCACCAAGAGTGTGGAGTCAGAGCTAGGTTTGCTCTGGGTAAGCAGAGAGAGGGTCCTGAATCCTGCTGGAGCTGCTGATCCAGAAGGTGCTGTTCCAGTTTGATCATCTATAAACAGCTCTTGTCCTAGTTCACTCACTAAAGCAGCTGCAGTCACGTATGGGAACTGACTGGGCAGCATCAGGTACCCCACTTTCAACAGCACGTGGTGTGGACCTGTCATTCAAATGCTTCATAGATGCTTCACCTTGTTCTGATGTTGATGGGCCACCAGACTCAGGTGCAGAACAATGGGATAGTATTTGTGTTATAATGCGTTTTGAGGTGGATTTTCAGAATTATTGTAAATCCTAAAGCAGCTTCTGTGAGTTGACCAAGCCATGGTGTTCAGTTGGAACTAATCCACAACCTACTCTCTCGCTACTTACAGCAATTTCCTGTACAATGTGCAAGACTGTCCTAGCTCCTGTTGTAAAGCAGCCTCTTTAGAGACTTGCTCTTTATATTCAAATGTTTAGTGAAGCGAAAGCTGGAGAAAACCTGACTGGGATCAGTTTACGAGGACTCTGTCCTGGACATGCAAATGTGGCTTGAAAACAACAGGTTAACTTTGTTCATGAGGATTCTAGCAACAAGTGAACCAAGCTCCATGTCATAGTTGGTTTTTTTATGTGCTTTTATTTTGTTATTTCCTGTGTTCCAGTGTCTTTCTTCCTGTTTTCATTCATTTCTAGCTTGATGACAGTGCAGCTGGAAGTCATTCCGCTGATCAACCTTCAAGGACTTCTACACCTGGGTTCCAGTCTGTGCTGCCAGATGGTCACTTCGTGTTCCGATGGTAAATCTCATCATTGACATTGCAATTGGGTCAGACTCACCTAACGATCATGACAGAACCATCTGGCCATTTATCGGACCCAGCAATCGTTGCCGGATTACTGAAGGCTGTAGCCGTCCAGGACACAAGGATAGCGAGTCTCGAGAGTGCGACCCAGAGTGTCCTGGAACAGCTACAGAATATTTCACTCATGTGTCTGCTTCGTCTGTGGCTTCTGCAACTGTCCCAACACAACACCCTACCGGCGGTTTATGCTGGTAGGCCGGGTTTTGTAAGAATTTGTTTTACGATATTGTCAGGTTGTCCACTCACAACCGTCCCTTTTTCAAACGGACCGGTCCAAGATTGCGTACTGCTTAGACCTCCTATGTGATAAGGCCAGTCAATGGGCAGTCTCTCTGTGGGAGTCAAACTGTCAGATTTTACATAGTTTTCTTACTTTTTTGGATGAAATGCGACGTGTATTTGAAGCTCCTTTTAGCAGTCCCAGTGTCTCGTCAACTTATCGCAAGATTCCCCTAGAGAATCGGTCTCTGAGCTCTCCATAGGTTGGGGAAGTTTTTACAAAAGACCAAGCCCTTTCTCTTCCTCACCACCGTCCCTACGACTGCACTATCGACTTGATCGCCGCGGCTCCATTCCCCTCGATCAGACTGAACAATGTTTCTCGCCCTGAAAGGGAGGATATGAAGAAATGTATAAACCAGTCTTTAGCGGCTGGTCTGATTTTATTGATTTTTTTTTTTTTTGTCAACAAGAAGGATAAAACCTTAATTCCTTGCATTGATTATCGTGGTCTCAACCAAATCACCATCATTGATACCCACTCCCACTCAAAGAACCAGCCTTTGAACCTTTAAATCAGGTGACATTTTTTTCTAAATTCGATCACCTGGTCTACATCAATGAGGGGGAAGAGTGGAAAAACGCTTTCAAGATGCCTCTGGGACATTTTGAATACTGTGTTAAGCCGTTCGGTTTAACTAATGCTCCAGCTGTTTTCCAAGCCGTCAATGACGTTCTTGCAGATATGATCTACCACTTCATCCATGTCTACTTTGATGACATCCTGATCTTCTTGAGGAGGAAAGAGGAACATCAAGGACACTTAGGCTTCGTTCTTCAGAGGCTGTTGGAGAACAAGATATTCAGAAAAGCAGAGAAATGTGAGTCCCACGTGAAGGTGATTAGTTTTTTGGGTTTCATCTTGGGAGAGGGACGTTTACTTCCTGACCCTGCCAAGATCGAGGCAGTCATCAACTGGAAGACCTCCACCAACCGTAAGCAACTCCAGCAGTTCTTGGGCTTTGGCAATTTCTGCAGGCGATTCATTTGCAGCTACAGCGAGGTAGCTGCACCGTTGACCTCCCTTACTTCCACAAAAAGAACCTTTGCTTGGAGCCCTGAGGCCAAACAGGCCTTCAAAAGAATTCAGTCTTTCTTCTCGTCGGCTCCGATCCTATGACACCCTGACCGCAACCATCACTTCATTGTGTAAGTGGATGCTTCTCACAACAGGATCCCACGGACCAAAAGGTACACCCCTGCGCCTTCTTTTCCAGGAGACTATCCCCTGCTGAAAGGAAATACGACATTCGATATCTTGAACTGCTGGGGACACTCCTCCAAGCTCACCTGCCATCCAGATACATTTCGCACTGTCAGTCTTGTTAATTGTTTTGTTGAACGTTTTTGGTGGCCAGGTATGACTAAGGACGTCAAGACCTTCTGCAAGGCCTGCATTACATGCAACAGGTCCAAGTCCTCCCACCACCCTCCCGCGGACCTCCTTCAGTCGTTGCCGCTTCCCATCGGTCCATGGTCCCATATCTCAGTGGATTTAGTCACCGGTCTGCCTCAGTCAGCAGGCATGACCACCGTAGACAGGTTCTCAAAGATGGCTCACTTCATTCCTCTGACCAAGCTTCCCTCCACCCTTGAGACTGCCAACCTGATGGTCCCGCACGTCTTCATGGTATCTCTGTTGACGTGGTGTCTGACAGAGGACCTCAGTTTTCCTCTCAAGTTTGGCACGCTTTCCTGAAAGACCTTGGAGCCTCACCAAGCTTTACTTCAGGCAACCACCCCCAATCTAACAGGCAAACCGAGACGGTGAACTAGGATCAGGAGTCCATCCTAAGATGTGTATCCGTGAAGGATCCTATTTCCTGGTCTTCTCACCTTCCATCGGTCGAATGTGCCCACAACACCCTCGTCTCTTCATCCATGGGTATGTCTCCATTCATGATTGCTTATGACTACCAGGCTCCCGTTTCCCTCCCAGGAAGCAGAGACTGCCGTTCACTTAGTTACTCAACATATTCAACGCTGTCGAGACATCTGGTCCAATACGGACCATGAGACTGGCGGATTGGAGCAGGATTCCTGTTCCTCAATATCAGCCTTTCGACAAGGTGTGGCTCTCAAAGCGGGACCTACAGTTCCCTGGTGAGTCCAGAAATCTCTCTGCCAGACTCATCAGTCCTTTCAAGGTGGACAGACGCATCAATGACAATATGGTCCGACTGAAACTGACCTCGTCATTGACAGTCACCCTGCCTATACCGTTCACAGTATCATTGATAGTAGACAACATGGTCGGGGTGTAAAGTACCTTGTAGACTGGGAGGCATATGGTCCCAAATAATGTTCGTGGGTCTCTGGCTCTCTGGTTCTCGACCCCAAATTGATCTCTGAGATTCACTCTAAATTTCCTGATAAACCTGAAGAATGCATAGAGGTCCTCCTTAAAGTGGGGGTACTGTCATATCTTGTTTTTTTTAATGTGCTTTTATTTTGTTATTCCCTGTTTTCCGGTGTCTTGCTTCCTGTTTTCATCCAATTGTTCCTAGCTTCATGGCAGCACAGCTGGATCTCATTCGGGTGATCAGTCTGCAAGGATTTCTACACCTGGATTCCAGTCTGTGCTGCCAGATGGTCACTTTGTGTTCCGATGGTAAATCGCTCCCTCTTGACCCTCCAATCTGACTTCGAATTATAGACCTGTTCCCGCGTATGGTGTTTATTTGTTCATCTCGCTTACTTCCTTTTCGTTTTATTGATTGCGCGTGAGTGCTATTTATTGAACTCACCTTTTATGTTTCTATGCGTTATTGTGATCGTCGTGTGTGTAGTACCACGACTCAGCACTTAGAGGTATTTAGCCTGAGTTTAGTTTCCGAGTGCGTTTCAGTTGTCCCGTTTGTTCAGGTTTGAGCTTAATTCACCTGCTTTTTCTGTTTTCAGGTTTTCACCCTTCCCTACATGTCTGTCCTCCTCACTCTGCTTCTGCTATTCACGTTTTCTGTTGTTCCTTATTGTTACTGCTTTATTTGTCTTATTTGTATTAAAGTTACTGTTAACATTTCCTCTGGTGGTTCCAGTCTTCTGTATACCATCATCAACATTGCAATTGGGTCAGATTCACCTAGCGATCATGACACTCAAATGAATAAACAGTGACTGCACAACTACAGCCTCAAAAAAATGAACAGCCACCATCTACAAATGGTGATGATTATTGCAAACTACAGCCCATGGTCATTTCTGTGTGTTTGATTTAGTTACCTGAGTGAGAGAGACCTTGCAGTATTGTCCAGAGAAGGAAGGAGTGTGAGCAGAGCGACACTCCGACATCAAGCCAGGTTGGTTCATGTTGCCTCCGACCACGTTGCTTCCCATCTTCCCGTAAGAATCATACACTGTAAAGATGACAAATATATCACTGAAGGACATGCTACAAGCTGTTTTTCTTTAGATTTTTTTGGAAAGTACAAAAAGTCCCAAATCCACTATTTAACTCATCCAGTTCACATGTTCCCATTTTCCAATTCTGACAACAGCTATAGTATCTTTCCAACATGCAATAATAATTATACCTTAAAACACACCAATTCACTATTGACTGAGATATTAATTTCATACTATCACAGTTGAATCTTTGTTTTCAAGTGAAGTATTAATAACATCCTCACATGAATGCATTACAACAACCTACCTATCAGTCCCAAACTGTACTTAAGGATGAATCCAATCACATGGCTTCTGACAAGTTTTTATTGTGTACTTACTGATGACAGCGTATTCCTTTGGATTGTCCTGGTTCAGGTCCCAGAGAAATGAGTTTGTGTCTCTCATGCATTTGCTTGAGATGTTCTGCTTCTGGGGTTCTGCCAGTGCAGAGCAGCAGCTCACAACTGTGAGCAGCAGCACTGAGCGAGTCACAGCCATCGTTCTACTTCAGGTGTTTAGTCAAGCAAGGCCTTATATTACCCTTTAAAAAGTTAATTTATCACGCAAGAGTTCAGAGTGCTGCTCATCAGGTCAGTGATTTGCAGCATGGAGTTTAGTATCACAGTGAAGGAAGATAATCATTCACATCA
This sequence comes from Synchiropus splendidus, assembly GCF_027744825.2. Taxonomy (NCBI): domain Eukaryota; kingdom Metazoa; phylum Chordata; class Actinopteri; order Syngnathiformes; family Callionymidae; genus Synchiropus; species Synchiropus splendidus. The sequence goes on along the minus strand of NC_071334.1, from coordinate 53,126,740 downwards.
ATCACATGTTGTTTAGCATTGAGTGTCTTTGAATGAGCAAGCTTTCCCTGCAAAAGACATTGTCCAGATGGCAGCAAATGTTGCTCCAAAACGTACACATATATTTAAGCAACTCCTGCAGTTTTCTATCTAACACCCACCTGCCACCCCATTTATCCCTTCGCCATCACATCAGGTTTTTAGCTAGGGGTGTGTGTGGGCGTCTGCAAAACATCAGGCAAAAGAATCGGGCGTCCTTTTTTTCATGTTTTGCAGACGCCGCCCTGGCTAAAAGCCTGGCTCACGTAAAGTATGCTGACCAGCAGTCATTCTTGATGTATCCAGACCAGATAAACTCATTCAGCAATTTTACCAGTGTGGACTGTTGTTCCCTTGCTGCATTTGGTCTTGGTCATAATCTGCGAAATAATCTTGCAAAGCAATGTATTTTTGCCTCAAGCCGGTGGATATTACTTACTAAAATGAGGAATATGTCAATATATTTGGTTTCCAATACAAGAAAACATGGCTGAAACCATGAGAATGAGCTGCTCAACCGCTAATAGCTGCTCATCCAGACCTGGAGGAAATGGAGGTAAGATGCATGGTATGGATGGAAGGCAGTTTAGAATTCAAGATGGAGAACCATGAGAACCAAAAAAAGAATCCACATAAAAATTGTCACTATTTGAGAGCGTGTGAGAAAGTGTTGCTTGTTTCCACAGCAGATGGCGACTCAAATTCAGATATTTAAAAAAAAGGTAACATAATAGAAATTCTGCTATTGGAACACATCTAAATTGTCTTTTGTTTGGATCAATACAACTCATCCTGTTATTATAAAATAGCTAATAATACCTGTGGGAGTCTGTGCACTGGAACAGACGAGTGGTGGGAGTCTAAACATTTGCGTCTACCTTAAAGAAATATTTCAGATATTCCAGTTGAGCACCAGAGTTGGTGTTCGGTGGTCTCAAGAAGGAAGTCTAACTCAAATGGGTAGGACGAGGTAATGGTGGTCAGCGGTGCTCTGGTGTTGCCTTTTTAAACATTCACAAGCACGCATCACAAAGTGCTCCACATCACTCTGATTTGATTCTGATTCTGATTCTGATTCTGATTATTGGCCAGTAGAACCAGTCCCTTATTAACCACGGTGTTCTTTCTGCTCCCTGACGTCCCATTGCTTTGTTCCGCACTGTTACACTGTTTGATGGTGTTCTTTTGGCAGCAGGAGACGATCTCTGCCATTGGCTCTCCGGTAGAGGATTCTTCACTCATTAAAGAATCCTCTTGGTCGGAACCGATCCTGGTCGGAAGTGAGATTGGACGTAAGTCAAATGCCGTTCAAAATGGCAGACGCAATGGTTATAGGTACTACTGTATACATGATGTTGCTTTTTTATGTGTGAGAGTGAGATGCTGGGATACTGTGCTGCCATACACATTGCCGGGCTGCTACGTGCTGCGGTGCCAGACACTGAATAAAAAAAATAATAATAATAATCATAAGTACGGGTGGACGCAAGTCGAGCAGGTCTTAAGTCGGATGTTACTTGTATATCTTTCGTCAGATACCAATCGACCCAGAAAGCGAACCTTTCAAACCTTTTCTCTGTAGAACTGCACATATATGAGCCACATGACTGTTGAATGAAGGTGAGTGAAAAAGGTTATCATCCAGGTACAGCTGCCAGATGACATCACTAAGGCCACTGAACTGAACTGAGCCCAAAGGGTATACGGTTCCAGTGATAGAGACCCTATAGTGTTATGAAGGCTGTGTCAGGATCCAACAAGCCCTGATGACATGCTTTGCCATGGTCGAGGACTGAGAACCAGGAGCTGGTGTGTAGGGAATAGAATGTCTGTCTGGCACAGATTTCCCAGTCAACTCCCTGTAATCACAGCGCAGCCTCAATTCACCCGACTTTGTCGTAGACAGTCAGAGAAGAATAGGATAACCTCAACTCAGTGAACGTGTGAGAAAGTGTTGCATGTTTTCATAGCAGATGCCGACTCAAATACAGAAATAAAAAAAAGCGAAACATAAGAAAATGAATTAAGACATGATGAACAAATAAACTGCAGAATAAAAAACTATATATCGGAAAAGCACACAACTGGTCATAATAGATGGTTCCGATATAGACTCTGCAGCATTATATCAGGTGGGAGACTTCTCCTCTGTTCTCTCGGTTGGGTCGACATCATTGCCTGAATGAACTTCATTTCGTTCAATGTCTGGATTCCTTCCTCAGCATCAACTTACTAACAAATTCAGAAATGTGTTTCAAACAATGCTCCAATTCCCCATAAATGGGATAAATGGGATTTTGAGTCATGATCCGCTTTTATTTTGTCCCATAATTCCAGTTCTGTGCTTTCCTCCTTCCTTCCTGTTTAGGTGCACAAGGCTGGAGTCAATTATCCACTCATCATCTGAGCATAAGAACACTTGGATTCCAGCAACTTGGTCCAGATCGACTTCAATTGTTTCTATGGTAAATTGGCTCTCCTCGCTTGTTCTCGTTTCTTTGCTCTTTTATCCATTCGTTGACTTACTTTCGATCACTCTCTCTGAAACCCTGGTGTTCTGAGTTTGTTTTTTTCCCTGCTTGTGCATTCGTTTTTACCACCACTGTACTAAGTTTGTGTTTTACTGTTAATTGCGTTTATTTTCATACAGACTGCTCGCATGCCTTCTCCCGGTTTGGTGACGCCTTTTGTTGGACTTTTTCCGTCTCATCCCGGTTCAGTGACGTTTGGGATTTTGGACTGAAGTTTATTTCTCCTGGTTGTGTGACACCTTTTTGTTGTACTTTTGTCTTATTGTTATTAAACTATTGTATTCTACCCGCTGTCTGCCTCCTGTGACTCTTTCATCGCTGCACTTGGTTCCCACTCCGCATCTCGAACATTTTGTGTGTGTTTTTTGGTAATTAATCTTGAATTGTCTGATCATAAAATCCAATTTCTAAAATACATGAAACTCAAACAAACGTTTGTATGGTAACATTGCAGTTGTTTTGTGAATAGGTTTAGATATTGAACCAAAAACCGTGGTAATGTCAAGGTTTAGCATCATGAATAGTGACTAATGTGATTTGCTCTAAACTGAGAGGGAAATCAATCATCTGTCTCCTGAGTAGGCATATTTTGCTCATGTCTAGCAACACACTGTCCAGCTAGCTGTATTTTGTCTTAATCTTCACCTTCACCTTCTTCTGCCGCTTATCCGGGGTCGGGTCGCGGAGGCAGCATTCGGAGCAGGGAAGCCCAAACTTCCTGGTCCGCACAAACCTCCTCCAGCTCCTCCCAGGGATCCCGAGGCGTTCCCAGGCCAGACCGGAGACATAATCTCTCCAGCGAGTCCTGGGTCTTCCCCGGGGTCTCCTCCCAGTAGGACATGTCTGGAACACCTCCCCAGGGAGGCGTCCAGGGGGCATCCGGATCAGATGCCCGAGCCACCTCAACTGGTTCCTCTCGATGTGAAGGAGCAGCGGCTCCACCCCGAGCTCCTCCCGGATGACCGAACTCTTCACCCTATCTCTAAGGGTGCGTCCAGCCACCTGCGGAGGAAACTCATCTCAGCCGCTTGTATCTGCGATCTCATCCTTTCGGTCATTACCCAAAGCCCGTGAGCATAGGTGAGGGTGGGAACGTAGATCGATCGGTAAATCGAGAGCTTCGTCTTGTGACTCAGGTCCCTCTTCACCACGTCGGTCTGATACAGCGACCATATCATTGCTACCGCTGCACCAACCCGTCTATCAATCTCATGCTCTCCTTTTCCCTCACTCAAGACCCCGAGATACTTAAACTCCACCACTTGGGGCAAGAACTCGCCACCAACCTGGAGAGAGCAAACCACCTTATTCCGTTCGAGAACCATGGCCTCAGACTTGGAGGTGCTGATCCCCCATCCCGGCCGCTTCACACTCGGCTGCAAACCGCCCTAGTACATGCTGAAGGTCCCGGTCTGATGAGACCAGCAGAACAACATTGTCCGCAAATAGCAAAGATGAAATTCCGTGGTTCCCGAACCGGATCCCCTCCGACCACTGGCTGCGCCGAGAAATTCCGTCCATAAAAGTAATGAACAGAACCGGTGACAAAGGGCAGCCCTGGCGGAGACCAACATGCACTGGGAACAAGTCTGATATACTGCCGGCAATGCGAACAATGCTCCTGCTCCGGTCATACAGGGACCGGACAGCCCCTAGCAGAGGGTCCCGCACCCCATATTCCCAGAGCACCCCCCACAGGACATCGCGAGGGACACGGTCGAACGCCTTCTCCAAATCCACAAATCACATGTGGACTGGTTGGACGAACTCCCATGAACCCTCGAGCACCCGATGGAGGGTATAGAGCTGGTCCAGTGTTCCACGACTGGGACGAAAACCACACTGTTCCTCCTGGATCTGAGGTTCAACTATTGGCCGAAGTCTCCTCTCAAGTAACTGGGAATAGACCTTTCCAGGGAGGCTGAGGAGTGTGATCCCCCTGTAGTTGGAACACACCCTCCGGTCCCCCTTCTTAAACAGGTTTTAATCTGATGAATACAATTAAGCGCTAGTAATCTTTGTCCTTATTTAGACTCAACTTCTTAGAAAATATCAACAATTTTTATATTGACAACTTGCCGTCACAGTCTGAGGGAGATTGCATCGAGGATGTGACCGAATGATGGGTTCTGGGAACTGACCGACCAGGACTGTCATTTGACAAGACAAAAGAGGGGGCCCCAAGTTAAAGGGTTGGACCCGTGGGAGCCTGTCCACTGAAACTCCGAGCAGACGACTCATGGGACTTTGAACATTTGGCTCTACCTAAAGGGAATATTTGAGATATTCCAGGTCTCAAGATGCAGGAAGTCTATGGAAACTCAAATGGGTAGGTTGAGGTTATGGTGGTCAGCGGTGCTCTGGTGATGCTGTTTGGGCGTTTCCTTTTTAAACATTCACAAGCACGCATCACAAAGTGCTCCACATCACTCTGCATCATTGGCCAGTAAAACCTGTTCCTTATTAACCATGGTGTTCTTTCTGCTTTGGTTTGTTCCGCTCTGTTAACACTGTTTTTGGCAGCAGGAGCTGATCCCTGCCACTGGCTCTCCTGTGGAGGAGTCTTTGCTCATTAATGTGTAATTTGGCTCAGTGTTTAGGGCGCTGCCTTTTGGTAAACTTGGCTATGAAGTGCTGCACTTCTGCCATGCAATACGGCCAATCACTGCATCTCTTTCCTGACTGACAAAAGAAACTTCCCTGCTGCCCCGTGTTTTGGTCTTGTACTAGGGTGACGGCACATGGGCTGACAAGTGTGGTCCATGGAGACACATCATCTCCCAGTACAAGTGCACCTTCCACAGCAGCTTTGAGTCCTTCTGTCTTCCTTCCAGCTGTACACTGGGATATGTACTGATCGATGTCAAGGGGTCACCTAGAAAGGCCATCAGCAGTAACAGCATCTGCTTGTAAGCTAAAAATCATCCAGCTCGTCTGTTGCATTCAATTTCTCAGTTGTAGGTCGTGTACATGTTCGGGGCTTGTTGTCTGTGAATACAAGAAAGTGTGGGGCCCTTCTGATTTTTACTTACCTTTCTTCCTTTAATTGTGGACAATGGTGGTGAAGATATATCTGCAGCACAGATAGAGGCCAATACTGTACAGTGGTCTTGCGTGTGGTGTCTTGTCGTGTTCTGCGCAGCCTTAAAGGAGGAATGTATTTCACATCCTTGCTGTCGGAGGCAAAAGCATGACATTCCTCTTGCAATAGCTGCCAGAATTGTCTTTTCTGGGTGAGTGTCAGAGTCCAAATGAAACTTGGTTTCTATCCATCCATCACATGGAATTGCCCTCCCATTACCGGCAACTGCTACAAGTGGTTCATCCACCAAGAGGTCAGTCAGTGGTCTGATGGTGCTGAGCATTTGTTGTAAACATCCAATATCTTCTCTTGCCGTACGCTCTGTACCGTAGAATGGAGGCAACGTGTGCGGTATGTTCGATTACAGAACAAATAAATGCCACTATTCTTGTAGAATGTCCTCTGCTGCTTGTGCCACAATATTGTCAATGGAGAATAGTGGGGTGAAGTGTATTTATATGTGGACTCCTTTGGTCTGTTTGATTTTGACCATTTCTTGCAGTACCCTCTATGGTCTTCTTCCCTTTGAAAGTCTTTTTGGTCGCTGTCCTCACAGTACAGCAGACGAGAGACAATATGATTATTATAAAGATGGAGATTGATATGGCGGCACAGAGCCTCTCGGGCAACTGCTGCTGGGATAGACTCCAGGACTCCCTGCAACCCTGAACAGGATTAAACGGTTGTTAACTGAAGATGTGTGTTAATGTATGTATGATGATTTATTAATGATGCTCACTGTGTACATAAATATTTTAATTGGTGGTTTGCATATACATATATATATATATATACATAAAATATTGGTGTTAATTTATTCAGTCATTGATGAAAGATATGTACCTGTAACTTTTTGGACCCAAGATGCAAGATGCAAGGATGCTACCCATACTTGCATCTTGTACAAACTTTAGGCCGGCTCCACCTGGCCACTGCTCTAACTGCAGTTTGTGTCTCACTGTGCTTATAACATGGGTACACAGTGTTACCGATGGATGCGTGTGAAAAACCTGTCATCGACACAATCCTTTATAGACCCAGTACCGGGCAGAGTTTGAAAGAAAAAATAAAATAGATAAATAAATGATAATCCTAATAATGTCAGCGGACAGCAGCGCCTCAGTGACAGTGCACAGAAGGATCAGTAGGTGGTTTGAATGGATTTCTGGTTAAACATAAACTCCATCAAGGAATGACCTGTTGATTTGAATAAACCAATGATAATTAAACCTGCTGTGTGTTTGTCCTGCAAAGAGAGGTTGCAATGGCTTCAGGATACTTGTTGCTGCTGCTGATCGTGACCTGCTCTGCCCTGGAAAAATGCATGAATGACACAGATGTTTTTCTCCAGGAACTCAGTCAGAACAATCCAAAGGATTTTGCTGTTGTCAGTAAGTAAAAACTTTGCTCATCTTCATGTTTATATATTACTTGCTTTTATAGTCAAAATATGACTGTCATGTTTAATGTGGCTGCTGTGGGAGGGAGGATTCATTTTGCAACTCCAGAAGAAAAAAAACAATTCGACAAAGTTTGCTTGGCAAACGTAGCCATAAACCAAACTTGATCTGAGCCACGACCTCTCAAAGCGTAAAGTGTGTGTAATGTCTTGTGGCTGTGTCACACACTCACACACACACACACAGCTGACACACTCTCGGACATTAGCGCGTCCATAGTCTGAATGGACACTTCATGAATCATATAATGGGCTGTAGTAAATCTGAATAAATATAAAAACTGTTGCTTCATTGCTCACTACATATGTATATATATATATATATATATATATATATATATATATATATTACATGTGTGTCTCAGCAACCCTCTGCTGCAGTGGTGGGCAGAATGGTTCTTCAAAGGTAGTAGTTCCTACAAATTGTTCAGAGACCTGAACGGTTCCTTCAGTGTGAAAGTGGCTTCAGTGAGTTGACCAGGTCATGGTGCACAGTTGGAGTTAGTCATTTTTTTTCATTCCAGAGCTGCTTATTGTTTATTTATTCCAGTGGACTCCAAGGCTACACTACTGACTAACACTCCGGAATAATAGGCATCTTGAATCAACTGACTGAATGAATGAATGAATCATCAATGCAACTTTGCTGTTGTTTCGACTGTTGACTTTACAAATGATAAACCCCCGTCCCACACTGCCCTGAAAAAAATAGGAAGACATGGAAAACAAACAATCAAGAAGCCAAGTTTTGACAATTATTGAATTGGTGAGAATAAAAGCGCTAGTTTTTAGTACAGATAAGTTAATCTCTCTTCAGGTTGCAGCCGTCTTCACCTGGTCCGTGTCTTCATTTGTCTGGCTGGATGCACCACATTAGTTCCGCGAACAATAAACATCAGTTATTGTGTTTTTCATATCTGGATTTTGCCACTTCGTTTTAATATTTTCGGTCATATCTGAGTTCATCTATAAAAAGAGATCATGATTCTGAAGCCGAGTCATTCAAGCCGTGGCGCTGTGCCACAAACATATTTCATTATGTATGACTAAAATCTTCAACGAAATGAAAGTTGGAGAAAACCTGACTGCGATCAGTTCTAGCACTTTTCCTGGACATGCAGCTGTGAAGCTTGCAGCTTGAAAACATAAGGTGCACAATCGAACATAGAAAATTTCAAATATTTGGTCTGACCAATTGTGCAATTTTGACAAGAAAATGTCCCAAAAAACAGTCCATAAATATCTGGTAACAGAGGAGACCAGATGGCTGAGTTTTGAGAGAGGTGTTGGGGTTTTGGTTTTTGTGTGCTTTTATATTGTTACTTCCTGTGTTCCCTGTTTCCTGTTTGTTTCCTCACTCTCTCCAGCTTAATGGCAGCTGGATCACGTTTGGCTGATTGCACCCGCGGAAACTTAAACCTTGGAGATCCAGCAGGTGCTGCCAGATGATCGTTTGTGTGCGAATGGTAAAGTTCTCTCTCGACCCATTGTTCTCTTGTGGCTCTGTTTTTGCATATTTGTTGTCCACGTTCTTCTCTTCTTATTATTGTTCTCAGTGTTGATTGTGATTAGTGACTTGTACACGAGTGTTTGTTAACTCGCTTCCTTTGTTAGACCGTGTGGTGTTTAGTCTCCTCGGGTTTGTTTGTCTTTATAGCCTCGTGAGGATTGTTTTTCCGAGCGCATCTTTCAGTTGTCCCTGTTTTCAGTGCTGTAGATCTTACACCTGTTTTCTGTTTCAGGTTTTTGAGTTGAAGCCTTGGGTTTTCTGTATTGTTCGTGTTTTATTTTGTGTTATCTGTATTAAATCAATACTGTTAACCTCGTTGACCGAGTCACCTGTTCATTGGCGGCCATCTTGCACTTGGGTCAGGCTCCTACAGCAAACATGACAGGAGGAATGCCTTATATTTCGTGCCTTTTTTCCTGGTTGATCATTTCACATTGTCTTGGAATGTGCATGTAACCTTTTGAGACGGGAGACCCACATGCAGCAGGGAGGAGATGAAAGTCCAGAAGACAGTTTCAACAAACTAAACCAAAATGACACTCAACCTCTACATAAAAGGGAGGCAAAGTCCTTAAAACAAAACTCAAACAATCCCGGAGGGTGAATATACAGAGTGTCCAAATGCACTAACTAAATGGCAAAACCAGTGTCCCACTCCCTGTGAGTCCAAACAAGAAGTCCACAAGATTGGGGAAGAGCAATGAGGAGCAGGCAACAGACACACTGCAAAACAGAGGAGAACAGTCAGAAAGTCCACAAGCACAAAACCTCCAAGGTATGGAGAAGTATCATCCACAAGAGGTCCAGAACAGAACAGGCACAGAAGGTCATAGTAGGGAGAGGAAAACCTACAGACTGATGCTGGTTGACTTCTGGCAGGCATTTGACAATGGAGAGTGGGATTGGTAGATTGGGATCAGGTGTGTGTGTCTGCGGAGGCTGCTTGGTGGGAAAAGAGGGTGATGTCCCAATCAAAACAGCAAGAACAGGAAGTTGTCTAGAAAAATAAGACAGGTTGGGGAGGGGTCGTGACATTACATCTCCCTCTAATATGCGCCACTTGGCGTCTTTCCCGATTTCGTGGGGTTCTCCTGATAGAAATCCTGGATGAGTCTGGGCTCCAAGATGAGCTTTCCGCTGCACCATATCCCTCCCAGTCCACTAGGAACTGGAACCCACATCCCGACGAGTCCCCCGGGATTCAGAGTAATAACAAGGTCGGTCATCTGTGTCGCAATCATGGATGAAAGTAGTTCTTCTCTGTCAGGGACTCGGTGTAAACATGTCCTAGGGGTCATGTGTTCGGTTGTTAACAAGGAGTTTTTTTTTTTTTTTTTTAAGAGCAATGGGTAACAACAAGAGTAAAATGGAGGAGCCAAAGTGGGTAGCTCCATGCATGAAAATTATGGAAGACAAATAGGCGGATGAATGTTTGGAGTGTGTAACTGAATGGGTGAAACATCTTGGGTTTCCCAAGAACGAGTGAGTGTGAATGAATTGTGAATATTGATACACAAATAAATGAAGTTGAGCAATGAGAAAACAAAAGAAAATTGAAATGGAGTGTGTGAAAAAAAGAATAAGTAAGAAAAATATGAAAAGTGTGACAAATGTGAGGAAAAGCAGGAAAAGTGTGATGGACTGCAAATTGCTGAATGTCTCTCTGGTCTTATCCAAGTCTAATTCAAATCACACATCGGAGAGATGATGACTGGGTGCCTCCGCCATTCAAAAAACACCAGGTTCTGGGTCCATTGCCAACTGCTCCACCCATTGCTGTCTAACCTCCAATTCCAGGACCTCCTCCTATCCCTCCGCCACAAGACATCCCTGCACAAGTGGTGACAAGATCAAGGGCAAAGCAACACCAAGAAGCACCACAAGATGACGCCAAAACTGTCCTCATCGCCGCATCACCTGTTCGCTACAACGTTGACACGCCACCGATTCATAAGAAAAGCCCACGATGGTCCTTCTCACCTGAAAGCTGTTCAGGGGGCAACACAATACATCAAAGTTAGAGCATTGATGTTTCAAAAATACAGATGCTCATGATTGAGTACCTACGTGTGGACAGCAGACCAGTCCTGATGCGCCGCCTTTGACTGCTTCATGCAGTTCTACCTCCATGGCGGAAATCCAAGCAGAGTCGCAGTGGCGCACAGTGCATTCATGAGCTGTTTATTCATATACAGCACCGTCTAGTCATATTTACTTTTATTTTTTACTTCCATTTTTGTGACTAACCATTCCTCCGTGATTTCAGAACTCAGAGTGCAGACTGAGTGTCTGACAGATGATCAAGGTTGTTGCTACATTCTATGTGTCTACATGTGTACCCCTTCCGTCCAGTGACTAAAGTGTTTGCTCGCTGAGATTTCCTCAGAGAGAGTGTCAACTTCATACTGTGTACCGTGTTCTCACACTTTTTGCAAAGATTCTTCACTTAATATCCATAAAAGACAATTCTTTCTTTATTGAAGTCAAGAGAAACCAGGAACCAAATATGTTTTTTCTTTTTATTATTATTATTTTTTAAATATAAAGTCGATTGACTGAAGGCAAAAATTGACTGTTATAAAACAATGAACCCAAAAATCCAGGTTTAACTAAGTTAACATTGATGAAAGGAAAAGCGAAGTTAGACCTTGTTCAGACATAGACACCTTTGACTCATGCCATGCTTGTCGCTTTTGGCTATATTTAAAACAAAGACACCAAGTGGCTCTTTTGGAGAACTTACTCTTAGAAAATCATCTCACCTTGCATTTGCCATGATGAAAAATCCAGTCAAAACAGTCATCATCAGTAAGAAAATCATTAAGATAACAAATACAACTTTGTTCCTGAAAAATAAAATCAGCAATGAGACACGACTGTAGCCTTTTCCAATTGAGGTAACATACTTTCTGTGAGCAAGAATCAGCAGAGGCGTTGTAACATAGCACTGCATGTCCAGTGAGAGGTACCATGTCCAAGGTAGGCACTGTGAAGAGTAGAAAGGGCTTTTCTCTCTCTTTCAAGGCTCCAAACTTTAATATGGACAATATAATGTGATTCCTGTCACCATTGCTGAGCTCTAGTTTTAGCAATATGACTTAGTTTTCACATTTGTTCACTTGCAGACAAGCGATTACTGATGGATCAGGCTGAACAGTTTTGGACAAACAATGTGTCCATACCACATGCTGCGTAGAATCATTGATGAGTACAGATGGTAAAGGCGGAATGAGAGAGATCTCTCTGAACTTCAGTCTCCCTTAAATGCAAAAACAGAATTAAAACATTGATGGCGGCTGCGTCGTATGCTGTGAAAATATTGATGTAGTCAAAAAAGTTTTTGGACTTTGGCCTCCTGCACTTCAACCATCATTTTTAAATCTATAATGATCTATACATTTTTATCGCATTGTTTGTGGCATCAATCCATCATTCTGTTTTCGTGACCAAAGTACACACTTCTTTCTTTTAGTAATAGCTGTAACACAGCAGTATTCCATAACATAAAAACATACAAAATTACCCCTGGAAGTAATTTAAGTTAAATGAGTTGCTCTGTCGTTGTGCCGTTCACAATGGCCATCTTACCGTCAAGCACCAGCATGTGTGCATCTGTATCTTCGCAAGAGTCAGGAACACAAATACCCACAAAATAGAAAACCTTTCCCTGTAAAGGAAAATCATTTAACAGTAACAGTAGTCACTACCGGTTGCACTGCAAATGCAAAATGATGTAGAATAACCTGCAATAATAAAAGCACAGTCAGGCAGGTTGAACGGCTCCAAGCCACTCTTTTATGCAAGGTCCAAACCTTTTTGTTTAATTACACCCTTGGTCTCCAGGCCTTCACCAAGAGTGTGGAGTCAGAGCTAGGTTTGCTCTGGGTAAGCAGAGAGAGGGTCCTGAATCCTGCTGGAGCTGCTGATCCAGAAGGTGCTGTTCCAGTTTGATCAGCTATAAACAGCTCTTGTCCTAGTTCACTCACTAAAGCAGCTGCAGTCACGTATGGGAACTGACTGGGCAGCATCAGGTACCCCACTTTCCACAGCATGTGGTGTGGACCTGTCATTCAAATGCTTCATAGATGCTTCACCTTGTTCTGATGTTGATGGGCCACCAGACTCAGGTGCAGAACAATGGGCTAGTATTTGTGTTATAATAATAACATGTACTCAAATACATTATTTGAGGTGGATTTTCAGAAATTTTGTAAATCCTAAAGCAGCTTCTGTGAGTTGACCAAGCCATGGTGTTCAGTTGGAACGAATCCACAACCTACTCTCTCGCTACTTACAGCAAGTTCCTGTACAATGTGCAAGACTGTCCTAGCTCCTGTTGTAAAGCAGCCTCTTTAGAGACTTGCTCCTTATATTCAAATGTTTAGTGAAGCGAAAGCTGGAGAAAACCTGACTGGGATCAGTTTACTAGGACTCTGTCCTGGACATGCAAATGTGGCTTGAAAACAACAGGTTAACTTGGTTCATAAAAATGTGCATAACACAAAACACACAAAACAAAATTCTAGCAACAAGTGAACCAAGCTCCAGGTCATATTTGTTTTTTTTATGTGCTTTTATTTTGTTATTTCCTGTATTCCAGTGTCTTTCTTCCTGTTTTCATCCGTTTCTAGCTTAATGGCAGTGCAGCTGGAAGTCATTCCGCTGATCAGTCTGCAAGGATTTCTACACCAGGGTTCCACTCTGTGCTGCCAGATGGTCACTTCGAGTTCAGATGGTAAATCTCACCCTCTCGACCGTCCAATCTCTTGTGATTCTGCTGTATATTCCCGTTCCCGTGTACAGTGTTCATTTGTTCTTCTCACTCGCTTAACTTTAACTCTCATTGTTCGAGTCTTCTGTATACTGTCATCGACATTGCAATTGGGTCAGACTGACCTAACGATCATGACAGAACCGTCTGGCCATTTATCGGACCCAGCAATCGTTGCCGGATTACTGAAGGCTGTAGCCGTCCAGGGCACAAGGATAGCGAGTCTCGAGAGTGCGACCCAGAGTGTCCTGGAACAGCTACAGAATATTTCGGCCATGCTCGAGCGTTTCCCGACCTCACCCGCCAGAGCTGACACTAATGTGTCTGCTTCGTCTGTGGCTTCTGCAACTGTCCTAGCACAACACGCTACCGGCAGTTTATGCTGGTAGACCGGCTTTTGTAAGAATTTTTTTATACGATATTGTAAGGTTTTCCACTCACAGCCATCCCTTTTTCAAACGGACCAGTCCACGATCGCGTACTGCATAGACCTCCTACGCGATAAGGTCAGTCAATGGGCAGTCTCTCTGTGGGAGTCAAACTGTCAGATTTTACATAGTTTTCTTACTTTTTCGGCTGAAATGCGACGTGTATTTGAAGCTCTTTTTAGCAGTCCCAGCGTCTCGGTCTCTGAGCTCTCCATAGGTTTTTCGCATACTAGCCACCAAAGCTGGTTGGAATGAGCCCACCCGCACGTCTATATTTACCAATGGCTTAGCTTCCAACATTCAGGACCATCTTTCTCTCCGAGATGAGCCTAACTCTCTGGAGGAACTCATTTTCCTCGCGATAAATATGGATAACCGCATCAGAGGGCATGTCCAGGAGAGACGGTCCACCCATCACATGGTGTTGCCAGTCCCGTTTTCCCCAACTGCTATTGTTCCCCAATCCGGGCCTCAAACATCCACTGAACTGTCTTAGGCCATGCAGGTGGGGAGAACGAGACTGACTCCGGAGGAACACCAACTCTGACAATCTCGGGGTTTGTGTCTCTACTGACAACCAGGACATGTCACCCGCGCGTGTCCGATCCGTCCCAGAGGCCCTAGTCTTCCACTCGTCCCCCTCGTCTCCTATTAGAGTGGGCAGCATTATTTGCACTGCTTCCTAACGTGAAGTAGAGACCAGCGCACCTGTAGAGGTGTTCATAGACTCTGGTGCTGACGATAATTTCATTCACGCCGTCTTCGCTAATTCTTTGTCTCTTCCTCTCATCAGATTGGAGTCCCCTCGCTCCCTATCTGTGATTGACGGCAGTCCACTTCCTCAAGTCACCCACCGCACCTCCGTCCTGACTGTCAATTTAATCGGCAACCACACTGAGGTGATTTCGTTTCTGGTTCTTTCGTCCTCTTCATCTGCTTTGGAACTTGGTTTTCCATGGCCCTCTCTCCACAACCCCAAGATTGACTGGACACAATCCAAAATTCCTGCTTGGAGCCCTCACTGCCATTCCCACTGTCTCAGATCCGCCTCCAACTATACACATATCCCTCCTTCTTCGCCCCCCTCCCCCACCTGACCTCTCACAAGTTCCCACCTGTTACCACGATTTAGTGGAAGTTTTTAAAAAAAAGACCAAGCCCTTTCTCTTACTCACCACTGTCCCTACGACTGCACTATCGACTTGATCGCCGCGGTCACAATTGTGAGCAGCAGCACTGAGCGAGTCACAGCCATCGTTCTACTTCAGGTGTTTAGTCAAGCAAGGCCTTATATTACCCTTTAAAAAGTTAATTTATCATGCAAGAGTTCAGAGTGCTGCTCATCAGGTCAGTGATTTGCAGCATGGAGTTTAGTATCACAGTGAAGGAAGATAATCATTCTGGTGAGTGACATGTATAAAGAGAGTCGGGAGCTCAAGCTTTTAGCAATGAACAGCTGAGAAATGATGGGGATTCAGGACAAGATCTGGCCCTGTGTGACTTGATGCCCCAAGAATTTAACCTGGTAAACAGTTACAGTACTAGTAGTAACTTATCACTTCATCACATTAAGTGAACAATAACGCAGTTTTTAAAAAATATATTTCTTTCTTTCTTTTCATTCCTAGTGTGCCAGCAATGTGCAATCATTCCTTCCTTCATTCAATGGTTACTGCAGTTTCCAAATTCCTCAAAATTTTGTGTTTAGTTGAATAAGCAATGGGACTGTCATGTTCCTTTTCATGCTTTTATTTTGTTGTTGCCTGTCTTGTTTCCATTTCCTGTGTCTTTCACCAGCTTAATGGCCGCTGAGCTGGACCTCATTTCCTCATCAAACTTCCAGGTTTTCTACACCCGGGTTCCAGTCTGCAAGGCCAGATGGTTGCCTTGCATCCAACAGTAAGCTCCTTCGATTCTTCGCTTCTCTCGTTGCCCTGCTTCCCCAGATCTAGTGCGTGCTTGACGACTTTTCTCAGTTTCTTTCGCTCCTTCGTTTCTGTTGTTGCTATCCGCTGTTGTTGCGCGTGTGAGTGTTGTTGGCTTCGCTTACTTTTCTGTATTCCCGCATTAGTTATTTCCTCGTGTGTGTGTGTGATTGTGATCCACCCCCGAGCGCTTTTCGTTGTTTGTGCCTCGGGAGTAACCTCCGAGTGTTGTTGTGCCCCTGAGTCAGGTTTCTTGTCAATTTTCTGTTTTCAGGTTTTTCCCTGCCATCGTTCGTTTCCTCACTCTGCGTTTGGTTTGACGTCTTCAGTTATTGTTCCTGTCCATCTTTGTGTTATATTATTGTATTAATAAATTGTTAAATTATCCTCGTTGTTCCGTGTCATCAGTAAACCTGCATCAATCTAGCAATTGGGTCTAACTTCGTAGACGAGCCATGACAGGGACCATCCAACACATTGATGTTTTTGAAGTACTTATCGGATCTCTAGATGGAGAGCAAAGAGGTGAAAAGGCTTGAGATGATCAACAGAAAATTAAAAAAAATAAATAATAAAGCGTGGCCCAAATTTAAAGAAAAATAGAGCAAAATGGAAATGAAAACAATTCAGTTATTTTGGAATTGAATATATCAATTACTGAAACAGAAATGTTTTTTTTTTTTTTTTTTTTTTATCATTTTAAGGTAAAAATTGTCCATAAAAGCAGTCCATAAATATCCAGGTTTGGGCTCCACATGTGGTTTAGCATTTAGTGTCTTGGAATGTGCAAGCCTACCCTGAAAAAGACGTTGTCTGGATGGGAGCAAATGTTGCTCCAAAACTTCCACATACATTTCAGCAACTCCTGCAGTTTTCTAACACCCACCTGCCACCCCATTTATCTCCTCGCCCTCACATACAGTATGTTGGGAGCCACTTTTTCAGTCATACTGTAAATAGTCAGTTTCATCTATTCAGACCAGATTCAATCATTCAATGACTTTAACAGTGTGGACTGTTACTCCCTTGCTGTATTTGTTCTTGGTCACAAGGTGCTTAATAATCTAGCATAATGATGTTTTTTTTTGCCTCAAGACCGTGGATTTTATTTAGTAAAATGAGGAATATGTCAATACATTTGCTTTTCAATCCAAGAAAACATGAAAATCATGAGAATGAGCTGCTCAAGTGCTAATACAGTGGCTGCTCATTCAGGCCACAGAGCACATGGAAGTAAAATGTATGGTATGGATGGAAGGCGAATTCAAGATGGAGAACCATCAGAACTAAAAAAAAAAAAAAAAAAAATCCACTTGCAAATAGTCACTACGTGACTAAGTGTTGTTGACACCACAAACAAATAAAAGCCGAATTATAACCAATAAATGCACAATTTAAAAAATGTACAGGAAAAGCATACAACTGGTCGTAATAGTTGGTTCTGATATAGACTGTGGAGCATTATATCTGGAGGGAGAATTATCCTCTGTCAGGATGAAGTTTGGGGTCTACGTCATTGCTGGAATGAACTTAATTTCGTAGAAGTTCTAGGTTCCTTCCTCAGCATCAACTTGCACAACAAATTCACAAATGTATTTCAAACAATGTGCACCAATTCACCATACAGTATATGGGAATGTTACTCAACAGTACACGTTTTCGTGTGTCTGTTGTGGCGATTAATGTTGTTTGTATTGTAACATTGCTGTTGCTTTGTGACTAGGTTTAGATATTGAACCAAAAACCGTGGTAATGTCTAGGTTAAGCATCATGAATAGTGACTAATGTGATGTACTCGAAACTATCTGTTTGCTTGTGTGTAAAAGAGGGGAAACAATCATCCATCTGCTGATTGTCGCGAATCATCTTCGTTCTCATTTCGACTCACTTCTTGGAAAATATCAACAATTTTTATATTGACAACTTACCGTCACGAACAGTCTGAGGGAGACTGCGTCAAGGATGTAACTTGATGACGGGTTCCTGGAACTGTCTGACCAGGACCGTGGTTTGACAAGAGAGGGTCTCGAGTAAAAGTCAGAAATCTGTTCATTCATTCTATTGGAAAACATCTAAAATGCCTTTTGTCTGGATCAATACTGGTCATCCTGTTTTTAGACAATAGTTATGGTCAGATTAGGACAGCGGGTTAGACCTGTGGGAGCCTGTGCACTGAAACTCCGAGCAGACAACTAGTTGGAGTCTAAATATTTGGGTCTACCTAAAGGGAATATTTGAGATATTCCAGTTGAGCAACATAGTTGGTGTTGTAAACAGGATATTTGATCTATTCCGCAGGTCTCAAGATGCAGGAAGTCTATGGAAACTCAAATGGGTAGGTTGAGGTTATGGTGGTCAACGGTGCTCTGGTGATGCTGTTTGGGCGTTTCCTTTTTAAACATTCACAAGCACGCATCACAAAGTGCTCCACATCGCTCTGCAGTATTGACCAGTAAAACCTGTTCCTTATTAACCATGGTGTTCTTTCTGCTTTGGTTTGTTCCGCTCTGTTAGCACTGTTTGATGGTGTTCTTTTGGCAGCAGGAGCCGATCCCTGCCACTGGCTCTCTTGTGGAGGAGTCTTTACTCATTAATGCGTAATTTGGCTCTGTGTTTAGGGCGCTGTCTTCTGCCATGCAATACGGGCAATCACTGCATCTCTTTCCTGACTGACAAAAGAAACTTCCCTGCTGCCCCGTGTTTTGGTCTTCTTCTTTCTCAGTTGTAGGTCGTGTACATGTTCGGGGCTTGTTGTCTGTGAACACAAGAAATAAAGGTAATATCGAAGCGTTCACATGAGGTTCAGTCAGTTTGTTTACAGCAACCTTCAGGCTCTGGGACCAACTACATAGGTGTGCTGGGTGGTAATCGGCCCTTCTGAATTTTACTTACCTTTCTTCCTTTTGTTGTGGAGACTGGTGGCAAAGTTACATCTGCAGCACAGAAAAATACTAATACAGGGGTCTTGCCACCTTGTATAAATCTGGAATGTCGACCCTTTAGTATTAGAGGAAACCAAGAATTCTGAACAGGCGCTATCTTAGCTAGATATCTTTCCTCAGATACCAATCAACCCAGAAAGAGAAACTTTCAAACCTTTTCTCTGTAGAACAACACATATATGAGCCACATGACTGTTGAATGAAGGTGAGTGAATGAGGTTATCATCCAGGTACGACTGCCAGATGGCATCACTAAGGCCACTCAAACTGTCCTCCATGCTTCTCTGGACCTCTTGTGCTAAACTGAGGGCAAAGGGTATGCAGTTCCACTGACAGAGACCCCACGGTGATATGAAGGCTGTGAGGGGATGATTTTCAGGATCCAACAAACCCTGATGACATGCTTTGCCATGGTCGAGGACTGAGAACCAGGAGCTGGTGTGCATCGAATCGGATGTGTGTCTGGTACTGATTTCCGGTTCAACTCCTGGTAACCTCAATTCACCTGACTTTTTCTGGACACAGACATTCAGAGAAGAATAGGTGACCTCAACGCTGATATCCACCCATGGGTCTGGTACCTCCTGGGGCAGGGGTTTCAGCAATGTAATGTAGGTTTTAAGAACAGATGTTGTGTCCTGTAGTGTTATGTGCAGGCTTAAAGTCGGAATTCATCTCGCATCCTTGCTGTCGGAGGCAAAAGCATGACATTCCTCTCACAACAGCTGCTAGAATTGTCTTTTCTGGGTGAGTGTCACAGTCCATACGAAAATTGGTTTCTATCCATCCTTGACACTGCTACAAGTGGTTCATCCCCCAAGAGGTTAGTCAGTGGTCTGATGGTTCTGAGATTGTTTTCTCCACAGTCGTTGTAAACATCCAATATCTTCTCTTGCCGTACGCTCTGTACCGTAGAATGGAGGCAAAGTGTGCGGTATGTTCGATTACAGAACAAATAAATGCCACTATTCTTGTAGAATGTCCTCTGCTGCTTGTACCACAATATTGTCAATGGAGAATAGTGGGGCAAAGTATATTTATATCTGGACTCATTTGGTCTGTTTGATTTTGACCATTTCTTGCAGTACCCTCTCTGGTCTTCTTCCCTTTGAAAGTCTTTTTGGTTGCTGTCCTCATAGTACAGCAGACGAGAGACAATATGATTATTATAAAGATGGAGATTGATATGGCGGCACTGAGCTTCTCGGGCAACTGCTGCTGGGATAGACTCCAGGACTCCCTGCAACCCTGAACAGGACAATGCGGTTGTTCACTGAAGATGTGTGTATATGTATATATGATGATTTATTACTGATGCTCACTGTGTACATAAATATTTTAATTGGTGGTTTGCATATACATATATATATATATATATATATACATAAAATATTGGTGTTAATTTATTCAGTCATTGATGAAAGATGTGTACCTGTAACTTTTTGGATTGTGGGAGGAAACTGTGGCGGCAGGAAGAAAACCATACTTGCATCTTGTACAAACTTTAGGCCGGCTCCACGTGGCCACTGCTCTAACTACAGTTTGTGTCCCACTGTGCTTATAACATGGGTACACAGTGACACAATCGACATAATCCCTTATAGACCCAGTACCGGGCAGAGCTTCCCTCCCTGCCATGACTAAGTTTGACTGAAAAAATAAAATAGATAAATAAATGATACTCATAATAATGTCACCGCACAGCAGCGCCTCAGTGACAGTGCACAGAAGGATGAGTAGGTGATTTGATTGGATTTCTGGTTAAACGGGTTCAACATCATAAACTCCACCAAGGAACATCCTGCAGATTTTAATAAACGAATGATACTTAAACCTTGTGTGCATTTGTACTGCAGAGCAAAGTTGCAATGGCTTCAGGATACTTGCTGCTGCTGCTGATCGCGAGCTCTTCTGCCCTGGAAAAATGCATGAATGACACAGATGTTTTTCTCCAGGAACTCAGCCAGGACAATCCAAAAGATTTTGCTGTTGTCAGTAAGTACTAACTTTGCTTATCTAAATGTTTATAAATAACTTGTTGTTAAAGTAAGAAACAACTTTGTTGTCATCATAAATGTGGCTGCTGTGGAAGGGAGGATTTGTTTTGCGACTTCAGAAGAGAAAAAACAATTTAAATCAAGACAAACTTGGCAAGCGCGGCCCTAACCGAATGCATAAAATACACCCAACTATTCATGCTATAATATAAGACAAGATGACGACTGACCAGTCAGACTGATAAAAATGGCACCATGACACTTTTTTTTTAACTTCTTGGAGGTTGATTTTGAACAGGCTTTGTTCTTCTCTTCATTGTAGTTTCTGCTCAAGAAAACAGTTGAGCCAGATATGGATTTTTTTGAATGACTGACATACAGGACAGTAGGTTGTGAGAGAGACCAAGTAAGTACAAACATGCACTGCAGTGGGGAAACTTGTCTTTCTGTATGACCAGGTTAATTGCCTGAACGACAACCTATTGTTCTCTTTGGTAGCGATCCGTTCAGCATCAGTTCAGTCCAGGAGTTCACACAATGCATCTGCTTTAATGTTGCTGCACAGGCTTCCAGTACAGCCTTGACTGTAATGTATGGATAACAACTGAACCATGCATAGAGTGATGCCACCAACAAGGCTCAGCAGAGACTTATTTTCCAGGTCAGATTCATCCACATGTTTCACGTTTTTGTGGATTTGTGAAAGCAGAAAAATGCATTCACACGCGCTCAATTTATTCAGAGGTTAACATGTTTGGTGTTCTAAAGGTTTGTCTGCAAAGAAGTAAATGATCTTTGTGCCATTTTAATTTATTATAATTATAAATCAAACAATATGAATGTTGTACATGTTCATACATTCAAAAAGCTTTTGAAAAAAACTTGTGCAAGCCTCTTTTTTAATGTATACATTATGTTTTTTTGTGTACGATTCATTTGGGAAGATGGGAAGTAACGTAAGAGGAGGCAACCTCGACCGACCAGGCTTGATGTCTGAATGTCGCTCTGTCCACACGGCTTCCTTCTCTGGACAATACTGCCAGGTGTTTCTGACTCAGGTGATGACACCAAACATAGAGACCAGACCATTCAGGACAGGGCTCTCAAACTGATCCACCAATGGGTGACTGTGGAGCAGGTTGGAAAATAAACCTGTTGCCAAAGCAGCGTTTTTGTGGATGAGCTTCATAGCCCTGATTTAGTAAAACATGCACAACTTTCAAACTTGTGAACCACGAGTGAGTCATTATTGAGTGAGTCAATAACCACTTTTCCATTCCAGGGAGATTTATTCTACTTTGTGGGGGTTTGTGTTCCTGACTCCTGCGACGATAAAGAGGTGCACATGTTGATGCTCGAAGGTAAGTTATCTGTCTCATCGAGGCAGACACACCTTTGCTGCGCAGCCTTTTCAGTTCCTATTTAATCCTTAGCCATGATTTGTTTCTCTGAACATATGTTGCACTGATGGAGATGATTAATATCTCACTGTACAATGGTCTGTATTAGGACAGTGATGGCCACTGCTATAACTACTTTGAGATAAATGAACCCATTTGGTCCTTTTCGGTGACGGGTTCTGGAACTTGGGCTGCCACTGTCTGTTGGGTTTTTTAAAGTGGGTTACCTCTCCCACTTTATATAAATGGCTTCCCATTAATATAAAGTGGGAGAGGTAGAGGCGGGTCAACAAGTTATGAGCATCATCAGGATTAAATATTCGTGAGCAAATAGTTTACTGCAAAGATAATGACTTCAATTTGACCGTTTTTATTCACAAGATTCGAGACTTTGACTGATATTCATGTGTGATCAATGCCAATGTTCAACTCTTAACCTACTAGTCACCTAACAATGACTTACATTGACAAGAATGAATTAACCAAGTCTGAGCTGAGCAGAGGCCCTTCACATGCAACTGTTATCCTGCAGCATGAGAACCACCCACCTGTATAATAATACACCTGTTACATGAAGATACATCCTCATCTACCACTGTTGTTACTCTTCTGTGTGAAGACGTTCAGTTTTTTCTGACTGCCGCCAGAGAACCTCACCATTTCCATGAATGGTTGCACAATAAACAATGTCATCTTTACATCACCTGTTTATTTTGAAGAAGAACACAAGCATTTAACAATAGCAACAACAAATCAATAGGCTGAACTAAATCCAAATACTCAATACAACTATTACTAAATAAATATAAATATACATAGAACTGAAGGTGAAGAACAGGACCTTTCATGAAAGACCTTTTATACATATGAAAAGCACATTGTTGTAAAACAAAACACAATGTCTACAATGATTCTAATACAGTTGCTGGACTTACACAGCTTATTTTTGTCATGGCTCCGCTTCCAGGCTCCGAGTCCTGGTTTAGCTTTTTTCCCTCTGTTCCTTTGGCACACAGCTGGAGCTGATTAACCCCTGACGAACTGTCTTCAAAAACACCTGGGCTCCAGCAACGTGTGCCAGATGGTTGTCTTTGTTCCCTGCCAGTTCTCCTAGTCCCTGTGTGTTTCCATGTTCCCTGTGATTTTGGACTCCTCTTGTTCCCCGTGGTAACTCCTGGTTCTCGTGTCCCTCCCTGTGTTCGACTTCTTGTTCTGTGTGCTAGCTAGCTCGTTTAACTCCTGGGTCTCCTTATTTTCGGTCTCCTGTTCTGTTGGCTAACTTTTTGGATTTCTCTGTGTTGAACTGAAGTGAGTTAGTGTTTCAGTTTCTTCCTGTTTTCCTTGTGCTTCCTGATTTAATTTGTAATTAAGTTAGTTTTCTCCCGGTTCAGTGACGTTTTCCCGCGTTCCCATTGAACTGTGACAATTTTATACTTGTTTCTCATCACCTACTTGTTTCTCACTACCTCACCACTTATCCATGGAAAAGTCAAAACCATGTTTCAATTATTGGGCTGAGTTGTTTACTCGCTAGAGGAGCTGTGTGAGAGTCGTGTTAATATTTGGGCCCAGCGCATTTACAACACTCTCTGTTCTGTCAAGCAGCTCAGAGTCATTTTACAGCCCCCTTCAAGCCCCATTAGATTCTCAATGACGGCCATTCAGGTGGTTTTCTGAGTTAGAAAAAAGGAGATATCTATCATGACTATAGTCAGGTTAAGATCAAAACATGTATAAATATATTAGGGATGCTCCGATCGATCGTGACAGATCACAACTGATCACGTGTGACAGCCGGTGCTCTGACGAAGCACCGCTGGTTGTGATGTGCCTCCTCCCTCATTCCCAACTCCCTGCTGACTCTGCAGCAGCATGTCTGCAGTGGAGCTTCTTTCAATCTGTCATGGAAAGTTTGCATCCTGCAGCACAAACACAGTAAAATGCTGTGCAGGGAAGTGCCTTCAAATTAAATACAACATTTACACAGTTTTCTGGGCTCATGAAAATGAGACCGCTGGCTCCTCAGCAGGAACCCTCAACAATGTATGTATATATATATATATATATTTATTAATGGTTATTCAGGTAGCTGTCTGTGGTGCAGGATGTTGATGGAGAAATGGATGAGCTTCTAGTTTTGTTAAATTTTTTGCCTTCAAAGGGAGGCTGAAGTTTGGAGAGGTCTCCCTCATTCCTCCTTTACCATCTATGTTCGTCAATGAGTCTAAACTGGAAGTGATGTTGGCATATTGTTTGTCCAATGCTGTTCATCCTGATGCATCTGGAATCGCTTGTCTGTAAGTAAATAACCACCAGAAGTCTTTACTCTTTTAAGACGACCTGGATGGATCATGTACCATATAAAGCTCAGAGGTGCAGATTTTTTTTTTTTTGATGCAGATGCAGATTTTTTTTATTGAATATTTTAATAATTATTCATAGCTAAATTTTCTTACTTGTCTTCCTTTTGCATCTTTGGAGCCTGCACGAGAGGCGAAGCCCAAATCCATCCGTATTTTCTCTCACAGGGTCATTTGTGCTGTTCTAGTAGCAATTCCTCTGGCTGCTACGCTGGTCACTGCTGTGAGGACTTGTCAGCAGAGCAAAGAAAAGGCTCCAGCAGTCGAACCTTTCTGCTTGGATGAGGGGAAAAGCGATGGAAACTTCAACATGTCTTCTTCCTTAAATTGTCAAAAGGATGGTTGCAATACACGAGAAGACAGTAAGTTTAAAATTCTGCCGAGTCATTACAAGTTTCCAAAATGTACATTAATTCAGACTGCAGGCTGCAAAAAGCACTCCAGCAGGAAACGGTATGAAAGTGCCAGTAATGCACCGTTTCCAACGTCCAGTCCACGTCATGTCGTGTCTTTCTCCCCACTGAGCCCCTTTGCATTCCCAGTCCACACTGAGCTCTGTAGCTATAAGTTTGTTTTATTCGAAAAAAAAGGAGTGATTTTTTTTTCTAAATAAGTAGAAGAAATGTAAAAATGTGTGTGAACATTACACTATTAGTTTTCAGGAAGCTTCATTTCTTATCAACTGGGATCTGTGGGTTCATAGGAGAGTACTCTACACATTTCTCACCATTTCAAGACGTCAAATTTGATAAACATTTAATTCAATTTTTCACCGTGTCTCCAACTTCTACCTGTCAATCAGCCACATTTGTCATCGTCAGACTAGTGTTGTCAGACTCGGGATCAGTGTATCCGACTGACATCTGGGCAGGTTGTGTGGGCGCCAAAATCACCCTCTTCATGACACTTAAGAGTAGCTGTTGTGCATGCGGAGGTTTTTACTGCAGTCAGTGGTAAGCATCTGCAAATCCCGCGATGGTAGAGGAAGGTAGCGCCTTCCTTTCCCCCCAAAATTAGTGACATCACAGGGAAAGCAACATGCTGTGAACAAACTTCTGTTTTGTTTACATTGTTAGCTATGTATTTGATCCCAGACATCAATGACAGACTGCAACAGATGGGTTCTGCTGTTTTTTGTCTCTAAATTAAAGAGGTAAACGTATTAGTCACCATATGTCAGCGGAAATTGCTGGTAGCTCTGCGACAACAAAATTTCAGTCACCGAGAAAATAATTTAGAGACACATAGTCACAACTCAATGAAGCACTGTTTCTCGTCCAACCAGCGACAGTTCTCTTTTCAGACCCCTCCAGCACCGAAGGTAAGAGGTACCAAATAAATGGGACGGAATGTGTTGGGTTTTTCTGACCCCAGTGGAAACGCTGAAAATAGCATACTGACCCGAAACATACTGTCGTGGACCAATTGATGGAAACGTAGACTAAAAGAGAGACGAATGCTCGTCTGAATGAAAAAAAAAAGTTTTGAATAAAGAAACCCTGCATTCCATCTGTGTTACAGTGTACTCCTGAAAAACCTGGATCTTAGTTCATATTCTGAAAAATGAGTTACATTTTGGCAGCCTTATTTTGGATATTGCTCAAATATTTGTTTGATTTTAAATTCATACAGGAACTTTATATCTGGCATTTGAAATCATGTGATTTGATGGAATATTTTTACAGAACAACACAAGAGAACACAGAAGAGTTTCCTCAGTCGCTGTTTGCATCAGTTTCTGGAAGCCTTCTCTCTTCAGACGACGACTCAGGGAGTCCTCAGCACCCCGGCATCAGTCAAGGATTCCTATCCTTCCTTGAACGGCATCCGAGCTCTGAGCATGTTGTGGATCATTTCAGGACATTCTCTGAACATACCATCATTTTACTCGACTGGTATGACCCACTCCTGCCCATTAAAAAAGAATATGTTTGTCTAACAACACTCTTCCGACCACAGATAACACGAACGATTTACAAGCATCTTTGAAAACGAACCCCCTGCATGTGTTCACAGTGGGAGGACCCAACGCTCTCGGTGTGGACACGTTTCTGTTATTGAGGTCAGGCACTACAAATCTATTGTTCCTTCTGCTTTGCCACGTTCACTTTTTCTTTTGTTCATAACCTACGAACTTATACAGACCTCATGTGTTCTTTCCTCATTCTCTTGCATGGCTTCTCCCTGTTGCTGTTCACGCTCCTTCTTCTTCTGAATCAGCTAAAATGGAAAACTAGACTCAATAAAAGACATACAACACAAAATCAAATCAACATTTATGGCTCATCGTTCATTAATATTGCTGGCTGTGACTTGGTAGAGAATTGGAATGCAGTATTGGGTTAAAATCCAGAAAACTTTTTTGCTTTGAGTCAAACTAAATTCTTGAATGATCGAAGCTGTTTTATTGATCTGATGACGTGTTTTATAGCCTTTCGAAATATGCTGTATGTCAGCGCTATCTCAGTGCTTTTCAAGTTTCAGCTGCACTCTACGACTGTGGCCCTTTGGCAATGAAGCAGAAAGAAAAAAAGACTATCGTGCTCCAAAACTGTGTGACTCTAAATATTCCATGTTGTGTTGTAGTGGTTTGTTAAGCGCCAAAAGTCTCCTGAGCTCAATCCAGAGGAATGAAGACACCATGAGTCCACGTCTTGTGGCAGATTTCTACTTCAAGAGGATCAGAAGGTCAGGTTTAGTGACATGAGCAACATTATTTCAGATCATGTTAAGGTTCCTTTATTGCCTGAAAACATGCTTCCATTCCAGGATACAGCCCCTCCACATGTTTGTGGTTATGCTTTGTGAAGGTGTCTCATCTGTGTTCAATGGAGGCCCTTTGCTGGTGATACTACCTTCAATATTTTTTCAATGTGACAAGTACTGGTGGACAAACCTGCTGTTGATAAACAATCTATTTAGTCGTGATTTACCTGTAAGTCAGAGCAACAAGAATAATTTGACAAGGATTGTTTTGAATCTTGTTCATTCATAACTCAATGTCATCCCAAGTGCCTACCTTGGACATGGTACCTATCGCTGGACTTTCAGTGCTATGCCACAACTCCTCTTCTGATTCTTGCCCACAGAAAGTAAGTTTTTTTTTTTTTTCCATCAGATTAGAAATTACTTTATGGTTGTTTGGATTCATTCTCTTCAATATATTTATTTATCCTCAGGAACAAAGTTGTATTTGCTGTTTTGGTGGTCACCCTGCTGCTGATGACCATTTTGACTGGATCTATTTTAACAGCACTCCTGCATTTACCTGTCTTTCGGTCAGATGTTATGTAAGAAGAGAGATGATCTTTGAGATTTGAATATAAAATCAAATCCTCACAATATACATATACGATTGCTCTCTCCTTTTAAATTTCAGCACAACGCCAGATTTTTTGTTTTTGTACTACCAAAAACCCTACTCCAGATATGGACCATTTTTGATAGGAATTCTGTTCGGAGTGTATCTGAAAACAAGGAAGGAAACCCTTCTAAAGAAAAAGGTAGGTTGTAATGGAAATCTCTGGATTTGCATTTTACTACCTGTGACTCGATGTAGTGGCAAGCGGCTCTGGGATGGATATGCTCTTTGTCTGTCCTGGCTCTGGTGGTGGGGTTGAGCTACGCCCTCCAGGACGCACCAGACCATCCATCAGTACCACATGCCATATACCAGGGACTACACAGAACCGCCTGGGCGACAGCTCTTACCTGGGTCGTACTAGCCTGTGAGGAGGGCTATGGAGGTACGGAGAGGATTCTTCAGTTAACATGAACTTCTCTAGTCCAATTTTTATAGAATTAAACTTAAAGAAATAAATGGTGGAGTGTTGGGGATCAAAGTTTAACCAAAATCTGTTTTAAAAAAATGGATGTGCAAACCCACACAACAATGTTGTGAGCAAACAGGATTTTCAGAAACCCCAGCCTGGTGCATCAATTGGTTTTTGAAACAACCCAAGAATTTTGGTAAAACATGAGCCCTTAGACTGAGACTGAGTCTCTTGATACATAACCCTTAATTTTAATGGAACACAAAAGTAACGCTGAAAGGTGATACAGGAGTTTTCCAAGTGTGGTGTTTAGTAGGGATGCACCGAAATGAAATCCAGACATAACCATGGAATTCTGTCTGTTTTCCAGGTTTCATCATGAACCTACTATCACTGAAGTTCTGGCTTCCTCTTTCAAACCTCAGCTTCTCCTGCTACCTAATTCATCCCTTGGTTGTCTACATTTACGTTGGCCTGCAAGAAACTCCGATACACTATTTAGACATCAACTTTGTGAGTCTTTAAAAACACTCAATTATCTCTGTCTGTCTTTTTAACATTCTGCCATGTTTCTCTCTAGATGTATATGTTCGTGGGTCACGTGGAGCTGACCGTTGTCCTGAGCTATGTGGTGACAGTGTTGGTGGAGAGACCTTTCATTCTTCTGAAGTGGAAGTGACACTAAACAGATGCACAAGTGACACAATGATGTGCAGTTTGAACAAGTAGTTTTGAGAACTTCAAGAGTGATCTGAGAAGCACAAAAGCAACTGTAATCAATTTTGCCATGAACCAGTTTAAAACATCTAAGAAAATGACGATGACTGTTTTTTGACAACTAAAAAGGCCTTAATAAAATCTGCTATCGTTCCCCCCCAGCCCTGTATTCTGAAAGCATTTGTTGCTTCACTCACATCATTTGATTTTATTTAAGACAATGATGTCGGATGCGTCTGGTATGAAACGAGTGTGTGTATTGGCGATATGTTTTCCTTGTCCGAGTTCATGCAGCTGTGTCACGTCTGAGCAAACAAAGCATAACTGAATCTGTTAACAGAGAGGACGACACACCCACCGATGATGTCACGGTTTGTTAGATTCTCACCTTCACCACTGATGCTCTCTATGCCTGGGACCAGAGCACCACGCAGGGACTGCAA
Organism: Synchiropus splendidus; assembly: GCF_027744825.2. Taxonomy (NCBI): domain Eukaryota; kingdom Metazoa; phylum Chordata; class Actinopteri; order Syngnathiformes; family Callionymidae; genus Synchiropus; species Synchiropus splendidus. The sequence continues at coordinate 53,097,384 of NC_071334.1, read as the reverse complement.
GGCCTGCTTTGCACTAGCACCTGCCAGCCATGGCAAACCATACAACCCCGCTTCAAAGTCGAGGGCAGACTATCATGAGGACGACAAGTAGAGCGTAGACCCTGAGACCCTTTTCCAACAGCAGCCAGGGCTCCAGATAGGGGTGTAGCTCATTACCCTCTGGCAGGGCTGCCAACTCTCACGCAATTATACGCTCCTCGCTAATCTACAGATCAGCAGGTCGGCGTCATTCAGTGCACTGGAAATTTTGTGGTTTTTAACCACATTACAGAAACTTAGAGCGAGAAGTATTCGGTAATTTATCTTGTGCTAAGCATGGATTTCTTATGATTGGTGTTTGACTTCTCACTAAAATGTTAAGTCAAGCATCACCCAGTCTTTTTGTCGATGATAGACTGGAAGGCAAATTAGGTGAATAGCTGCTAAAATATGATATTTTACATCACTGATCCTGTCTCATCAAAATACATGAGACACAGCCACATCACAACTCATCAGTCATTTATTTCACTATCTCAAACCATCTTAAACCCAGATGTTTTCTCTTATTTCATGCTCAAATCCAGCATGTCCAGTCCATCCAGGCTGGCTTTGGAGTAAAGGATTATGGAGGTAGGGGTGAGCTGTAAAATTGATACTTGTAGTGTATTAATGTGAATTATCTTTTTGGGATGTTAATGTAGAGTGTTCATGTTTCCCATTCTTACAAATGTAGTTAGCGCTGTAAGTTTGTAGGATATATGTGGAGAGGACCTGTGTTCTGTTGCTCTTCTGTTACCACATGCAAAGGTGTGGAAACTAGGTGTCGAGATGACTGCTAATCTGAATCCATGTGTTTTTATTGTGCTTTAGATACCATTTTGGGGGGTTTTGAAAAAAATTAACTAAATTGTAAATGTTAAATCATAAAATTGGAGTGGCTTTTTTGTCGTGCCCCACATGCAGGCTTGATTGAGCTTGAGATATGAACTGCATTATTCATCATCATGACTGCAAGAAGCTGTACAAGTCCTTCATCACAAAGAAAATGTATACAAGAATTTAAACTTAAATTTCACAAAATGTACAATTAATTGACATGTATGTACACAATATCTGTATTTAGATGCCAGTTATTATCTTGGGATGTCCGGATCATGGGATCTCTAGATGATCCTACAACCGATGTCACAAACACGGGACTGACAACATAAAAATGTTGCTTTATTGCTCACTATTACACATTACATGTGTTTCTCAGCAACCCTCTGCTGCAGTGGTGGGCAGAATGGTTCTTCAAAGGTAATTGTTCCTATAAATTGTTCAGAGACCTGAACGGTTCCTTCAGTGTGAAAGTGGCTTCAGTGAGTTGACCAGGTCATGGTGCACAGTTGGAGTTAGTCATTTTTTTCATTCCAGAGCTGCTTGTTGTTCATTTTTCCCAGTGGACTCCAAGGCTACCATACTGACCAGTACTGTGGAATAATAGGCATCTTGAATCAACTGACTGAATCAGTGACAATCAACTCAACTTTGCTGTTTCGATCGTTGACTTTACAAATGATACACCCTCCCCACACTGCTCTCAAAAAAAAAAAAAAAAAAAACAGACAATCAAGAAGCCAAGTTTTGACATTTATTGAATTGGTGAGAATAAAAACACTAGTTGTTTCCAAAAGTTTATGTGCGTGCCTGACTTTTCTCAGCCGCCTTCTTAGTTTTCTCTCGCTCCTTTGTTTGTTATTCTCCGCCGTTGTTGTGCGTGCGAGTACATTTGGCTTGGCTCACTTTTCTGTTTTCCCGCATGAGAGTTTGTTCCTCGCGTGAGTGTGATTTAGATCCACCACCGCGTGTAATATTGTATATTGTTGACACGGACAGAGACGCAGAGAGACCACTGTTTGTCAGTTTACCTATCTGTCTTGTTCTAGAATTCTCCACAGGTCAATTCCACACAACACAGTTAACACACTCCCCCTAGTGGGAGAAGTTATACATACATCACATCTTCCCCCTTAAGATTCTTCATAACATTTGTACTTGGGAAAAATAAAATAAATTTAACAAAGTCAAAATTGATCCTAAACAGATCTAACAAACATTCTGAAATATAGTTATGAAAGTAATTTTCCACTAGCAGGTATATTTCAAAACCATACACCCTAACGTTTCGAATGAGATTTACTACACTCAATATAAACCATCAATATACTCAATATAATGCTGCTTATCACTGAGAATAACGTTTTGGTGGTCTAATTGGTCTTCCACATCTTGACCTTTTAATTGGTTCTTCTCCGTTCTCGCCTAGCGTCACAGTCTCTTTCACCGGTGTTGTTACTGGTGACTGTGCAGGTGATGGCAAGAGCCGATCAGTATCTGCAGGTGTGCTGTTGACTTGATACCCATCCTCCGTGTCCACAGAGCTTGATCATGGAAATGTCACTTCTTTGGTTTTTAGCAGATGTCGCCAATTTCTCCTGTTGATGTTTCCACCTGCAGTTTGAACAATCTTCTCACAACCAATGCTGGCTCCCAGTGATCTTTGACTCTTACTCTCACTTTCTCACCTTCCTTTTAAAGTGGTAATCGTCTGGCTCCTCTGTCAAAGTACTGCTTTTGTTTCAGCTGCCTCTCCTTCAAGCTTTCGTGAACATTCTCATACAGTTGTGGCTTTAGCAGCTGTGCTGATGTCGGCAGTCTGGTTTTCAATCTCCGACCCATAAGCAATTGGGCAGGGGACAGTTTCACTCCATCCAATGGTGAGTTTCTGTATTCTAACAGAGCAATGTAAGGATCACTCTGACTCTCTTGTGCTTTCTTCACTAAGTTCTTTACTGTTTGTATTGCCTGCTCACTTTGCCCATTTGACTGAGGAAATCCCGGGCTGGATGTGGTGTGTACAAACTCACAACGTTCTGAAAATGTCCTGAACTCAGCACTCATGAATTGTGGACCATTATCTGACAAGACCTCGTCTGGAATCCCATGTTTTGCAAACATTGATTTTAGAGCTGTCACCACTTGTCGGCTGGTTGTCTCTGTGAGTTTAGCAATTTCCTGGTATTTTGAATAGTAATCCACACATAGCAAATAGTCACCTTGCTCATAGTGGAACAAATCTATTCCAACTTTTGCAGATGCTCTCTCTGGAATGTCACGGCAGATGAGTGGCTCTTTGGTGTTTTTTTTCTCCTGAATTCATTACATACAGGACACTTCAACACAACATCTTCAATCACTTTTGACATATTAGGCCTGAACATGACGTCTCTCGCCCTTTCTTTGCATTTGACTCTCAGGCTGTTTGGAACCATGAGCCGTGTGTTCTTGAAGAGTAGGCCATCAACAAATGTAAGTTCCTCTTTGAATGTCCAGTACTTTCTGATTGCTGCTGGTACTTGTCGTATTTCTGCCGGCCATCCTTTTTGAACCATCCTTATGACTATCTGCAGTTCTTCATCAGCTGCTGTTTGTGCTCTGAATGTGTTCAGTGTCTCTTCTGTGATCGGTATTTGAGCTGTTAGTTGATGTACCTGTAGTTCATCTTCCAGCAGTTGCTCTGTTGTCTCTTTCAGGTGAGCTCGACTCAGTGTATCAGCAATGTAGAGGTCCTTTCCAGGCTTGTAGCTGTCCCTCAAGTCCTAAGGTCGTAGACTCATTAACATCCTCTGCAGTCTCGGTGGAGCTTTCTGAAGTGAGTTCTTGAACACAGTCTCGAAGGGCTTATGGTCTGACTCCACATGTACTGTCTTTCCATTAACGTATTGTTTGAACTTCTCACAACCATGGACAATGGCGAAGAGCTCTTTTTCAATCTGTGCATATCTTTTCTGACACTCTGTCAGCGCTCATGAACCGTAGGCCACCGGCTGTTCATCCTGGATTAAAACTGCTCCAAGGCCTTCTGAGCTTGCGTCCACAGACAACGTGATATCCTTTTTCACATCAAAGTACCTGAGCACCGGAGCTTCACTCACAAGCAACTTCAGCTTTTTAAAACTTTTCTGCTGCTCAGTCTCCCAGTGCCATGCTACGTCACCTTCCAGACGTTTCCGGAGTGGCGCACTCACATCAGAGAGGTTTGGGACAAACTTTGCCAAATACTGTAGCATGCCTAAAAACCACAGCAGACCTGCCTTGTCTTCTGGTTCAGGCATTTCTTGTATTGCTCTGACTTTCTCCTTGTCTGGTTTCACTCCCTCTGCAGACAGAATGTGACCAACGAATGTGATTTCCATCTTTCTAAATTTGCATTTGTCTTTGTTTAACTTTAGGTTGATGCTTCTGATCCTGTCCATCAGTGCTCTCAGTCTTATGCCATGCTGTTTTTCATCTTCTCCCCAAATCAAGATATCATCCACTACGTTCACCACTCCTTCCAAACCTCGAGTCTCATACTGTCTTCATCCTGTACTTTATACTTGCAGAGATTCTTGAATAAATATCCATAAAAGACAATTCTCTCTTTATTGATGAGAAACCAAGAACCAAATATATTTTAATTTCTTTTTATTATTATTATTTTTTAAATATAAAGTCGATTGACTGAAGGAAAAATTGACTGTAATAAAACAATGAACCCAAAAATCCAGGTTTAACTAAGTTAACATTGATGAAAGGAAAAGCGAAGTAGCAATGACACCTTTGTTGATATTCACTTCCACTTCAGGAGAATGAAAGGCCTCTCCACTAGCACAGTCAGAACATAGCTCACAGGAATGGTGAGCACCACGTGGCCAAAGAACAAATACATCTAGAGAGAGATAGACAGTTTCAATGCATCTGCGAATCTGTTGTGCGTACAAAAAGGGACTTACACCGTTGATGTCTAAATAGTGTACTGGAGTTTCTTGTAGGCCAATGAATATATAGATAATGAAGGGATGAATTAGGTAGGAGGAGTAACTTAGGTTTGCAAGAGGAACCCAGAACTTCTGTGAAAGCAGACTCGTGATAAAACCTGGAAAGAAGACGGAATTCCATCATTTCTATAAATGAATGTGTTACAGATGAATTACAGATGTTTCAAATGTTACTTGTCATATCATATCACCATTGTGTAACTACTATATGACTTAGCTTCTCGATTGATACACTGAATACTCTTTGTCTTCACTGACAATTTCACTAAAACAGAAACAGAACGTTACATATATTTAGCACAATTCAAATGTTTCATTTGAAAAACAAAGACAAACAAAAAGAAGAACGTTGGAAGAATAGAATGACAATGAAAGAGGATCATTTGACAAAATGTGCAGTACGATATAGACAGTTATCTCTGAGGTGTGGATGAAGAGGAGCGACACCTTGCACCTAATGCAACTGGAGTTGAAATTCCAAGGTCATAAATGTCTTAAACTAATATTTGTCTTGCATTTCTACATTATTGTTGGGATGAGTGTCACTGAACTTTGTACACTGCCAGGCAAAACAAGGACCCAATGTGGAACCACGGGTATTTCACATCCTCTCTGACTGAGGAGCAACCGGCGCATGTCAGCCACCAGTTATCCAGTGACAATGCTGTCGTGTTGTTGATTCAGTTTCATGGATCTACTGAGGTGAAGTGAAAGTTAATTGAACAAAGATGACTAAGCTACAGAACAATGTACCTGGTTAAAAGTATATCCTAAAAGAAAGTATAGGTTTGGATTAAATAATAATAAATTACAAAATAATTTCACGGAAATGTATTCAAGTGAAAGTAAAGTGTTTTTCAGGAAATCTACTCATGGCTGTAGCTAGTGACTGCCAACCTTGTTTGTTGTGTTCACTCACTAATGCCATGGTTCTTCTACATCCTAGTGTTAAAACACATTCTAAAGTTGATCCAGTACTCACAGAAATCCAAAGGTGGATTAAACTGACTGACAACAAAATGGTATTTAATGGCCTACCCTCACATTGACTGTTTCTTCTCTCAGTTTTTGAGTCCACAGGAAGTAACAAAGGATAATAGTTCACAGAAGCTGCTGCTGAGAGAGCAGATTTTTGAAAAAGCAAGGTTTGATCAACCCTTTATTTGCAAAATTACCTGTGTTGTTTTCATTTAATATAATGGTTCTTGGTTCACCACGAAGTCTCAAGTTGACCACTTTTTCACACTGGCGAAATAGATATTGCTACATAGAATAACATTGCACGCATCTTTAGTTTAGGAAGGACTTCTACACGTCTCTGGTGAGAAATAGAGACACATATAAAGTACCTCCATAGCCCTCCTCGCAGGCCAGTATGACCCAGCTGAGAGCCGTCACCCACAATATTCTGTGTAGTCCATGGTAAAAGGCCGGGCCTGTTGCTGAACGGTCTGGATCAAGATAAAAGGAAAAGCCTACTCCCACCACCAGCGCCAGGACTGACAACGAGCTCATCCATCCAAGAGCCACTTGCCACTGTAATGAAACACAGACAACACAGTGTTTCGTAAATAATCATTGTTTTACAGATGGTTTTTGGATTCAAAATCTCCGCCAGGAACTTTTCATGAGAGTCACCTTTTTCTTTAAAAGGCTTTCCTTCCGTAGTTTCAAGTACATTCCGAACAGGATTCCTATCACAAAGGGTCCACATCTGGAGTACGGTTTATCATAGTAGTAGAAAAATAAGAAATCATCCGTTGATCTGAAAAGAGAAGCTGATCGAGTTAGACCTTGTTCAGACATAGACACCTTTGACTCATGCCATGCTTGTCGCTTTTGGCAATATTCAAAACAAAGACACCAAGTGGCTCTTTTGGAGAACTTACTCTTAGAAAATCATCTCACCTTGCATTTGCTATGATGAAAAATCCACTCAAAACAGTCATCATCAGTAAGAAAATCATTAAGATAACAAATACAACTTTGTTCCTGAAAAATAAAATCAGCAATGAGACACGACTGCAGCCTTTTCCAATGGAGGTAACATACTTTCTGTGAGCAAGAATCAGCAGAGGCGTTGTAACATAGCACTGCATGTCCAGTGAGAGGTACCATGTCCAAGGTAGGCACTGTGAAGAGTAGAAAGTGAGTGGAAAAAGGGAAAAAACAGATGTTATCAACTTTGTTTTTACTAAAATTCACGACATCTTTGGCACACTGGTCTAGTTCAATCAACTTACTGATAATCGGATTGTAAATAGATTGTTAATCAACAGCAGGTTTGTCCACCAGTATTTGCCACATTGGTGTTGTAATACATCCCCATAAGGTCCTCCACTGAACACAGAGGTGAAGCCTACATAGAGTAGAAGAACAAACATGTGCAGGGGCTGTATCCTAGAATGAAGAGAACACAACTGTGGTTACTTGTGGTTTAACTACCATTCACCGTCTTGAACTGATCTTGGTTGTTTGGTCAATCTTCAGTGTGACCCCGAGTTTGGGATGGGCGCAAATTCACTCATCGACCTGTAAGTGATATGTTATGGTGTGACCAGGCAACGGCCATATTGAATCACATAACTACAGATGTTTGTCTGACCCACTGGTGATACTCTTCCTCATCTCACAAGCAACAGTGATGATGAGGACGATGATGATGATGGGGACAGTGACGCATGGGCTCCATCATTCACTCACCGTGAGCTGAAGCAGCATCACTTTTTGTCAGATTGTAAAGTTAAACATTCCCTCATAGAAACAGTGCAACGTCACAAGCATTTTAACCTTTACTTTTCAGATTACTACAGCGAGGTGCATTCACAGCAAGTACAAGTGCTGAAACAGATCACAATATTTTCTGTCTTGGTCAAAAACACAACTGTTTATCAAAAAAAAGATTATCCTAGTACATACAGTACCTGAAGTCTACAGTTCACCATAGGTTGCAGAGTGACGAGTCACTCTCTGCTCCAACACTGCTTTATTTCTACATCCAAATCTGATCTTTGTCATGTCGATTGAGTACAGTGGTGATGACGAGTGTGACGCGTGTTGACAGACTCGCGCACTTGTCATTGTTTCACTCCGTGGTTCGCTGAAATTAGAGGAGCAGTGCCTTCAGCTGAAACATCAGAGGAGCGAGTCTTTGTAGTTAGTGGCTCGAAGGCAGCTAGAAGTGAAACAATCTTGTCTTTTAAGACACACTCTAGGGACGCAACTGTCAAGCCAGCAGCAGCCAAGACCCACTGTTGCTACAGTCATAAGACTACAGACTACAAACTACAGACTAGAGTTCAGACTCCCTCACAAATATGTCCACGCCACAGACATGTTGGCTGTATCTAGACAGTTGCGCACACCGTTTTGCTTTTATGAGGCTTCACTGATAGAAACACGCCCACAAATGTGAAGACACAGGTAGTAACTATATCAGGCTTCATATATGTAGCGTGGTTTGTTTAAATGCAGCCAGGCTGTGTGCCTGATGGTGCTAAAAGGGTTGAGTCTGACCTTCTGATCCTCTTGAAGTAGTAATCTGCCACAAGACTGGGGCTCATGGTGTCATCATTCCTCTGGATTGAGTTTAGGAGACTTTTGGCGCTGAGCAAACCTCTAAGACACAAAGACCAGATCAAAACTTCATTGAGCAGCTTTGCAATGTACCATGATGTCAGAAACAAGATCAAATATTATTAAAATAAAACAAGACCATATTATAATGAGGTGTCTCACCCGAGTAGCAAAAATGAGTCCACGGCCAGGTATACACCCCCGCTGTCAGTAAACACATGCAGGGGACTTGTTTTCTCAGATGCTTGCAAGGTGCTTCTGTTATCTGTGGTTGGAGACATGTTTTTAGATCAAGAACAGTCAGATGGCTATTGATCATTTTTGGACAGCAGTCATACCCACAAGGCTTGTTTCAATGAACCGTAAAGCATGTCCTGAAATGATCCATAAAAGGCTAAGTGCTCGAATGCCGTTCAAGGAAGGATAGGAGGCCTTGACAGAGGCCGGAGTGCTAAAGATTCCCTGTGTTGTTGACTGCAGGGAGAAGGCCTGAAGAAACTGCTGCAAGCAATGACTGAGAGTATCCTGCTGACTTGCATTGGTTTGGTCTGGGAAAAAAAAAACAAAAAAAACACAAACATAGCTTCAGAGGTCAAATACTGATGAGATGTATGGGGTAAAAAGTAAACTCAAACAGATTACAGTGATTCGGTCATGTGCTGTGTTTTCCGAGTTCTGTGGAGTCCAATATATTGAGCTTTCCAATTGGAATCACACACGTCTTGCCATCTCCAACCAACGAACATCTCTGGCTGGGTGGTGATCTGTGGGCTAAGCCCTCAATCCCAACACACCACCTAATGACAAGTCTTAACCAAGACCGGGACACCTGGAACCACAGCCAAGTCGTGACAAGCATAGCAGCAGCACTAAAGGACAAGAGAATAAGCCAAAACACCATGCTGATCGAAGTCAAAACCACCAGTCAGCAACCAACTGCCATCATTCAGTAGAGTTTTCTCTTTGTTATTGTAGCAATAAGAAAAAAACATGCGATGGAAGGAGAAAGCTATGCGGAGGAACTGGGCTGGAGAGTGGTCAGATGAGGTGAGCAGTAGATGTGTCTCAGCTTGTTCTGCTTTAATGAAGGAAGTAGCCATCGCTGTGATCACTGTGAGAAGCAGCTCTTGGCTGTGGCTGAAAGGGGAGGGCATCTTCTCGGCTCTTCTTGGAGCCACCAGTGAGAGACACACCCAGGTCTGAGTCACTTGTGGCTGGGCCAGCCCAGGGTGACGGTATGTTGTGATGACTGGCTGGAACATTGACTCTTTAGGTCTGTTCAAATAGGTCAGTCATCTGCATGTTCATTTGCCATTTTGTTCTGTTGAGTGTGCTCTTTATTATAAAGGGTCTAAGGACTAACTGTTGTCCATGATTTATTGTCTTTGGTGTTGTATTTGTATATTTTTGTTGTGGGCGACACTTCTGCCCGATATAAAGGGGTGACTTTTACTATATGACATGACCAAGATAAAGACTGTGACCTGCACCTTAGCTTGTTATCTTATCTTGGGACAGGTCCAGAAGTGGCACTGCACTATTGAGGACTGGGAAAGTCATCGACCTGGAGTCAGATTGTGTGAGGAATTAATGACGCCACAGACGTCATTAATTCCTCACACATTCCTCACACAGACGTCTGTGAGAGGGAAACCAGATGATCAACAAACCACTGGCAGTACTGCCATTGGCACAGCAGCAACACTGTAGTTGATGCTTTTGTTGTTGTGTATAAGCAAAGAGAAAAGACAAGTGTCCAGCATTTGGAAAGAGGTGCAAGAAATTGTGTTTCAGGATTAACCTTTGTCATGTTTTTCATGTATCTCATTTCAGCCTGTTAAACCTCCAAGTTTAATAGAACTGTTCATTGTAGCTGGTAATGTGAATTTTCCTTTTTTACCCGCAACTTACTGGCTTCTTTTAAACTGCAATGATCTTTTCCACAATTTGAGGTATTGTTAATCTTTAAATCTCCAACTGGTTGTCCCTCAACCAAAGGGAGAGGTTCCAAAGCAGCAGGGACTTTCCTCCTCAGTTGTTCATTCTTCACAGCTGTGATGAGGGTAGCAGCAAGAGGAAGTGTTACCAAAACACAACAAAGGACCCTGTGGGTGGAAAAGAAAAAAAAAAAAAAACAACACATAATTGAATCCAGGGCTTTTCTCTCTCTTTCAAGTCTCCAGACTTTAATATGGACAATATCATGTGATTCCTGTCACCATCGCTGAGCTCTAGTTTTAGCAATATGACTCAGTTTTCACATTTGTTCACTTACAGACAAGCGATTCCTGATGCATCAGGCTGAACAGTTTTGGACAAACAATGTGTCCCCACCACATGCTGCGTAGAATCATTGATGAGTACAGATGGTAAAGGCGGAATGAGGGAGATCTCTCTGAACTTCAGTCTTCCTTAAATGCAAAAACAGAATTAAAACATTGATGGCGGCTGCGTCGTATGCTGTGAAAATATTGATGTAGTCAAAAAAGTTTTTGGACTTTGGCCTCCTGCACTTCAACCATCATTTTTAAATCTATAATGATCTATACATTTTTATCTCATTGTTTGTGGCATCAATCCATCTTTCTGTTTTCGTGACCAAAGTATGTCACACTTCATTCTTTTAGTAATAGCTGTAACACAGCAGTATTCCGTAACATAAAAACATACAAAATTACCCCTGGAAGTAATTTACATTAAATTAGTTGCTCTGTCGTCAGCAGTCAGTGTTGAAGTTAGCTTCTTTCTATATTTCAGAATTTCACATTTTTTTCACGACTTTCAATGAGAATTTCTATTTATATCTTAAAACCAGAATTTGTGAGTTCATTCATATCACACACGTGCCGTTCACAATGGCCATCTTACCTTCAAGCACCAGCATGTGTGCATCTGTATCTTCGCAAGAGTCAGGAACACAAATACCCACAAAATAGAAAACCTTTCCCTGTAAAAATCATTTAACAGTAACAGTAGTCACTACCTGTTGCACTACAATTGCAAAATTATGTAGAATAACCTGCAATAACAAAAGCACAGTCAGGCAGGTTGAATGGCTCCAAGCCACTCTTTAATGTGAGGTCCCAACCTTTTGGATAAATACACCCTTGGTCTCCAGGCCTTCACCAAGAGTGTGGAGTCAGAGCTAGGTTTGCTCTGGGTAAGCAGAGAGAGGGTCCTGAATCCTGCTGGAGCTGCTGATCCAGAAGGTGCTGTTCCAGTTTGATCATCTATAAACAGCTCTTGTCCTAGTTCACTCACTAAAGCTGCTACAGTCACGTGTGGGAACTGACTGGGCAGCATCAGGTACCCCACTTTCCACAGCATGTGGTGTGGACCTGTCATTCAAATGCTTCATAGATGCTTCACCTTGTTCTGATGTTGATGGGCCACCAGACTCAGGTGCAGTACAATGGAATAGTATTTGTGTTATAATAATAACATGTACTCAAATACATTATTTGAGGTGGATTTTCCAGAAATTTTGTAAATCCTAAAGCAGCTTCTGTGAGTTGACCAAGCCATGGTGTTCAGTTGGAACGAATCCACAACCTACTCTCTCGCTACTTACAGCAAGTTCCTGTACAATGTGCAAGACTGTCCTAGCTCCTGTTGTAAAACAGCCTCTTTAGAGACTTGCTCCTTATATTCAAATGTTTAGTGAAGCGAAAGCTGGAGAAAACCTGACTGGGATCAGTTTACTAGGACTCTGTCATGGACATGCAAATGTGGCTTAAAAACAACAGGTTAACTTTGTTCATGAAAATGTGCATAACACAAAACACACAAAACAAAATTCTAGCAACAAGTGAACCAAGCTCCGTGTCATATTTGGTTTTTTTTATGTGCTTTTATTTTGTTGTTTCCTGTGTTCCAGTGTCTTTCTTCCTGTTTTCATTCCTTTCTAGCTTAATGACAGTGCAGCTGGAAGTCATTGTCACTGATCAACCTGCAAGGATTTCTACACCTGGCATCCAGTCTGTGCTGCCAGATGGTCACTTCGTGTTCTGATGGTAAATCTCATCATCGACATTGCAATTGGGTCAGACTCACCTAACGATCATGACAGAATCATCTGGCCATTTATCGGACCCAGCAATCGTTGCCGGTTTACAGAAGGCTGTAGCCGTCCAGGGCACAAGGATAGCGAGTCTCGAGAGTGCGACCCAGAGTGTCCTGGAACAGCCACAGAATATTTCGGCCATGCTCGAGCATTTCCCGACCTCACCCGCCAGAGCTGACACTAATGTGTCTGCTTCGTCTGTGGCTTCTGCAACTGTCCCAGCACAACACGCTACCGGCGGTTTATGCTGGTAGACCGGGTTTTGTAAGAATTTTTTTATACGATATTGTAAGGTTTTCCACTGACAGCCATCCCTTTTTCAAACGGACCGGTCCAAGATTGCGTACTGCATAGACCTCCTAAGCGATAAGGCCAGTCAATGGGCATCATTTTACATAGTTTTCTTACTTTTTCGGCTGAAATGTGACGTGTATTTGAAGCTCCTTTTAGCAGTCCCAGCGTCTCGGTCTCTGAGCTCTCCATAGGTTTTTCGCATACTAGCCACCAAAGCTGGTTGGAATGAGCCTAATGGCTTAGCTTCCAACATTCAGGACCAACTTTCTCTCCGAGATGAGCCTAACTCTCTGGAGGAACTCATTCTTCTCGCGATAAATATGGATAACCGCATCAGAGGGCATGTCCAGGAGAGACAGTCCACCCATCACATGGTGTTGCCAGTCCCGTTTTCCCCAACTGCTATTGTTCCCCAATCCGGGCCTCAAACATCCACTGAACTGTCTTAGGCCATGCAGGTGGGGAGAACGAGACTGACTCCGGAGGAAGAGTAGCTGCACCATTGACCTCCCTTACTTCCACAAAAAGAACCTTTGCTTGGAGCCCTGAGGCCAAACAGGCCTTCAAAAGAATTCGGTCTCTCTTCTCGTCGGCTCCGATCCTATGACACCCTGACCCCAACCATCACTTCATTGTGTAAGTCGATGCTTCTCACAACAGGATCCCACGGACCAAAAGGTACACCCCTGCGCCTTCTTTTCCAGGAGACTATCCCCTGCTGAAAGGAAATACGACATTCGATATCTTGAACTGCTGGGGACACTCCTCCAAGCTCACCTGCCATCCAGATACATTTCGCACTGTCAGTCTTGTTAATTGTTTTGTTGAACGTTTTTGGTGGCCAGGTATGACTAAGGACGTCAAGACCTTCTGCAAGGCCTGCATCACATGCAACAGGCCCAAGTCCTACTTCCTGGTCTACTCACCTTCCATCGGTCGAATGTGCCCACAACACCCTCGTCTCTTCATCCATGGGTATGTCTCCATTCATGATTGCTTATGACTACCAGGCTCCCGTTTCCCTCCCAGGAAGCAGAGACTGCCGTTCACTTAGTTACTCAACATATTCAACGCTGTCGAGACATCTGGTCCAATACGGACCATGAGACTGGCGGATTGGAGCAGGATTCCTGTTCCTCAATATCAGCCTTTCGACAAGGTGTGGCTCTCAAAGCGGGACCAACAGTTCCCTGGTGAGTCCAGAAATCTCTCTGCCAGACTCATCAGTCCTTTCAAGGTGGACAGACGCATCAATGACAATACGGTCCGACTGAAACTCCCCGACTCCTCACGCATCCATCTTACCTTCCACGTCTCTCTGCTCTGGCTGGTCTCCACGTCTCCTCTCAGCCCAGCCTCTGAAGCCTCCCCTCGTCATTGACAGTCACCCTGCCTATACCGTTCACAGTATCATTGATAGTAGACAACATGGTCGGGGTGTAAAGTACCTTGTAGACTGGGAGGCATATGGTCCCAAATAATGTTCGTGGGTCTCTGGCTCTCTGGTTCTCGACCCCAAATTGATCTCTGAGATTCACTCTAAATTTCCTGATAAACCTGAAGAATGCATAGAGGTCCTCCTTAAAGTGGGGGTACTGTCATATCTTGTTTTTTTTAATGTGCTTTTATTTTGTTATTCCCTGTTTTCCGGTGTCTTGCTTCCTGTTTTCATCCAATTGTTCCTAGCTTCATGGCAGCACAGCTGGATCTCATTCGGGTGATCAGTCTGCAAGGATTTCTACACCTGGATTCCAGTCTGTGCTGCCAGATGGTCACTTTGTGTTCCGATGGTAAATCGCTCCCTCTTGACCCTCCAATCTGACTTCGAATTATAGACCTGTTCCCGCGTATGGTGTTTATTTGTTCATCTCGCTTAC